>NC_041380.1:155869979-155984250 GCF_002162155.2 Triticum dicoccoides
GCCCCCTACCTCGTGGCCTCCTCCTTTGTTTCTTGACGTAGGGTCCAAGTCTCCTGGATCATGTTCGGTCAGAAAATCATGTTCCCGAAGGTTTCATTCTGTTTGGACTCCGTTTGATATTCCTTTTCTTCGAGACCCTAAAATAGGCAAAAAAACAGCAATTCTGGGCTGGGCCTCCGCTTAATAGATTAGTCCCAAAAATAATATAAAAGTGGATAATAAAGCCCAATAATGTCCAAAACAGTAGATAATATAGCATGGAGCAATCAAAAATTATAGATACGTTGGAGACGTATCAAGCATCCCCAAGCTTAATTCCTGCTCGTCCTCGAGTAGGTAAATGATAAAAACAGATTTTGATGTCGAATGCTACTTGGCATAATTTTAATGTAATTCTTCTTAATTGTGGTATGAATATTCGGATCCGAAAGATTCAAGATAAAAGTTCATATTGACATAAAAATCATAATACTTCAAGCATACTAATAAAGCAATCATGTCTTCTCAAAATAACATGGCCAAAGAAAGTTATCCCTACAAAATCATATAGTCTGGCTATGCTCTATCTTCACCACACAAAGTATTTAAATCATGCATAACCCCGATGACAAGCCAAGCAATTGTTTCATACTTTGGACATTCTCAAAACTTTTTCAATCTTCACGCAATACATGAGCGTGAGCCATGGATATAGCACTATAGGTGGGATAGAATGGTGGTTGTGGAGAATAAAAAAGGGAGAAGATTGTCTCACATCAACTAGGCGTATCAACGGGCTATGGAGATGCCCATCAATAGATATCAATGTTAGTGAGTAGGGATTGCCATGCAATGGATGCACTAGAGCTATAAGTATATGAAAGCTCAACAAAAGAAACTAAGTGGGTGTGCATCCAACTCGCTTGCTCACGAAGACCTAGGGCAATTTTGAGGAAGCCCATAATTGGAATATACAAGCCAAGTTCTATAATGACAAATTCTCACTAGTATATGAAAGTGACGAAATGAGAGACTCTCTACTATGAATATCATGGTGCTACTTTGAAGCACAAGTGTGGTAAAGGGATAGTAGCATTGCCCCTTCTCTCTTTTCCTCTCATTTTTTTATTTGGGCCTTTTCTCTTTTTTATGGCCTCTTTTCTTTTTTATTTATTTTTCGTCCGGAGTCTCATCCCGACTTGTGGGGGAATCATAGTCTCCATCATCCTTTCCTCACTTGGGACAATGCTCTAATAATGATGATCATCACACTTTTATTTTCTTACAACTCAACAATTACAACTTGATACTTAGAACAAAATATGACTCTATATGAATGCCTCCGGTGGTGTACCGGGATATGCAATGACTCATGAGTGGCACGTATGAAATAATTATGAATGGTGGCTTTGCCACAAATACGATGTCAACTACATGATCATGCTAAGAAATATGACAATGATGGAGTGTGTCATAATAAATGGAACGGTGGAAAGTTGCGTGGCAATATATCTCGGAATGGCTATGGAAATGCCATAATAGGTAGGTATGGTGGCTGTTTTGAGGAAGGTATATGGTGGGTGTATGATACCGGCGAAAGGTGCGCGGTATTAGAGAGGCTAGCAATGGTGGAAGGGTGAGAGTGCGTATAATCCATGGACTCAACATTAGTCATAAAGAACTCATATACTTATTGAAAAAATCTACAAGTAATCAAAGCAAAGTATTACATGCATGCTTCTAGGGGGGTATATTGGTAGGAAAAGACCATCGCTCATCCCCGATCGCCACTCATAAGGAAGACAATCAATAAATAAATCATGCTCCGACTTCATCACATAACGGTTCACCACACATGGATGCTACAGGAATAACAAACATTAACACAAGTATTTCACAAATTCACAACTACTCAACTAGCACAACTTTAATATCACCATCTTCATATCTCAAAACAATTATCAAGCACCAAACTTCTCATAGTATTCAACACACTCATAAGAAAGTTTTTTACCCAAAATTATTTTGGGGGTGCCATGGGCATCCCCAAGCTTAGGCTCTTGCAACTCCTTGTTCCATAATCCATCAAATCTTTACCCAAAATTTGAAAAACTTCACAACACAAAACTTAAAGTAGAAAATCTCGTGAGCTCCGTTAGCGAAAGAAAACAAAAGACCACTTCAAGGTACTGTAATGAAATCATTCTTTATTTATATTGGTGTTAAACCTACTGTATTCCAACTTCTCTATGGTTTATAAACTATTTTACTAGCCATAGATTGATCAAAATAAGCAAACAACACACGAAAAACAGAATCTGTCAAAAACAGAACAGTCTGTAGTAATCTGTAACTAGCGCAAGATCTGGAACCCCAAAAATTCTAAAATAAATTTCTGGACGTGAGAATTTATCTATTAATTATCTTCAAAAATAATTAACTAAATAGCACTTTCCAAATAAAAATGGCAGCAGTTCTCGTGAGCGCTAAAGTTTCTGTTTTTTACAGCAAGAGATCAAGACTTTCCCCAAGTCTTCCCAACGGTTCTACTTGGCATAAACACTAATTAAACACAAAAAACACAACCAAAACAGAGGCTAGATAAATTATTTATTACTAAACAGGAGAAAAAAGCAAGGAATAAAAATAAAATTGGGTTGCCTCCCAACAAGAGCTATCGTTTAACGCCCCTAGCTAGGCATAAAAAGCAAGGATAGATCTAGGTATTGTCATCTTTGGTAGCCAATCCATAAGTGGCTCTCATAATAGATTCATATTGAGAGATTCGGTTGTGGATCTTTTTATCCAAATTTTCAATTGACTCTACGGTAGCAACCTTATTTTCAATAATTTCGAGCCTTTGCATTACATGCTCCAATGTTAATACAGTTCCATTAACCAAAAGAGGTGGTGAGCCAAATAAATCTATCATAGCATTATAAGAATCAAAAGTGTGGATACCCAAGAAATTCCCTCCGGTAATGGTATCAAGGACATATCTGTACCAAGGAGCAACACCTACATAAAAATTGCGGAGAAGAACGGAAGTAGATTGCTTCCTGGTAGATCTATTTTGAGCATTGCAAATTCTATACCAAGCGTCCTTTAGATTTTATCCCTCCCTTTGCTTAAAATTTAGAACTTCATTCTCAGGAGAAAGCGGAGAAGATAGAGGACTCGCCATAACGACAAGCAAACAGAAAAGAGGCAAATAGAGAAAGAGAGGGAGGATAGAGAGAGAGAGAGGGCGAATAAAACGGCAAGGGTCAAGTGGGGGAGAGGAAAACGAGAGGCAAATGGCAAATAATGTAATGCGGGAGATAAGGATTGTGATGGATACTTGGTATGTTGACTTTTGCGTAGGCGCCAGAAATGGCTCATTGTTGGAAGTCAAATCTTGACTTGCACGAACCTCCCCGGCAACAGCGCCAGAAAATCTTCTTGCTACCTCTTGAGCACTGCGTTGGATTTCCCCGAAGAGGAAAGGATGATGCAGCAAAGTAGCATAAGTATTTACCTCAGTTTTTGAGAACCAAGGTATCAATCCAGTAGGAGGTTGCGCGCGCGTCCCCTAGTACCTGCACAAAGCAAATAACTCCTCGCAACCAACGTGATAAGGGGTTGTCAATCCCTTCACGGTCACTTACGAGAGTGAGATCTGATAGATATGATAAGATAAGATTTTTGATATTTTTATGATAAAGAAGCAAAGTAAAATAAAAGCAAAGGAAATAACTAAGTATTGGAAGATTAATATGATGAAGATAGACCCGGGGCCATAGGTTTCACTAGTGGCTTCTCTCAAGAGCATAAGTATTCTACGGTGGGTGAATGAATTACTGTTGAGCAATTGACAGAATTGAGCATAGTTATAAGAATATCTAGGTATGATCATGTATATAGGCATTACGTCCGAGACGAGTAGACCGACTCCTTCCTGCATCTAGTACTATTACTCCACTCATCGGCCGCTATCCAGCATGCATCTAGAGTATTAAGTTAGTGAAAACAGAGTAACGCCTTAAGCAAGATGACATGATGTAGAGGGATAAATTCATGCAATATGATAAAAAACCATCTTGTTATCCTCAATGGCAACAATACAATACGTGCCTTGCTACCCCTACTGTCACTAGGAAAGGACACCGCAAGATTGAACCCAAAGCTAAGCACTTCTCCCATTGCAAGAAAGATCAATCTAGTAGGCCAAACAAACTGATAATTCGAAGAGACTTGCAAAGATAACCAATCATACATAAAAGAATTCAGAGAAGATTCAAATATTGTTCATAGATAGAATTGATCATAAACCAACAATTCATCGGCCTCAACAAACACACCGCAAAAAGAAGATTAGATCGAATAGTTCTCCACAAGAGAGGGGGAGCACATTGTATTGAGATCCAAAAAGAGAGAAGAAGCCATCTAGCTAATAACTATGGACCCGAAGGTCTAAGGTAAACTACTCACACTTCATCGAAGAGGCTATGGTGTTACTGTAGAAGCCCTCCGTGATGGATACCCCCTCCGGCGGAGCTCCGGATCAGGACCCAAGATGGGATCTCGTGGATACAGGAAGTTACAGCGGTGGAATTAGGGTTTTGGCTCCGTATCTGATCATTTGGGGGTATGTAGGTATATATAGGAGGAAGGAGTACGTCGGTGGAGCAACAGGGGGCCCACAAGGGTGGAGGGCACGCCTAGGGGGGGTAGGCGCTCCCCCCTACCTCGTGGCCTCCTCCTTTGTTTCTTGACGTAGGGTCCAAGTCTCCTGGATCGTGTTCAGTGAGAAAATCACGTTCCCGAAGGTTTCATTCCGTTGGGACTCCGTTTGATATTCCTTTTCTTCGAAACCCTAAAATAGGCAAAAAAAATAGCAATTCTGGGCTGGGCCTCCGGTTAATAGGTTAGTTCCAAAAATAATATAAAAGTGGATAATAAAGCCCAATAATGTCCAAAACAGTAGATAATATAGCATGGAGCAATAAAAAATTATAGATACGTTGGAGACGTATCAATCACATCATTAGACAATGATGTGATTGACTTGACCCATTCCGTTAGCTTAGCACGATGATCGTTTAGTTTTTTACTACTGCTTTCCTCATGACTTATACATATTCCTCTGACTATGAGATTATGCAACTCCCAAATACCGGAGGAACACTTTGTGTGCTACCAAACACCACAACGTAACTGGGTGATTATAAAGGTGCTCTACAGGTGTCTCCGATGGTACTTGTTGAGTTGGCATAGATCGCGATTAGGATTTGTCACTCCGATTGTCGGAGAGGTATCTCTAGGCCCTCTCGGTAATGCACATCACTATAAGCCTTGCAAGCAATGTAACTAATGAGTTAGTTGCGGGACGATGCTTTACGTAACGAGTAAAGAGACTTGTCGTTAACGAGATTGAAGTAGGTATTGAGATACCGACGATCGAATCTTTGGCAAGTAACATACCGATGACAAAGGGAACAATGTATGTTGTTATGCGGTTTGACCGATAAAGTTCTTCGTAGAATATGTAGGAGCCAATATGAGCATCTAGGTTCCGCTGTTGGTTATTGACCGGAGATGAGTCTCGGTCATCTCTACATAGTTCTCGAACCCGTAGGGTCCGCACGCTTAACGTTCGGTGACGATCGGTATTATGAGTTTATGTGTTTTGATGTACCGAAGGTTGTTTGGAGTCCTGGATGAGATCAGGGACATGACGAGGAGTCTCGAAATGTTAGAGATGTTAAAGATCGATATATTGGATGGCTATATTCGGACATCGGAAATGTTCTGAGTGGTTCGGGTATTTATCGGAGTACCGGAGAGTTACGGGAATTTGCCGGGGAGTATATGGGCCTTATTGGGCCTTAGTGGAATAGAGGAGAGGAAAGGGAAAAGAGGGAGGCGCGCCCCCCAAGCTCAATCCAAATTGGGAGGGGGGCCGGCCCCCTTTCCTTCCTCCCTCTCTCCTCCTTCCTTCCTCTCCTACTCCTACTTGGAAGGGGGGATCCTACTCCCGGAGGGAGTAGGACTCCCCTAGGGCGCGCCATAGAGAGGGCTGGCCCTCCCCCTCCTCCACTCCTTTATATACGGGGGAGGGGAACTGAGGGAGTCCTGGATTAGGGGGTCCTCGGACAGCCGGACTATATCCCTTAGCTGGACTATTGGACTATGAAGATACAAGATTGAAGACTTCGTCCCGTGTCCGGATGGGACTCTCCTTTGTGTGGAAGGCAAGCTTGGCGATTCGGATATGTAGATCTCCTCCCTTGTAACCGACTCTGTGTAACCCGAGCTCCCACCTGTGTCTATATTAACCGGAGGGTTTTAGTCCGTAGGACAACAACAATCATACCATAGGCTAGCTTCTAGGGTTTAGCCTCTCCGATCTCGTGGTAGATCAACTCTTTTAATACTCATATCATCAAGATTCAAGCAGGAATTAGGGTATTACCTCCAACGAGAGGGCCCAAACCAGGGTAAACATTGTGTCCCCCGCCTCCTGTTACCATCCGCCTTAGACGCATAGTTCGGGACCACCTACCTGAGATCCGTCAGTTTTGACACCGACATTGGTGCTTTCATTGAGAGTTCCACTATGTCTTCATCATAAGGCTTGATGGCTCCTTCGATCATCGGCAATGATGCGATCCAGGGTGAGGTTTTCCTCCCCAGATAGATCTTCATATTCGGTGGCTTCATACTGCGGGCCAACTCGCTCGGCCATCTGGAGCAGATCGAGAGCTTCGCCCCTGGCCATCAGGTCAGGTTTGGAAGCTTGAACTATACCGCCGACATCCGCAGCGACTTGATCTTCAACGGATTCCAACCCATGTTAGGTACGCCGCACAGTCACGATGAGCATGATTTAGCTCTGCCACCGGACAGTGTTTGGGAGATCACACCTGTAACTACTCCGGCCCTCAATCTAGAACAGATCACGCCGTCCGAGGACGGGTGGATGGACCACGCCATGGAGGCCGCACACTCAGCGGCGATAGAGCCGAATACTGACTTCACTTCCCATGAGACCTGTGTTGCTGGACACTCGGATTCGTCCCCGGCCATAGACTCCGAACCGCTCGCGTCCGTGCCCATCCAATCTGATTGGGCACCGATCATGGAGTTCACCTACACGGATATCTTTCAGCACTCGCCCCTAGGCGACATGCTAAACTCATTACGGTCTCTCTCCTTGTCAGGAGACCCTTGGCCGAACTATGTCCGGCTTGAGTGGGAAGCGGACGTGTGAAGAAATTTGTTCCCCATCCACCACCCACTTTGTAGCCACTGTCGACGACCTAACCGACATGCTCGACTTCGACTCCGAAGACATCGACGGTATGGACGACGATGTGGGAGACGAACAAGAACCACCACCCAAAGGGCGCTGGACTGCCACCTCATCATATGATATATACATGGTGGACATCCCCAAAGAAAGCGATGGCAACAAGGCAACGGAGGATAATCCCCCCGAGAAGCAATCCAAGAACCGGCGTCATCGGCATCGCTCTAAGCCCCGCCATAGCAAAAATAGCGATACCGGCACAGGAGACAATAACGCTGCAAACAGTTCCGAAGACAAAAACAATCCCCTCCAGCCAGGCTTTGAGAAGGAGGATGGGCAAGCCAGCCCCAAGGAACAGGCAGCAGACGTAGAATTAGAGGATGACAATTACATGACTCTCTCCGCAGACAAGGTGAGCCTTGGCGATGAAGAATTTATTGTGCCTGAGGATCCCGTCGAACAGGAGTGCTTCAAGCACCGGCTTATTGCCACAGCAAAAAGCCTGAAGAAAATGCAATAACAGCTTCAAGCTGAGCAAGATCTGCTAGCAGATAGATGGACTGAGGTCCTGGCAGCCGAGGAACACGAACTCGAGCGCCCAATCAAAAGTTTCCCAAAGCACAGGTTGCTACCCCAACTTCAGGAGGAAGCATTAAAGCCTGTGCTTCCAGTGTATGATGCGGCAAACCGGCCACCTCGTGGCCACGACAAAGTGGCATATAAGCCCGAAGACCAGCCCGCACCCCATCGCCAGTCAAACAAAAATAGCAAGGCCCGGGGTAACACGCAGGACCTGCGAGACGTATTGGAAAACAAAGCAGGACACAAAAGACCGATCTTCGGATCACGAGGGCGCGCCCCAACACATGACGACGACCGTCATGCCGGATATACCAAAAACAAATCCGGCCGGGCCGAACACAGCAGACAAGACTCGTACGAACTACGTCGTGACATAGCCCGGCACAGAGGCACTGCACACGCTCTATGCTTCACTGATGAAGTAATGGATCATGAATTCCCGGAAGGGTCTAAACCCGTGAACATTGAATCATACGATGGTACTACTGACCCCACAGTATGGATCAAGGATTTCTCCCTCCACATTCACATGGCCCACGGGGATGATCTACATGCCATCAAGTATCTCCCGTTGAAACTCAAAGGACCGGCTCGGCATTGGCTGAATAGCTTGCTAGCAAACTCTATCGGAAATTGGGAGAACCTGGCAGACGCATCCTGGATAACTTCTAGGGCACATATATGCGACCACTGGATGCTGATGATTTGAGTCACATAACACAACAGCTCGGAGAGTCAGCCAGGAAATTCTGGACCCGGTTCCTAACCAAAAAGAACCAAATTGTGGACTGTCCGGATGCCGAAGCCCTAGCGGCCTTTAAACATAACATCCGTGACGAGTGGCTCGCCCGACATCTCGGCCAAGAGAAGCCAAGGTCCATGGCAGCCCTCACGACACTCATGACCCGCTTCTGCGTGGGCAAGGATAGCTGGTTGGCTCGTCGCAACAACACAGCAAGCAACAGTGGCAAATCAGAGGCCAGAGATAGCAACGGCAAACCCCGGCGCAACAAACACAAATGCCACAAACATGGTGAAAGCGCCGAAGACACGACAATCAATGCTGGATTTAATAGCTCTAAGTCCGGCCAGCAGACAGGGCCACTCAAAAATGACAATTCGGGTCCATCCAGTTTGGACCGCATACTCGACCGTCCATGCCACATTCATGGCAAACCAGGAACACCAGCCAATCATACCAGCAGAGAATGTTGGGTCTTCAAACAAGCTGGCAGGTTAGGCGCCAAAAACAAAGATAAGGGGTATCAAAGCGATGACAGCGACGAGGAGCCCAGATCACCGAATAGAGGAGGACAAAAGAAATCTCTCCAGCAAACCCAAATGGTGAATATGGTAAACGCCACCCACACTCTCAACCCGGACCAGATGCACACCCTTAGGGATGTCGACCTAACGAAACCATTCGGCCCGCAATACAAACTAGGGCCGATCACCTTCAACCAAATGGATCGTCCAGTCAACACCAGTCACGGCAATCCACCCGCACTAGTCCTTGACCCAATAATTGACGGGTTCCACCTCACACAAGTCCTTATGGACGGAGGCAACAGTCTAAATTTGCTTTACTAGGACAAAGTGCGCAAGATGGGCATCGACCATTCGATGATCAAACCCACTAAAGCCAGCTTTAGAGGTATTATACTAGGCGTGGAGGCCAGCTGTATCAACTCCATCGCCCTCGAGGTAGTCTTCGGATCACCAGACAATTACCGTACCGAAGAGTTAATCTTCGACATCATCCCCTTTCACAGTGATTATCAAGCACTGCTCGGGCGAACTACGTTCGCTCGATTCAATGCGGTTCCACATTACGTCTACCGTAAACTCAAGATGCCCAGTCCACGCGGCGTCATCATGGTTAATGGCGAGGCCAAACTCTCCCTCGGTACCATAGAGTATGCCATCGCTTTAACAGCAGAAGCAATGGAGGGCACCTTCCAATCAAATCTTGAGTTGATGTCTAAAACATCGGACACATTCAAAGTAGTCTGAACTACTTCACGGAAGGATAGCCCGGATCGTCCAGGGCTCAACTAAACATTCCGGCGAAGTCCAGAACATGCCACATATCGCGGCTCGACCGCTCTCCGACGCACAAATATTTCTTACATTTCCTTTGCGGGCTCACCTCTGCGCAGACCGGGCCCGGTGACATGGTAACAGCTCGAATGCACAAGGGAATCTTTAGATATTCCTCACGACGTCCATCCAGCTATACTCCGGATCTACACACATCTTCTTCCTCCCCGGTCCCAGCAGGTTCCACAGTCATATTTCCCTTTTTATCACATTACCTGTACTCATACGCTTCGACGTATTATTCAAATACAACATGTACACTTATATGACACTTATTTGCTGTTATTTCTTACTGAAACTCTTTTGTAAAGTGGCATCCGTACACCGCGATATGCCTTCGCCAGGGGATTTTTTTTACCCATAATACGACAATAAAGTCCGAACACCTTCACGGAATGTTGGGTTTGCCCGGCTCCCATGTTTTGCTGCCTTACGTTCCGCTATATCGGCTAAGGCGGCACAGGGAGAACTACTGCGATTGTGTCCCGGTTCTTCCAGACGAGCACCTCAGTAGAGAAAGCCGAAAACTGATTGTCATGATACGGCGAGAGCTGGTCAGCTGTTCGAGAGGTTGTAAAATCTTTAAGGATTTCTCCCGCATAATGCCATAACCAATGCAATGTGTGATGGATCGGTTCTTCTTCCGATCAGGTGCTTATAGGGCCCCTCGTGCGGTCTTCCGAACACTAGGGGTTGTGCCTACCTTCCTAATACTCCTATGGCTAAGTGAGAATGATAAAGCCCTATAGTATGATTTCTTGGTTCGCCGTACTGAACACCTCCTTCAAAGGACCCAACACTGGGGTAAAGAGTGATCAGGTTTATCCCAAACACCCCCGTATTTCTTACGAGGGGGCAGAAGCCGACGACTGGCCAATTCTCAGGTTTAATATATAAAGCGGCCGCGCAGGAGGGTAAACTTTTATAACAGGCAATAAATAATAGAAATGACCTTGTTCACACATTACAAAGGACAACATGACTATATTCATGGAAATACAATATCCTTGGTGCATTGCTCCGCCGCAAGGGAGGTTCCTTTCAGGATACTTTCATAATACAATTCAGGCTTGCGATGCCCCTTTCCCTCTGACGGTCCCTCGGTCATCAGCTTTTCAGCATCCATCTTCCCCCAGTGCACCTTTGCGCGGGCAAAGGCCATTCGTGCACCTTCTATGCAGACCGACCGCTGGATGACGTCAAGTCGAGGGCAGGCACTAACAAGTCACTTCACGAGCCCGAAGTAGCTACCTAGAATCGGCTCGGCGGGCCATAGCCGGATAATCAAATCCTTCATGGCTAGTTCGGCCGCCTTATGTAGTTCAATCAGCTGTTTCAGTTGATCGGTAAAAGGCACCAGATAGTTCGGTGCCAGATACTGCGACCAGAAGAGCTTATCCACAATATTCCCCTCTTCGGCTCGGTAGAATTGGGCGGCATCCGAAATGCTGCGAGGAAGTTCCGCAAACACCCCTGGAGAAATCCGAACTTAAATTTATAAAGCATAATTTTCTCCTGAAATACTTGCTTTACATGGAAAAAGACCTTACCCGCCGTGATCTCCCTCGCCTCTTGGATCTCCTGCAGGGCGCCTTGAGTTTCCCCATGGGCATCGCGCACGGCCTGATGAGCCCTGGTGAGTTCGGATTCTTTCTCCATTAAACTCTGCTCCAGGGTCTCGCATTTTTTCATGGCCTCTTGGAGCTCTCGCCTAGCTTCCACAACCTTGGCCTCGTGCTTCTCACGACGAGCCTGCTCTGCGGCTGCCTTTTCCTCGGCCTCGGCAATAGCCTTCTTCAGAGCCTCGACTTCGGTCATCACCCCTGGCGCAAATCATGACACATATTGTGTCATACTAAAAATTCGTTCGCACTGAACGCAACAAAGATTTGTGCATACCTTGTTGATCTTCCAACTGCCTTTTTTACTGGCCAAGCTCCGCTTCGGCCCGCTCCAGACTTTGATTCAGTGTGGAAACCTCCGCGGTATGAGCGGCAGTAGCCACTACAGACGCCTGCTTACAAAAGAAGAGAGATAGATGTCATCAAATGAGTCTTCCTGCGAAAAATATATTTGATCCTCTGTCCGGTTCTTTCGTTCACCAGACAGTGTATCAGGGGCTACTATCCATACGATGACACTCCTCGAAACCGTATAAAACATACCTCAAAACCTCTTATAAGGCCGATATAGGCTTCATTCAGTCCATTTTCAGCGGACTAAATCTTCTCGATCACCGCACCAATAAGGGCACAGTCTTCATCGATGATGGAGGCGCTCTTTAGCGCCGCCAATAAAGCACCCGGCGCCTCTGGTTGGACAGAGGTCACCGGTGGAACAGGGTCGCCCTCTCCAGCATAGGAAGGCCGCCTGCTTGATTCCGGAGTCGTATTGGTCTCCGAAACTGTGTCTGGCTGGGGGCCGAATTCAAGATGGTCCCCGCCGTCGACTCCTGTGGGGATCTTCTTCCCCATGTCTCTGGCCCCTGAAGTTTGACCTCCAGGCGCCACCTTCACAATTTTCTCCACCCCTCCTTGGACGGAGTCCCTCTGGGACGAAACCTCATTGTTGATCACATGTTCGAGGGGAGGGGCCTTCGGGGGCGTCCCGCTCTCCATAGCATGCGAGCTCAACAAATCCTTGGACGAGGATTGTTCGGAACGGGACCCCGTCGGACTACAAAAAATATGGCTCAGGTTAAAATGCTATGCCATGATGGGTCCGGGCACATGAACATGTTCGGATTTTATATACTTATGAGTTCACTAGGGGCTGGGCCCTAGGATCCCACGCCGGGCTGCTATCGGCCACGGCAGTGGACTCTTCTTTAAGAAGAGTTTTTCCCCTTTTAGGCGACTCGGCCTCCAAGTGTACGGAGGCCGTCCTCTTCTTTCTTCCCCCTACTGGGGATTCATCTTCCTCCTCGTCCTCTTCGGAGGCGGGTCGGGCATGGTGTCGAAGGCCGCCCCGGGTCTTTTTGGCCTCCTTTTCGGTCTTCTTCTCCGGCACCTTGTAAGGCGCCGGGTCCAACATCTTCGTCGGAAGTGGGCCGGCCGGTTCTTCAGGCAGCGGGGCCGGACATTGGAACCGCCCCGCCTTCTTCGTCCAGCCCTAGGAGAAGTTGTGTAAAACACATTAAGCATTTCCCTTGAGTTATGAGAATAAAACGTGTGGTAACTTACCGAGCTTGCAGGGCGGGACAGTTAGTACCCGCGGTCCTCGGCCGAGTCCGGCCATGATTTGCCGGGCTTAAAAATCAGCTTCCAGATATCTTCGTGCGAGGAGCCAAAGAGCTCTCGCAGGGTCTGGTGCTTGGCCGTATCGAATTCCCATAGATTGCAAGTCCGGTGTTGACAAGGTAGGATCCGGCAAACTAACATCACCTGGACTACATTGACAAGTTCGATATTCTTGTCTTCCATACCCTTGACGCACGTCTGGAGCGCCAACAGTTCGTCGGACGAGGACCACTCCATGCCCTTCTTGAGCCAGGACGTGAGCCGCAGAGGGGCTCCGGATCGGAACTCAGGAGTCGCGGCCCACTTCGCGCCGCGTGGCTCGGTAATGTAAAACCACTCCTATTGCCACTCCCTGACGGAGTCATTGAAGGTACCTGTTGGCCATGTGATGTTGGGCATCTTGCTCACCATAGCGCCCACGCACTCAGCGTGCTCACCGCCCACTACCTTTGGCTTCATATTAAAGATCTTCAGCCATAAGCCGAAGTGTGGCGGGATGTGGAGAAAAGCCTCGCACACGACAATGAATGTCGAGATATTGAGGAAGGAATTGGAGGATAGATCGTGAAAACCAATCCCGTAATAATACATGATGCCGCGAACAAATGGGTGGAGGGGAAACCCTAGCCCACGGATAAAATGAGGTAGGAACATGACCCTTTTGTGGGGTTCCGGGGTAGGGACGATCTGTCCCGCCGTCGAGAGATGGTGGCCTATTTCCTGGGCTAGATACCCGGCCTCCTGAAGTTTCTTGATGTCCTTCTTCCAGACGGTAGAGGCCATCCACTTGCCTCCCGCTCCAGACATATTTGGAGTGGTTCTTCGGAGAATATGCGAACTTTGGTGCTGGAGCTCGAGTGCGCAAGAATGGATGGGCAGAGGAGAAGAAGGCGTGGGTAAAAAAGAGAAGTCCTTATCCCTTAATAAGGGCGGTAGAACTGCGTGCCTCCCCACTTCCCTGGTGAAACTCGCTTATTCCCCAAGCGTCGTGATTGATGGTGTGGTTGGGTTACCCACACCCATATTGATGAGAATCCCGTGATAAGGGACACGGTCTCTGCTTCGACAAGAGGTGCCAAGAAAACCGCCTCACAATATGTGCAGTAGCTGGTTGAGAAAAACGATTTGAATAATAACCGGAGCCATGGCGTGATGTCATGTTATGAAAAGTTGTCAGCAGATTAGATTTGTGGAAATATTATACTCTCTACGGTGCTATGTGGAATTTGTTTTGCAGAGCCGGAGACTATCCATGTGTTAAAAATCTTCTATGGAGTATTCGGAGGAGGAACCCGCCTTGCAATGCCGAAGACAATCTGCACGCCGGACTCGTCGTCATTGAAGCCTGGTCCAGGGGCTACTGAGGGAGTCCTGGATTAGGGGGTCCTCAGACAGTCAGACAATATCCCTTGGCCGGACTGTTGGACTATGAAGATACAATATTGAAGACTGTGTCATGTGTCCGGATGGGACTCTCACTTGCGTGGAAGGCAAGCTTGGCGATTCGGATATGTAGATCTCCTCCCTTGTAACCGAATCTGTGTAACCCTAGCTCCCATCGGTGTCTATATAAACCGGAGGGTTTTAGTCCGTAGGACAACAACAATCATACCGTAGGCTAGCTTCTAGGGTTTGGCCTCTCCGATCTCGTGGTAGATCAACTCTTATAATACTCATATCATCAAGATCAATCAAGCAGGAAGTAGGGTATTACCTCCATCGAGAGGGCCTGAACCTAGGTAAACATTGTGTCCCCCGCCTCCTGTTACCATCCGCCTTAGACGCACAGTTCGGGACCCCCTACCCGAGATCCGCTGGTTTTGACACCGACAGGCACCCCATAGACACACAAGTTGATCATTGATATCTTAGCCGTGTGTCGTGCCCCCTCCACCATAATCCACCTCGGTAATATCATAGCAGTGCTTAGGCAAAGCCCTGTTCTGGTAGCATCGTCATCACCATCATCACGCCGTCGTGCTGATGAAGCTCTCCCTCGACACTCTGCTGGATCATGAATTCGTGGGACGTCATCGAGCTGAATGTGTGTAGATCGCGAAGGTGTCGTACTTTCGGTACTAGGATCGATCGGATCGTGAAGACGTACGACTACATCAACCGCGTTGTCATAACGCTTCCGCTTACGGTCTACGATGGTACGTAGACAATACTCTCCCCTCTCATTGCTATGCATCACCATGATCTTGCTTGTGCGTAGGATTTTTTTTGAAATTACTGCGTTCCCCAACAGTGGTATCAGAGCCTAATACGTCTCCGTCGTATCTACTTTTCCAAACACTTTTGCCCTTGTTTTGGACTCTAACTTGCATGATTTGAATGGAACAAACCTGGACTAACGTTGTTTTCAGCAGAATTGCCATGGTGTTATTTTTGTGCAGAAAGAAAAGTTCTCGGAATAACCTGAAAATCAATGGAGAATTATTTTGGAATATATAAAAAATACTGGAAGAATATCCACGTCAGGGGGGCCTCCACCTGTCCATGAGGGTGGGGGCGCGCCCTACCCCCCTAGGCGCAACCCCCTGCCTCATGGGCCCCCTGACGCTCCACCGACCTCAACCTGGAATCCATATATTCACTTTCGGGGAGAAAAAAACCAGGGAGAAGGATTCATCGTGTTTTACGATACGGAGCCGCCGCCAAGCCCTAAGCTCTCTCGGGAGGGCTGATCTGGAGTCCGTTCGGAGCTCCGGAGAGGGGAATCCGTCACCATCGTCATCATCAACCATCCTCCATCAGCAATTTCATGATGCTCACCACCGTGCGTGAGTAATTCCATCATAGGCTTGCTGGACAGTGAAGGGTTGGATGAGATTTATCATGTAACCGAGTTAGTTTTCTTAGGGTTTGATCCCTAGTATCCACTATGTTCTGGGATTGATGTTGCTATGACTTTGCTATGCTAAATGCTTGTCACTAGGGCCGTAGTTTGAGGAGTTCATGTATTCACTATGTGTTAATGCTTTGGTCCGGTACTCTATTAAAAGGAGGCCTTAATATCCCTTAGTTTCCAATAGGACCCCGCTGCCACGGGAGGGTAGGACAAAAGATGTCATGCAAGTTCTTTTCCATAAGCACGTATGACTATATTCGAAATACATGCCTACATTACATTGATGAACTGGAGCTAGTTCTATGACACCCGAGGTTATGACTATTACATGATGAACCGCATCCGGCATAATTCTCCATCACCGATCCATTGCCTACGAGCTTTCCATATATTGTTCTTCGCTTATTTACTTTTCCATTGCTATTGTTATCCTCACTATAAAACACCAAAAAAAATTACTTCTGCTGCCGTTACCTTTCTCTACCGTTACCACCACTATCATATTCTTTGCTACTAAATACCTTGCTGAAGATATTAAGTTTCCAAGTGTGGTTGAATTGACAACTCAGCTGCTAATACTTGAGAATATTCTTTGGCCCCCCTTGTGCTGAATTAATAAATTTTGGTTGAATACTCTACCCTTGAAAATTGTTGCGATCCCCTATACTTGTGGGTTATCAAGACTATTTTCTGGCACCATTTCCGAGGAGCATAGCTCTATTCTTTGAGTCACTTGTGATTTATATCTGCTTGTCATTATGAAGAACTTGAAAGATCTAAGAACCAAGATTTATCTCTCAACTACGAGGGGAGGTTAGGAACTGCCATCTAGCTCTGCACTTGATTCACCTTCTATTTTGAGTAAACTTGTGACACCTAAACCTGCTTATGCTATTAACGCTGATATGTCGGATGTTATTGATGATGCCACTTCTGCTTTGCATGATACTTATGATGAAACTACTTCTATAATTGATACTATTGTGCCACTTGGTGAATTTCTTGATGAACAACTTGCTAGGGCTAGAGAGAATGAAATTATTGAAGCTAATAATATTGATGAAAGTGATGATGAAGATTCTCCCCCTAGATATGAATTGCATGTTGTTCCTGAGGGTTATGTTATGGATGAAGAAACTGCTAGAGATTTTCTTGCTTGCAATGATAGGAGTGATCTTAAGAAATTATTAGCTAAGCTGAAACAAAAAACTTTGAATGCTAGAATGAAATATGATACTGCTTATGCTACTTCACCTATCTTTGTTACTGATAAGGATTATGATTTCTCTGCTGATCCTGAGATAATTACTTTAGTTGAATCTGATCCTTTCTATGGCTATGAATCTGAAACTATTGTGGCACATCTTACGAAATTAAATGATATAGCTACCCTGTTCACTAATGATGAGAAAACTCGCTACTATTACATCCTTAAATTATTTCCGTTCTCATTAAAGGGTGATGCTAAGATATGGTTTAATTATCTTGATCCTAGTTGTGTGCGTAGTCCCCAGGATATGATTTATTACTTCTCTGCTAAATATTTCCCTGCTCATAAGAAACAAGCTGCTTTAAGGGAAGTATATAATTTTGTGCAAATTGAAGAAGAGAGTCTCCGAGAAGCTTGGGGGAGGCTTCTCCAATTACTTAATGCTTTGCCTGATCATCCTCTTAAGAAAAATGAAATACTTGATATCTTTTATAATGGACTAACCGATGCTTCCAGAGACCACCTGGACAGTTATGCTGGTTGTGTTTTCAGGGAAAGAACACCAGATGAAGCTAAAATTCTATTGAATCTTATGTTGACTAATGAAAATAATTGGACACTTCCTGATTCAGTTCCTGATCCAATTTCTGAACCAACTCGTAAGCCAGCTCCGAAGAAAAGGGGTATTCTATTTCTCAGTCTTGAAGATATGCAATAGGCAAAGAAATCTATAAAAGAAAAAGGTATTAAAGCTGAAGATGTTAAGAATTTACCTCCTAGCGAAGAAATACATGGTCTTAATTTACCGCCTGTTGAAGAAATACATGGTCTTGATAACCCGCCACAGGTAGTAAAGGTAAATTCTCTCTATAGATATGATAAAGCTGAAATCCCATTTACTAAGTTTGCTAGGCCATGCTTGGATGAGTTTGATAGCTTTATGGTTAAGCAAGAAAACTTCAATGCTTATTTTGGAAGGGAATTAAAACGCAATGCTGATATGCTTGAACACTTGGGTGATTATATGGCTAATATTAAGGTGAATTTAAACTTATTAGTAAACATGCTTCTATGGTTACCACTCAAGTAGAACAAATACTTAAAGCTCAGAATGATTTGCTCAATGAATTGAATAGTAAAAAGAATGATAATGTTTTAGAGTTATGACTAGAGGTGGTAAAATGACTCAGGAACCTTTGTATCCCGAGGACCATCCTAAGAGAATTGAGCAAGATTCTCAGAGAACTAATATTGATGCACCTAGTCCTTCTAAAAAGAAGAAAAAGAAAAATGATAGGACTTTGCATGCTTCTAGTGAACCTGTTGTTGACACACCTGAGAATCCCAATGATATTTCTATTTCTGATGCTGAAACCCAATCTGGTAATGAACATGAACCTAGTGATAATGTTAATGATGATGTTCATGTTGATGCTCAACCTAGCAATAATAATGATGTAGAGATTGAACCTGCTGTTGATCTTGATAACCCACAATCAAATAATCAACGTTATGATAAGAAAGACTTTGTTGCTAGGAAGCACGGTAAGGAAAGAGAACCATCGGTTCAGAAACCCATGCCTTTTCCTCCTAAACCATCCAAGAAAAAGGATGATGAGGATTTTGAGCGCTTTGCCAAAATGATTAGACCTATCTTTTTGCGTATGCGATTAACTGATATGCTCAAAATGAACCCTTATGCTAAGTACATGAAAGAAATTGTTACAAATCCGGAAGCTGAAATTTCCACCATGCTTGCTAATTATACTTTTAAGGGTGGAATACCTAAGAAACTAGGAGATCTCGGAGTACCAACTATAGCATGCTCCATTAAAAGAAACTATGTTAAAACTGCTTTATGTGATCTTAAAGCCGGTGTTAGTGTTATGCCTCTCTCTTTATATCGTAGACTTGATTTGAATAAGTTGACACCTACTGAAATATCTTTGCAAATGGCTGATAAATCAACTGCTATACCTGTCGGTATTTGTGAGGATGTACCTGTTGTGGTTGCAAACGTTACTATTTTAACGGACTTTGTTATTCTTGATATTCCTGAGGACGATAGTATGTCTATTATTCTTGGAAGACCCTTTTTGAATACTGCAGGGGCTGTTATTGATTGCACCAAAGGCAATGTCACTTTTCATGTTAATGGTAATGAGCATACGGTACACTTTCCGAGGAAACAACCTCATGTCCAGAGTATCAATTCTATTGGAAAAATTCCAATTATTACTATTGGAGGTTTTGAATTTCCTCTTCCTACTGTCAAGAAGAAATATGATATTATTATTGTTGGGGATGTGCATATCCCCGTTGAGGTAACCTAGTGTTATTCAAAAATTCTCCGGTTCCATGTTATTAGGGATGAGTTTGTTAACAAGACGTGATCAACCTTGTTAGTGGATTCCTTTTGATGAGCATGAGATGGATGAATTTACAAAACACAACTCTCTGTACCCTCTTTTTACTTTCTATTATTTATATTAAATAAAGCAAAAATAGTATATTATGTCTGTTTCTTGAATTATTAGTGCAATAAAAAATACCCCGAAAATAAAAGTTCTCCAAATGCCCTGAAATTTAAATATGATTTTTCAGGAATATGTGAGAATATGTGACACTAAGAACACAGCAGGGGAGCAAGCACCTGGCCACGAGGGTGGAGGGCGCGCCCTATCCCCTGGGCGCACCCCCTGCCTCGTGGGTCCATGGTGGCTCCCCTCCACTTATTCCAGCTACCACACACTCCTTCTTCCTCCCACAAACATCACTAACCAGCTCAAACCCGAGTCCAAGCTCATTTTGCTGCCATTTTCGATCTCCTTGCTCAAAGCTCCATTCAAAAAACTGCTTTGGGGGATTGTTCCTTGGTATGTGAATCCTCCAATGGCCCAATTAGTTTTTGTTCTAGTGCTTTATTCATTGCATATTTTGCTGCTTAGGTGACCCTGTTCTTGAGCTTGCATGTCAAATTTGTGTGGTCAAAAGTAGTTTTGATGCATGATATTGCCTCTAGGCACTTGTAGGAGTAGTTGCTATCAATTTTGTTGAGTTTGGTTCACTTTTATTTTGAAGTTACTAAAAATTTCAGAAATTTTCAGAAAAAGATGAAGAGATTTTTGAGGGGCTCATCGAGCCGAAGCTCGAAGGATAAGCAAAGTGAGGAGGATAAGAGGCCCAAATATAATCTTCCTCGCACCGCGAAGGTTCAGCCGTGTGAATGGCCTTGTGATGATTTCTTGAGAGTAGTCAGGATTTATGATGATTTTTATGAATTGGCTGAGAATGCAGGCCTCGCCACCTTCCTCCACGACCAACGCGAATAGTATCTCTTACTCACCAATATCTTTGTGCAAAACTTTCATTTCCATGCTAGGAGCTCACCACCTACGATGGAATTTTATTTAAATGATGAGCATAAGGAGATGTCACTTCATGATTTTTGTCGGGTTTGTTTGATCCCTTTCGAGGGAAGCGTAGAGGAACCACATCGTGACGATGTGGATGGGTTTATTGATACCATTACTGTAGGGGAAATGAGGAAGGTTTCCGACGCATGAATTACTAGCATACACTTTCCTGTTCTACGTTACTTTGCTATATTTGCTAGTAGATGCTTAATTGGGCGTAGAAACTATGGAAACCTAAGTGCCCCTGATATTGTTATTTTGTGCCATGCCTTATTTCATGATGACACGTTCAGTATGGGCCCTATTGTTGCAAAGCAGTTAAATCTTAACCATACTAAGGGCCCTGTCCTTGGAGGCATCTTCGCCTCGCGCCTTGCTGCACACTTTAACATACCTATTAGGCATTATGAGAAGGAAGAGAAGTTGCTGCCTCCTATTTATCTAGATTATAAGAGTATGGTAGCACATGATTTTATCGTTAAGAATAGGGAAAAGGAGCTTAAGTACAAATTAATATTTGGTGAAAATCATCCTTAGACTATTACCTTGCCTACTCCTTCCATGTTTGATTTATCTGCAGGCAAGTACCTTGTTCCGTTGGAGGCCATTCACGCCTACCGGAACCCTACATCAGCTATAGAGCCCGAGACGGAACCACAATTTGATCCGCCATGACAGTCTAATTACCAGTGGGATCCGGAGGTGATTGCCAACCAGTGGAAATCCGAGGCTTCTTCACAGTACGACCCCAACTATTACTTTGGATATCCGCCAGGCCAGCCGTGGCCATAGACCAACTTAGGCCAAAAGCCTAAGCTTGGGGGAGTACGTATCTCTCACCGACATTACATTCACGTTCACACACTCATGCTAGGCGTCGGTGCTCATACTTTTTCATTGTATCATCCATGCTAGTTTATTTTCCATTTTTGGCTTTCTTCTTGTGTGTTTGATAAACCTTAAGAAAAACAAAAAAATTAGTTCTAGCTTTTAATTAGTTTACTTTCCATGCTTGTAGTAATAATTAAAAAGAAAACCCAAAAAGATTTCTTGTTCTTCTTTTGCTTGTTGGGAGCGTTCCGGTGTAAATAATTTTATTTCTTTTCTTGTTCTTTGGGGGCCGAGAGGAGAAGACCATAATTAAAATGTTAAAGTGGCTCTCATATGCATTATTGTTGATCTAACAAAGAGCCCATATTACCTTGTCTTCTCTCTTGAATTGAATGCTTGCAGATTCCAGCTTAGTCCAATGCGCGTGCACTATTATTATTATCCTCACTATTTGGTCGTGCAAGTGAAAGGCAATAATGATGATTATATGATGAACTTATTGAGATGAGAAAAAGCTGGTATGAACTCGACCTCTCTTGTTTTTGTAAATATGATTAGTTCATTGTTCCTAATTCAGCCTATTATGAATAAACATGTTTTCAATGACAATTAGAGATTGTAGTTTCTTATGCCATGCT
Organism: Triticum dicoccoides; assembly: GCF_002162155.2. Taxonomy (NCBI): domain Eukaryota; kingdom Viridiplantae; phylum Streptophyta; class Magnoliopsida; order Poales; family Poaceae; genus Triticum; species Triticum dicoccoides. The sequence continues at coordinate 155,892,120 of NC_041380.1, forward strand.
TAATTAGCTAGGAGCTTATAATGGTTTACCTTGCGTGTCAACATGCTATTAAAATGGTTGTGATGTGGTATAATAGGGTGGTATCCTATTTTGAACGATTCGAGTGGCTTGACTTGGCACATGTTCACGCATGTAATTGAAACAAAATCAACATAGCCTCTACGATATTTATGTTCATGGTGCATTATATCCTACTCATGCTTGCATTCGGTGTTGATTAATTTTAATGCATGTTCATGACTGTTGTCGCTCTCTAGCTGGTCGCTTCCCAGTCTTTTGCTAGCCTTCACCTGTACTAAGCGGGAATACTGCTTGCGCATACAATTCCATAAACCCCAAAGTTGTTCCATATGAGTCCACCATACCTACCTATATACGGTATCTACCTGCCGTTCCAAGTAAACTTGTATGTGCCAAACTCTAAACCTTCAAATAAACATTATGTTTTGTATGCTCGAATAGCTCATGTATCAACTAGGGTTGTCCGTATCTTCCATGTTAGGCGGGTTATTCTCAAGAGGAGTGGACTCCGCTCCTCACTCACGAGAAAAAGGCTGGTCACCGGGATGCCCAGTCCCATGCTTTATGCAAATCAAATCAAAATAACTGCAAACAAAACTCTCTCGGGACTCTTGTTAGTTGGAGGCACTCGTTGTTTCGAGCAAGCCATGGATTGACACTTGTTGGTGGAGGGGGAGTACAAACTTTACCATTCTGTTTGAGAACTGCCTATAATGTGTGTAGCATGGAAGATATCACCATCTCTTGGTTGTTATGTTGACAATGAAAGTATACCGCTCAAAATATTATTCATATCTATTTCAAAACCGAGCTTTGGCACCTCTACAAATCCCTGCTTCCCTCTACGAAGGGCCTATCTATTTAATTTTATGCTGAGTCATCATCCTCTTATTAAAAAGCACTAGTTGGAGAGCACCACTGTCATTTGCATTCATTACTGTTAGTTTACATTAAGTATGACTTGACTGGATCTCTTTTACCATGAATTACAATGTCTAGTCAGTCCTTGATCTTTAAAGGTGCTCTGCATTTATGTTTTGCGGTCTCAGAAAGGGCTAGCGAGATACCATCTTGTTATATCATATTATGATTGTTTTGAGAAAGTGTTGTCATTCGAGATTTATTATTATTGCTCGCTAGTTGATTATGTCATTGATATGAGTAAACATGAGACCTAAATGTTATTGTGAATATGGTTAGTTCATAATCTTTGTTGAAAACTTGAATGCTGGCTTTACATATTTACAACAACAAGAGCAAACAGAGTTTGTAAAAGTTTCTCTTTATCACTTTCAGTTTATCAACTGAATTGCTTGAGGAAAAGCAAAGGTTTAAGCTTGGGGGAGTTGATACGTCTCCGTCGTATCTACTTTTCCAAACACTTTTGCCCTTCTTTTGGACTCTAACTTGCATGATTTGTATGGAACTAACCCAGACTGACGCTGTTTTCAGCAAAATTGCCATGGTGTTATTTTTGTGCAGAAATAGAAGTTCTCGGAATGACCTGAAAATCAACGGAGAATTATTTTGGAATATATAAAAAATACTGGAACGAAGATCCACGTCAGGGGGGCCTCCACCTGTCCACGAGGGTGGGGGCGCGGCCTACCCCCCTGGGCGCGCCCCCTGCCTCGTGGGCCCCCTGACGCTCCACCGACCTCAACCTGTACTCCATATATTCACTTTCGGGGAGAAAAAACCAGGGAGAAGGATTCATTGCGTTTTACGATACGGAGCCGCCGCTAAGCCCTAGACTCTCTCGGGAGGGCTGATCTAGAGTCCGTTCGGGGCTCCAGAGAGGGGAATCTGTCGCCTTCGTCATCATCAACCATCCTCCATCACAAGTTTCATGATGCTCACCGCCGTGCGTGAGTAATTCCATCATAGGCTTGCTGGACGGTGATGGGTTGGATGAGATTTATAATGTAATCAAGTTGGTTTTGTTTGGGTTTGATCCCTAGTATCCACTATGTTCTGAGATTGATGTTGCTATGACTTTGCTATGCTTAATGCTTGACACTAGGGCCCGAGTGCCATGATTTCAGATCTGAACCTATTATATTTTCATTAATATATGAGAGTTCTTGATCCTATCTTGCAACTCTATAGTCACCTACTATGTTTTATGATCCGGCAACCCCGAAGTGACAATAATCGGGACCACTCCCAGTGATGACCATAGTTTGAGGAGTTCATGTATTCACTATGTGTTAATTCTTTGGTCCGGTACTCTATTAAAAGGAGGCCTTAATATCCCTTAGTTTCCAATAGGACACCGCTGCCACGGGAGGGTAGGACAAAAGATGTCATGCAAGTTCTTTTCCATAAGCACGTATGACTATATTCGGAATACATGCCTACATTACATTGATGAACTCGAGCTAGTTTTGTGTCACCCTAGGTTATGACTATTACATGATGAACCGCATCCGGCATAATTCTCCATCACCGATCCATTGCCTATGAGCTTTCCATATATTGTTCTTCGCTTATTTACTTTTCCGTTGCTATTGTTATCCTCGCTATAAAACACCAAAAAATTTACTTTTGCTACCGTTACCTTTTGCTACCGTTACCACCACTATCATATTACTTTGCTACTAAATACCTTGCTGCAGATATTAAGTTTCCAGGTGTGGTTGAATTGACAACTCAGCTGCTAATACTTGAGAATATTCTTTGGCTCCCCTTGTGCCGAATCAATAAATTTGGGTTGAATACTCTACCCTCGAAAACTGTTGCGATCCCCTATACTTGTGGGTTATCAAGACTATTTTCTGTCGCCATTTCCAGGGAGCATAGCTCTATTCTTTGAGTCACTTGTGATTTATATCTGCTTATCATTATGAAGAACTTGAAAGATCCAAGAACCAAGATTTATCTCTCAATTACGAGGGGAGGTAAGGAACTGCCTTCTAGCTCTGCACTTGATTCACCTTCTATTGAGTAAACTTGCGACACCTAAACCTGCTTCTGCTATTAACTCTGATATGTCGCATGTTATTGATGATGCCACTTCTACTATGCATGATACTTATGATGAAACTACTTCTATAATTGATACTACTGTGCCACTTGGTGAATTTCTTGATGAACAACTTGCTAGGGCTAGAGAGAATGAAATTATTGAAGCTAATAATATTGATGAAAGTGATGATGAAGATTCTCCCCCTAGATATGAATTGCCTGTTGTTCCTGAGGTTTATGTTATGGATGAAGACACTGCTAGAGATTTTCTTGCTTGTAATGATAGGAGTTATCTTAAGAAATTATTAGCTAAGCTGAAACAAAAAACTTTGAATGCTAGAATGAAATATGATACTGCTTATGCTACTTCACCTATCTTTGTTACTGATAAGGATTATGATTTCTCTGTTGATCCTGAGATAATTACTTTAGTTGAATCTGATCCTTTCTATGGCTATGAATCTGAAACTGTTGTGGCACATCTTACTAAATTAAATGATATAGCTACCCTGTTCACTAATGATGAGAAAACTCGCTACTATTACATCCTTAAATTATTTCCGTTCTCATTAAAGGGTGATGCTAAGATATGGTTTAATTATCTTGATCCTAGTTGTGTGCGTAGTCCCCAGGATATGATTTATTACTTCTCTGCTAAATATTTCCCTGCTCATAAGAAACAAGCTGCTTTAAGGGAAGTATATAATTTTGTGCAAATTGAAGAAGAGAGTCTCCGAGAAGCTTGGGGGAGGCTTCTCCAATTACTTAATGCTTTGCCTGATCATCCTCTTTAGAAAAATGAAATACTTGATATCTTTTATAATGGACTAACCGATGCTTCCAGAGACCACCTGGACAGTTGTGCTGGTTGTGTTTTCAGGGAAAGAACACCAGATGAAGCTGAAATTCTATTGAATAATATGTTGACTAATGAAAATAATTGGACACTTCCTGATCCAATTCCTGAACAACTCGTAACCCAGCTCCGAAGAAAAGGGTTATTCTATTTCTCAGTCCTGAAGATATGCAAGAGGCAAAGAAAAGGGGTACTTTCATAATACAATTCAGTCTTGCGGTGCTCCTTTCCCTCTGGCGGTCCCTCGGTCATCAGCTTTTCAGCATCCATCTTCCCCCAGTGCACCTTTGTGCAGGCAAAGGCCATTCGTGCACCTTTGTGTAGGCAAAGGCCATTCGTGCACCTTCTATGCAGACTGACCGCTGGATGACGTCAAGTCGAGGGCAGGCACTAACAAGTCACTTCACGAGCCCGGAGTAGCTACCTAGAATCGGATCGGCGGGCCATAGTCGGATAATCAAATCCTAGTTCGGCCGCCTTATGCAGTTCAATCAGCTGTTTCAGTTGATCGGTAAAAGGCACCGGATAGTTCGGTGCCAGATACTGCGACCAGAAGAGCTTATCCACAATATTCCCCTCTTCGGCTCGGTAGAATTTGGCGGCATCCGAAATGCTGCGAGGAAGTTCCGCAAACACCCCTGGAGAAATCTGAACTTAAATTTATAAAGCATAATTTTCTCCTGAAATACTTGCTTTACATGGAAAAAGACCTTACCGCCGTGATCTCCCTCGCCTCTTGGATCTCCTGCAGGGTGCCTTGAGTTTCCCCATGGGCATCGTGCACGGCCTGATGAGCCCTAGTGAGTTCGGATTCTTTCTCCATTAAACTCTGCTCCAGGGTCTCGCATTTTTTCATGGCCTCTTGGAGCTCTCGCCTAGCTTCCACAACCTTGGCCTCGTGCTTCTCACGACGAGCCTGCTCTGCGGCTGCCTTTTCCTCGGCCTCGGCAACAGCCTTCTTCAGAGCCTCGACTTCGGTCATCACCCCTGGCGCAAATCATGACACATGTTGTGTCATACTGAAAATTCGTTCACACTGAACGCAACAAAGATTTGTGCATACCTTGTTGATCTTCCAACTGCCTTTTTTACTGGCCAAGCTCCGCTTCGGCCCGCTCCAGACATTGATTCAGTCCAGAAACCTCCGCGGTATGAGCGGCAGTAGCCACTACAGACGCCTGCTTACAAAAGAAGAGAGATAGATGTCATCAAATGAGTCTTCCTGCGAAAAATATATTTGATCCTCTGTCCGGTTCTTTCGTTCACCGGACAGTGTATCAGGGACTACTATCCATACTATGACACTCTTCGAAAACGTATAAAACATACCTCAAAACCCCTTATAAGGCCGATACAGGCTTCATTCAGTCCATTTTCAGCGGACTAAATCTTCTTGATCACCGCACCAATAAGGGCACGGTGTTCATCGACGATGGAGGCGCTCTTCAGCGCCACCAATAAAGCACCCGGCGCCTCTGGTTGGACAGAGGTCGCCGGTGGAACAAGGTCGCCCTCTCTAGCCTAGGAAGGCTGCCTGCTTGATTCTGGAGTCGTATTGGTCTCTGAAACTGTGTCCGGCTGGGGGCCGAATTCAAGATGGTCCCCGCCATCGACTCCTGTGCGGATCTTCTTTCCCATGTCTCTGGCCCCTGAAGTTTGACCTCCAGGCGCCGCCTTCACAATTTTCTCTGCCCCTCCTTGGACGGAGTCCCTCTGGGACGAAGCCTCATTGTTGAACACATGTTTGGGGGGAGGGGCCTTCGGAGGCGTCCCGCTCTCCATAGCATGCGAGCTCAGCAAATCCTCGGACGAGGATTGTTCGGAACATGACCCCGTCGGACTACAAAAAATATGGCTCAGGTTAAAATTCTATGCCATGATGGGTCCGGACACATGAACGTGTTCGGATTTTATATACTTACAAGTTCACTAGGGGCTGGGCCCTAGGATCCCACGCTGGGCTGCTATCGGCGACGGCAGTGGACTCTTCTGTAAGAAGAGTTTTTTCCGCTTTTAGGCGACTCGGCCTCCAAGTGTACGAAGGCCGTCCTCTTCTTTCTTCCCCCTACTGGGGATTCGTCTTCCTCCTCCTCGTCCTCTTAGGAGGCGAGTCGGGCATGGTGACGAAGGCCACCTGGGTCTTTTAGGCCTCATTTTCGGTCTTCTTCTCCGGCACCTTGTAAGGCGCCGGGTCCAACATCTTCGTCAGAAGTGGGCCGGCCGGTTCTTCGGGCAGCAGGGCCGGACATTGGATCCGCCCCGCCTTCTTCGTCCAGCCCTAGGAGAAGTTGTGTAAAACACATTAAGCATTTCCCTTGAGTTATGAGAATAAAACGTATGGTAACTTACCGAGCTTGCAGGGCGGGACAGTTAGTACCCACGGTCCTCGGCCGAGTCCAGCCATGATTTGCCGGGCTTAAAAATCAGCTTCCAGATGTCTTCGTGTGAGGAGCCAAAGAGCTCTCGCAGGGTCTGGTGCTTGGTCGTATCGAATTCCCATAGATTGCAAGTCCGGTGTTGACAAGGTAGGATCCGGCGGACTAACATCACCTGGACTACATTGACAAGTTCGATATTCTTGACTTCCATACCCTTGACGCACGTCTGGAGCGCCAACGGTTCGTCGGACGAGGACCACTCCAAGCCCTTCTTGAGCCAGGACGTGAGCCGCAGAGGGGCTCCGGATTGGAACTCAAGAGCAGCGGCCCACTTCGCGCCGCGCGGCTCGGTAATGTAAAACCACTCCTATTGCCACTCCCTGACGTAGTCATTGAAGGTACCTGTTGGCCATGTGATGTTGGGCATCTTGCTCACCATAGTGCCCACGCACTCAGCGTGCTCACCGCCCACTACCTTTGGCTTCATATTAAAGATCTTCATCCATAAGCTGAAGTGTGGCGGGATGTGGAGAAAAGCCTCGCACACGACAATGAATGTCGAGGTATTGAGGAAGGAATTGGGGGATAGATCGTGAAAATCAATCCCGTAATAATACATGATGCCGCGAACAAATGGGTGGAGGGGAAACCCTAGCCCACGGACAAAACGAGGGAGGAATATGACCCTTTCGTGGGGTTCCGGGGTAGGGACGATCTGTCCCGCCGTTGGGAGACGGTGGCCTATTTCCTGGGCTAGATACCCGGCCTCCCGAAGTTTCTTGATGTCCTTCTTCCGGACGGTAGAGGCCATCCACTTGCCTCCCGCTCCAGACATATTTGGAGTGGTTCTTCGAAGAAAATGCGAAATTGGGCGCTGGAGCTCGAGTGCGCAAGAATGGATGGGCAGAGGAGAAGAAGGCGTGGGTAAAAAAAAAGTACTTATCCCTTAATAAGGGCTTTAGAACTGTGTGCCTCCCCACTTGCCTGGTAAAACTCGCTTATTCCCCAAGCGTCGTGATTGATGGTGTGGTTGGGTTACCCACACCCGTATTGATTAGAATCCCGTGATAAGGGGACACAATCTCTGCTTCGACAAGACGTGCCAAGAAAACCGCCTCACAATATGTGTAGTAGCTGGTTGAGAAAAACGGTTCGAATAATAACCGGAGCCATGGCGTGATGTCACGTTATGAAAAGTTGTCAGCAGATTAGATTTGTGGAAATATTATACTCTCTACGGTGGTATGTGGAATTTGTTTTGCAGAGCCGGACACTATCCTTGCGTTCAAAATCTTCTATGGAGTATTCGGAGGAGGAACCCACCTTGCAATGCCGAAGATAATCTGCGCGCCGGACTCATCATCATTGAAGCCTGGTCCAGGGGCTACTGAGGGAGTCCTGGATTAGGGGGTCCTCGGACAGCCGGACTATATCCCTTGGCCGGACTGTTGGACTATGAAGATACAAGATTGAAGACTTCGTCCCATGTCCGGATGGGACTCTCCCTTTCGTGGAAGGAAAGCTTGGCGATTCGGATATGTAGATCTCCTCCCTTGTAACCGAATCTATGTAACCCTCGCTCCCACTGGTGTCTATATAAACCGGAGGGTTTTAGTCCGTAGGACAACAACAATCATACCATAGGGTAGCTTCTAGGGTTTGGCCTCTCCAATCTCGTGGTAGATCAACTCTTGTAATACTCATATCATCAAGATCAATCAAGCAGGAAGTAGGGTATTACCTCCATCGAGAGGGCCCGAACCTGGGTAAACATTGTGTCCCCCGCCTCCTGTTACCATCCGCCTTAGTCGCACAGTTCGGGACCCCCTACCCGAGATCCGCTGGTTTTGACACCGACAGGCACCCCATAGACACACAAGTTGATCATTGATATCTTAGCCGTGTGCGGTGCCCCCCTCCACCATAATCCACCTCGATCGTATCGTAGCGGTGCTTAGGCAAAGCCATGTTCTGGTAGCATCGTCATCACCGTCATCACGCCGTCGTGCCGACGAAGCTCTCCCTCGACACTCTGCTGGATCATGAGTTCGTGGGACGTCATCGAGCTGAATGTGTGTAGATCGCGGAGGTGCCATACTTTCGGTACTAGGATCGGTCGGATCGTGAAGACGTACGACTACATCAACCGCGTTGTCATAATGCTTCCGCTTATGGTCTATGAGGGTACATAGACAATACTCTTCACTCTCATTGCTATGCATCACCATGATCTTCCGTGTGTGTAGGATTTTTTTTTTGAAATTACTGCGTTCCCCAACACTGGTATCAGAGCCTAATACGTCTCCATCGTATCTACTTTTCCAAATACTTTTGCCCTTGTTTTGGACTCTAACTTGCATGATTTGAATGGAACAAACCTAGACTGACGCTGTTTTCAGCAGAATTGCCATGGTGTTATTTTTGTGCAGAAACAGAAGTTCTCGGAATGACCTAAAAATCAACGGAGAATTATTTTGCAATATATAAAAAATACTGGAAAATATCCACGTCAAGGGGGGCCTCCACCTGTCCACGAGGGTGGGGGCGCGCCCTACCCCCTAGGCGCAACCGCCTGCCTCGTGGGCCCCCTGACGCTCCACCGACCTCAACCTGGAATCCATATATTCACTTTCGGGAAGAAAAAAACAGGGAGAAGGATTAGTCGTGTTTTATGATACAGAGCCGCCGCCAAGCCCGAAACTCTCTCGGTAGGGCTGATCTGGAGTCTGTTCGGGGTGCCGGAGAGGGGAATCCGTCACCATCGTCATCATCAACCATCCTCCATCACCAATCTCATGATGCTCACCACCGTGCGTGAGTAATTCCATCATAGGCTTGCTGGACGGTGATGGGTTGGATGAGATTTATCATGTAACCGAGTTAGTTTTCTTAGGGTTTGATCCCTAGTATCCACTATGTTCTGAGATTGATGTTGCTATGACTTTGCTATGCTTAATGCTTGTCACTAGGGCCCGAGTGCCATGATTTCAGACCTGAACCTATTATGTTTTCATCAATATATGAGAGTTCTTGATCCTATCTTGCAACTCTATAGTCACCTACTATGTGTTATGATCCGGCAACCCCAAAGTGACAATAATCGGGACCACTCCCGGTGATGACCGTAGTTTGAGGAGTTCATGTATTCACTATGTGTTAATGCTTTGGTCCGGTACTCTATTAAAAGGAGGCCTTAATATCCCTTAGTTTCCAATAGGACCCCGCTGCCACGGGAGGGTAGGACAAAAGATGTCATGCAAGTTCTTTTCCATAAGCACGTATGACTATATTCGGGATACATGCCTACATTACATTGATGAACTGGAGCTAGTTCTGTGTCACCCTAGGTTATGACTGTTACATGATGAACCGCATCCGGCATAATTCTCCATCATCGATCCATTGCCTACGAGCTTTCCATATATTGTTCTTCGCTTATTTACTTTTTCGTTGCTATTGTTATCCTCACTACAAAATACCAAAAACATTACTTTTGCTACCGTTACCACCACTATCATATTACTTTGCTACTAAATACCTTGCTGCAGATATTAAGTTTCCAGGTGTGGTTGAATTGACAACTCAACTGATAATACTTGAGAATATTCTTTTGCTCCCCTTGTGTCGAATCAATAAATTTGGGTTGAATACTCTACCCTCGAAAACTATTGCGATCCCGTATACTTGTGGGCTATCAGAGCCAGATTTATGTGTAGATGTTATCTGCACGAGTAGAACACCAAGGAGTTTTGGGCGTGGGTATATACATATTGCTTGCCGTCACTAGTTGATCCTTGATTCGGTGGTATTGTTGGATGAAGCGGTTTAGACCAACATTACGCGTACGCTTGCGCGAGACTGGTTCTACCGACGTGCTTCGCACACATGTGGCTAGTGGGTGTTTGTTTCTCCAACTTTAGTTGAATCGGATTCAATGAACATGGTTCTTTTTGAAGATCAAAAAGCAATCACTATACCGCGTTGTGGTTTTTGATGCACGGGTAAGAATGGTTCTTGTTCGGCCCGTAGTAGCCACGTAAAACTTGCAACAACAAAGTAGAGGACGTCTAACTTGTTTTTGCAGGGCATGTTGTGATGTGATATGGTCAAGACGTGATGAGATATAAAATTGTTGTATGAGATGATCATTTTTTTGTTAAAGTTATCGGCAACTGGCAGGAGCCTTATGGTTGTCTCTTTATTGCATAAGATGCAAGCGCCATATAATTGCTTTACTTTATCGCTATGCGATAGCAATAGTTGCAAAAGCAATAGTTGGTGAGACGACCATGTGACGACACGTTGATAGAGATCAAGATGATGGAGATCATGGTGTCATGCCGGTGACGATAGACATCATGACGGTGTTTTGGAGATGGAGATCAAAGGCACAAGATGATGACGGCCATATCATGTCACATATTTTGATTGCATGTGATGTTTATCCTTTATATATCTTATTTTGCTTAGTTCGGCGGTAGCACTATAAGATGATCTCTCACTAAATCTCAAGGTATAAGTGTTCTCCCCGAGTATGCACCGTTGCGACAGTTTGTCGTGCCGAGACACCACGTGATGATCGGGTGTGATAAGCTCTACGTTCACATACAATGGGTGCAAGCCAGTTTTGCACACACAGAATACTCAGGTTAAACTTTACGAGCCTAGCATATGCAGATATGGCCTTGGAACACTAGAGATCGAAAGGTCGAGCGTGAATCATATAGTTGATATGATCAACATAGTGATGTTCACCATTGAAAACTACTCCATCTCACGTGATGATCGGACATGGTTTAGTTGATTTGGATCACATGATCATTTAGATGACTAGAGGGATGTCTATCTAAGTGGGAGTTCTTAAGTAATATGATTAATTGAACTTTAATTTATCATGAACTTAGTCCTGATAGTATTTGCATATCCATGTTGTAGATCAATTGCTCACGTATAGCTTCCCCATTTTATTTACAATATGTTCCTAGAGAAAACTATGTTGAAAGATGTTAGTAGCAATGATGCGGACTAGCTCCATGATCTGAGGATTATCCTCATTGCTGCACAGAAGAATTATGTCCTTGATGCACCACTAGGTGATAGACCTTTTGCAGTAGCAGATGCAGATGTTATGAACGTTTGACAAGCTCGGTATGATGACTACATGATAGTTTAGTTCACCATTCTTTACGTCTTAGAACCAGGACTTCAAAAACATTTTGAACACCATGATGCATATGAGATGTTCAAAGAGTTGAAATTGGTATTTCATAGTCATGCCCATGTCGAGAGGTAGAAGACCTCTGACAGTACTTTGCCTACAAGATGAAGGAGAATAGCTCAACTAGTGAGCATGTGCTCAGATTGTCTAGGTACTACAATTGCTTGAATCAAGTGGGAGTTAATCTTCCAGATAAGAAAGTAATTGACAAAGTTCTCTAGTCACTATAACCAAGTTACTAGAACTTAGTGATGACTATAATATGCAAGGGATAACGAAAGTAATATCCAAGCTCTTCGCGATGCTGAAATCGGCGAAGGTAGAAATCAATAAATAGCATCAAGTGTTGATGGTTAACAAGACCAGTAGTTTAAAGAAAAAGGGAAAAGGGAAAGAAAGAGGAACTTCAAAGAAGAATAGCAAGCAAGTTGTTGCCCCATGAAGAAGGTCAAAGCTAGACCCAAGCCTAGAACTGAGTGCTTCTACTACAAAGGAAATGGTCACTGGAAGTGGAACTACCCTAGATACTTGGCGGATAAGAAGGATGGCAAAGTGAACCAAAGTATATATTTGATATACATGGTATTGATGTGTACTTTACTATTGTTTATAACAACACCTCAGTATTTGAGACTGGTTCAGTTACTAAGAGTAGTAACTCGAAATGGGAGTTGCAAAATAAACAGAGACTAGTTAAGGGTGAGGTGATGATGTGAGTTGGAAGTGATTCCAAGGTTGATAAGATCACCATCGCACACTCCCTTTACCTTCGGGATTAGTGTTGAACCTAAAATAAATGTTATTTGGTGTTTGCATAGAGCATAATATGATTGGTTCATGTTTATTGCAATACGGTTATTCATTTAAGTCAAGGATAATTGTTATTCTGTTTACATGAATAAAACCTTCTGAGGTCATACACCCAAGGTGAATCGTTTATTGAATCTCAATCGTAGTAATACACATATTCATAATATTGAAGCCAAAAGATGCAAAGTTAATAATGATAGTGCAACTTATACGTGGCACTGCCATTTAAGTCATATTGGTGTAAAGCGCATGAAGAAACTCCATGCTGATGGGCTTTTGGAATCACTTGATTATGAATCATTTGATGCTTGTGAACCATGCCTCATGGGCAAGATGACTAAGACCCCGTTCTCCGGAACAATGAAGCGAGCAACATACTTGTTGGAAATAATACATACTGATGTATGTAGTCCGATGAGTGTTGAGGCTCGTGGCAGGTATCATTATTTTTTGACCTTCACAGATGATTTGAGTAGATATGGGTATATCTACTTGATGAAACATAAATCTGAAACATTTGAAAAGTTCAAATAATTTCAGAGTGAAGTGGAAAATCATCATAACAAGAAAATAAAGTTTCTACGATCTGATCGTGGAGGAGAATATTTGAGTTACGAGTTTGGTCTTCATTTGAAACAATGAAGAATAGTTTCGAAACTCATGCCACCTGGAACACCACAAGATAATGGTGCGTCCGAACGTTGTAATCATACTTTATTGGATATAGTGCAATCTATGATATCTCTTACCGATTTACCACTATTGTTTTGGGGTTATGCATTAGAGACATCTGCATTCACGTTAAATAGGGTACCATCTGAATCCGTTGAGATGACACCGTATGAACTATGGTTTGGCAAGAAACCAAAACTGTCGTATCTTAAAGTTTGGGGCTTCAATGCTTATGTGAAAAAGTTTCAAACTGATAAGCTCGAACCCAAATCAGAGTAGTGGGTCTTCATAGGATACCCAAAAGAAACTGTTGGGTACACCTTCTATCACAGATCCGAAGGAAAGATATTTTGTTGCTAAGAATGGATCCTTTCTAGAGAAGGAGTTTCTCTCGAAAGAAGTGAGTGGGTGGAAAGTAGAACTTGATGAGGTAATTGTACCTTCTCTCGAATTGGAAAGTAGTTCAGCACAGAAATCAGATCCAGTGATGCCTACACCAATTAGTAAGGAAGCTAATGATGATGATCATGAACCTTCAGATCAAGTTACTACCGAACCTCATAGGTCAACCAGAGTACGATCCGCACCAGAGTGGTACAGTAATCCTGTCCTGGAAGTCATGTTACTAGACCATGACGAACCTGCAAACTATGAGGAAGCGATGATGAGCCCAAATTTCGCAAAATGGCTTGAGGCCATGAAATCTGAGATGGGATCCATGTATGAGAACAAAGTATGGACTTTGATTGACTTGCTCGATGATCGATGAGTCATTGAGAATAAATGGATCTTCAAGAGGAAGACGGGTGCTGATAGTAGTGTTACTATCTACAAAGCTTGAATTGTCGCAAAATGTTTTCGACAAGTTCAAGGTGTTGACTACAATGAGATTTTCTCACTCGTATCAATGCTTAACAGTCTATCCGAATCATGTTAGTAGTTGCCGCATTTTATGAAATCTGGCAAATGGATGTCAAAACCGCATTCCTTAATGGATTTCTTAAAGAAGAGTTGTATATGATGCAACCAGAAGGTTTTTATCGATCCTAAAGGTGCTAACAAAGTGAGCAAGCTCCAGCAATCCATCTATGGACTGGTGCAAGCATCTCGGAGTTGGAATATATGCTTCGATAAAGTGATCAAAGCATATGGTTTTATACAGACTTGCGGTGAAGTCTGTAATTACAAGAAAGTGAATGGGAGCACTACAACATTTCTGATAAGTATATGTGAATGACATATTGTTGATCGGAAATAATGTAGAATTTTCTGGAAAGCATAAAGGAGTGTTTGAAAGGAATTTTTTCAAAGAAAGACCTCGGTGAAGGTACTTACATATAGAGCATCAAGATCTATAAAGATAGATCAAGACGCTTGCCATATTTTCAATGAGTACATACCTTGACAAGATTTTGAAGTAGTTCGAAATGGAACAGTCAAAGAAGGAGTTCTTACCTGTGTTGTCAGGTGTGAAGTTGAGTAAAGACTCAAAACCCGACCATGGCAGAAAATAGAAAGAGAATGAAAAGTCATTCCCTATGCCTCAGTCATAGGTTCTATAAAGTATGATATGTTGTGTACCAGACCTGTTGTGTACCTCACCATAAGTTTGGCAAGAGGGTACAATAGTGATCCAGGAGTGGATCACTGGACATCGGTCAAAAATATCCTTAGGGGAATAAGGAAATGTTTCTCGGTTATGGAGGTGACAAAGAGTTCGTCGTAAAGAGTTACGTCGATGCAAGCTTTGACACGGATCTGGATGACTCTAAGTCTCGATCTAGATACATATCGAAAGTCGGAGCAATTAGCTAGAGTAGCTCCGTGCAAAGCATTGTAGACATAGAAAATTTGCAAAATACATACGGCTTTGAATGTGGCAGACCCGTTGACTAAATTTGCTCTATCATTTGTTTGCAAGAAACTAAATGTGATTTCTTCGATCAGCGTATGATTAGAAAGTTTTGCCCGAGACGATTTGATAACTTTGTTTATTCACCCTCTGATGGTACCTCTGGTGAAATCCTTGTGTTGTGGTGCTCTAACATGTTCATTGGCACTTTAGTGGATATTAAGCCATTTGGTATCATAGTCTTCTTCATACCCGCCCATAATGCAAGCCGATGGACCTTGGTCAATGTTTATGGGCCTTGTCAAGGGCAGCATAGAGATGATTTTGTTCAGTGGCTCTATGATCTGGATATTCCAACAGATGATAAGTGGCTCCTTGTGGGGAATTTTAACTTCATTAGATCTCCTGAGAGCAGAAACTTGCTAGGAGGAGATATAAATGATATTTTCCTCTCCAATGAGGTCATTGGCCACCTTGGTCTCCTTGAGTTGCCATTAAAAGGAAGATCACACACATGGTCTAATATGCAAGAAAATCCGTTGCTGGAACAACTGGACTGGTTCTTCACTTCCTCCACTTGGATTAACGACTATCCTAACACGATGGTCCTTCCTCTAGCACGAACAGCGTCAGATCATGTACCTTGTGTAGTCTCCATTGCAACAATTATTCCCAAGTCAAAGATCTTTCGGTTTGAAAACTATTGGGTGGATTTTCCTGGTTTCTATGACTGTGTGGAACAATCTTGGAATGCCCCAACAAAAAGAACAAATTCTGCAACTCGCTTGACTAAAAAATTCAAGAGACTTCGAAATGCTCTTAAACACTGGTACATCAGCTTGTCTAAACTTAAGAAGGCCATTCAAGCTTGTAACAAGGTGGTCATCTTTTTTGATAATCTGGAAGAGTTAAGGCCTTTAACAAGACCTGAATTTAATTTCAGGAAAATTGTTAAACTTCACATCGAGGAAATACTCCACCTACAGTTTCTATACTAGAAACAGAGATGTACCATTCGGTGGATAAAAGTTGGGGAGGAGAACTCTCAGTTTTTCCAAGAAATGGCGATTGAACGTTTCAGGAGGAACTCAATTTCCTCTCTGCAGAATGAAAATGGTGATGTTATCTCTGATCACCAATAGATGGCTGGCATGTTATGGGGCACTTTCAAGGATAGAATGGGTGTCACTGAGGGGACTGATATGAAGTTTGACCTAGCCTCATTGATTGACAAAGTGGATGATCTGGATAATTTGCCTGCTCCATTTTCTGAGGAGGAAATAAATGAGGTTCTTAAGTCTCTGCCTACTGATAGGGCCCCTGGCCCTGATGGTTTTACCGGTTTGTTTGTCAAATGGTGCTGGCACATCATTAAGGATGATTTTTTGCAGCTATTCCAAGATTTCTATGATGGAAATGTCACTATTAGCAGCATCAATGGGTCTTTAATCACCTTAATTCCAAAGAAACTATCACCTGAGAGTCCTAATGATTTTAGGCCTATTTCCTTGACAAATAGTTGTCTGAAGTTTCTGACTAAAATGTTGGCTAATAGATTGCAGAAGGTTATCCTAAAGTGCATTCATAAAAACCAATATGGGTTCCTTAAGTGCAGGTCTATCCAAGATTGCATTGCTTGGACTCTGGAATATATCCATCAGTGTCACAAGTCCAAGAAGCCTATCTTGATTCTTAAACTGGATTTTGCCAAAGCCTTTGATATTGTTGAGCATGACCTAATACTCAAACTCCTGCATCACAAAGTTTTGATAGCAAGTGGATTGGTTGGATTAGAGAGCTTCTATCCTCTTGTACTTCTTCTGTCATTCTAAATGGTGTGCCTGGAAAACAATTTACCTGCAAAAGGGGAGTGAGTCAGGGTGACCCACTATCACCCCTCTTGTTTGTTCTTGCGGCCGATCTGCTACAAACTTTGGTAAACAATATGCTCAGAAATGGAGTGATCTCCCTGCCTATTGAAACTCATGATCCTAATTTCCCTATAGTGCAATATGCTGACGACACTCTCCTCATTGTGTCTGCTGTGGATTCGCAACTATTAGCTCTCAAGGAGATGCTACAAGATTTCCATGCCTCCACAGGTCTTAGGGTAAACTTCCATAAATCATGCATATTGCCTATTAATGTGGATGAGGCAGAAACTGCCAGGTTAGCTTCTGTTTTTGGTTGCCAAGTTGGGACCCTTCCCTTTACCTACCTGGGGCTCCCTATGGGAACAACTAAACCCAGAATCCAAGATTTATTTCCTGTGGTTGATAGAGTTGAAAGAAGGTTGTCTGCCAGTTCTAGCCTTCTCAATCAGGGTGCTAGGTTACAATTACTACAATCAGTGATGTCCTCTTTGCCCATCTATTTTCTTTGCAGTTTATGTTTGCCAGCTGGTATTATAAAGCAATTAGAAAGGATTATGTGGCAGTGCTTATGGAGAGGAAATTCTGATACTCCTAGGCAATCACTTGCAGCTTGGCCTCTTGTTTGCAGACCAAAAGATAAAGGTGGCATGGGGATAGTAAATCTAACCATCCAAAATAGAGCTCTCCTTTCCAAGCACCTTTCCAAGTTTTATAACCAAGCAGATATCCCTTGGGTTTCTCTCATTTGGAATACCTACTATGATGGTGTTGTTCCTCATGGCACAGTTTTATGTGGTTCTTATTGGTGGGGAGACATACTCAAGCTCAATGAAGTTTTCAGACTTCATTCTGAGGTTACCATCAACATGGGGGACTCTGTTCTTTTTTGGTTTGATGCTTGGGTGTTCCTAGGCTCATTTGTTCCCCTCAGAGAGAGATTTCCTAGGTTGTTCTCTTTTGCCATTGATGACAAGGTGTCTGTACGAGAGGTGATAAACACAACTGGTATGTCTGAACTATTTCATCTACCCTTGTCACTAGAAGCAATGGATGAGATGATCACTGTCCAGTCTGGACTCCTTAGCCTTCATGCTGATGAAGGGGTTCCTGATTCGTGGTCCTGGACACCTGGCAAAGGTATTTTCTCCGCCAAAAGTTATTATATAGTGATGCATGCTCATATGGCCACTGATACTCCAGCCAAATGGATTTGGGAAAGTAAGGCGACAATGAAGATAAAGGTGTTTGCCTGGTTGATGTTAAATGATAGGCTCAATACCAGAGATATGCAGGTGAGGAGGCACTGGCGATCACCTCAGGATGACAACACATGCCCATTATGCTTTGCCCATGCTCATGAGGATAGAGATCATCTTTTCTTCACATGTCAATTCAGCACAAGAGTATGGAACTACTTGAACATCCAATGGTTAGCTGGTTTAACCCCAGCTCAGTGTTTACTTGCTGCAAGGAAGAGCTTTGGGCAACCTTTCTTTAGGGAGGTCGCTTATCTAGCAGCTTGGAATATTTGGCTCATCAGAAATGGTAGAATTTTCAGATATAAAAGGCCAACTTTTGCTGCTTGGAAGAGAAACTTCACTCATGATGTTACTCTGCCCTCTCAAAGATTCAAGCCTAGTCTAAAGCCATTGCTGTTAGCTTGGGTCAATTCACTGCCCTAGTTGGTTGTATGTATCCATGTATATATTTCTGTAATTGTGTAAATAGATCAATAGGTAAGTAGTCCTCTACCTCTATAGTTAGCTTTCTTTTTAGAACCTCTTTCTTTGTTTGGTGGTTGAGTTTTAATAAGTGTTGTGGGGCTGTTGCCTCACAGTTTCTAGTCAAAAAAAATTCTCTCACAAGCAAAACATGATCACTCTTTGGGTGATAATCACATAGCGATGTGAACTAGATTATTGACTCTAGTAGACCCTTTGGGTGTTAGTCACATGGAGATGTGAACTAATCACATAAAGATGTGAACTATTGGTGTTAAATCACATGATGATGTGAGCTAGATTATTGACTCTAGTACAAGTGGGAGACTGAAGGAAATATGCCCTAGAGGCAATAATAAAGTTATTATTTATTTCCATATATCATGATAAATGTTTATTATTCATGCTATAATTTTATTAACCGGAAACTTAATACATGTGTGAATACATAGACAAACAGAGTGTCACTAGTATGCCTCTACTTGACTAGCTCGTTGAATCAAAGATGGTTAAGTTTCCTAGCCATAGACATGAGTTATCATTTGATTAACGGGATCACATCATTAGAGAATGACGTGATTGACTTCACCCATTTCGTTAGCTTAGCACGATGATCGTTTAGTTTGTTGCTACTACTTTCTTCATGACTTATACATGTTCATCTGACTATGAGATTATGCAACTCCCGAATAGTGGAGGAACACTTTGTGTGCTACCAAATGTCATAGCTTAACTGGGTGATTATAAAGGTGCTCTAGAGGTGTCTCCGATGGTACTTCTTGAGTTGGCATAGATTGAGATTAGGATTTGTCACTCCGATTGTCAGAGAGGTATCTCTGGGCCCTCTCGGTAATGCACATCACTATAAGCCTTGCAAGCAATGTGAGTAATGAGTTACTTGCGGGATGATGCTTTACGGAACGAGTAAAGAGACTTGCCGGTAACGAGATTGAACTAGGTATTGAGATACCAATGACCGAATCTTGGGCAAGAAACATACCGATGACAAAGGGAACAACGTATGTTGTTATGCGGTTTGACCGATAAAAATCTTCGTAGAATATGTAGGAGCCAATATGAGCATCCAGGTTCCGATGTTGGTTATTGACCGTAGATGAGTCTCGTTCATGTCTACATAGTTCTCGAACCCGTAGGGTCCGCACGCTTAACGTTCGGTGATGATCGGTATTATGAGTTTATGTGTTTTGATGTACCGAAGGTTGTTCGGAGTCCCGGATGAGATCAGGGACATGAAGAGGAGCCTCGAAATGTTTGAGACGTAAAGATCGATATATTGGAAGGCTATATTCGGACATCGGAAAGGTTCTGAGTGGTTCGGGTATTTATCGGAGTACTAGAGAGTTATGGGAATTCTCCGGGGAGTATATGGGCCTTATTGGGCCTTAGTGGAATAGAGGAGAGGGAAGGGAAAAGAGGGAGGCGCGCCCCCCGAGACCAATCCGAATTGGGAGGGGGCCGGACCCCTTTCCTTCCTCCCTCTCTCCTCCTTCCTTCCTCTCCTACTCCTACTTGGAAGGGGTGGAATCCTACTCCCGGAGGTATTAGGACTCCCCTAGGGTGCGCCATAGAGAGGGCCGGCCCTCCCCCTCCTCCACTCCTTTATATATGGGGGAGGGGGCACCCCATACACAAACAAGTTGATCATTGATCTCTTAGCAGTGTGCGGTGCCCCCTCCACCATAATCCACCTCGGTCATATAGTAGCGGTGCTTAGGCGAAGCCCTGTTCTGGTAGCATCATCATCACCGTCATAACACCGTCGTGCTGACGAAGCTCTCCCTCGACACTCTGCTGGATCATGAGTTCGTGGGACGTCACCGAGCTGAAAGTGTGCAGATCGCGGAGGTGTCGTACTTTTGGTACTAGGGTCGGTCGGATCGTGAAGATGTACAACTACATCAACTGCGTTGTCATAACGCTTCCTCTTACGGCCTACGAGGGTACGTAGACAATACTGTCCCCTCTCGTTGCTATGCATCACTATGATCTTGCGTGTGCGTAGGAATTTTTTGAAATTACTGTGTTCCCCAACAGCCCATCATTGAATATACAAGCCAAGTTCTAGAATGTAAAATTCCCACTAGTATATGAAAGTGACAACATAGGAGACTCTCTATCATGAAGATCATGTTGCTACTTTGAAGCACAAGTGTGATAAAAGGATAGTAACATTGTCCCTTCTCTCTTTTTCTCTCATTTTTTTATTTGGGCATTTTCTCTCTCTTTTTTATGGCCTTTTTTTTCTTTTTTTTCTTTTCGTCCGGAGTCTCATCCTTACTTGTGGGGGAATCATAGTCTCCATCATCCTTTCCTCACTTTGGACAATGCTCTAATAATGATGATCATCACACTTTTATTTACTTACAACTCAAAAATTACAAATCGATACTTAGAACAAAATATGACTCTATGTGAATGCCTCCAGCGGTGTACCAGGATATGCAATGAATCACGAGTGACATGTATGAAAGAATTATAAAGGTGGCTTTGCCACAAATACGATGTCAACTACATGATCATGCAAAGCAATATGACAATGATGAAATGTGTCATAACAAACGGAACGGTGGTAAGTTGCATGGCAATATATCTCGAAATGGCCATGGAAATGCCATAATAGGTAGCTATGGTGGCTTTTTTGAGGAAGATATATGGTGGGTGTATGATACTGGCGAAAGTTGCGCGGTATTAGAGAGGCTAGCAACCGTGGAAGCGTGAGAGTGCGTATAATCCATGGACTCAACATTAGTCATAAAGAACTCACATACTTATTGCAAAAATCTATTAGTTATTGAAACAAAGTACTACGCGCATGCTCCTAGGGGGATAGATTGGTAGGAAAAGACCATCGCTCGTCCCCAACCGCCACTCATAAGGAAGACAATCAATAAATAAATCATGCTCCAACTTCATCACATAACGGTTCACCATACGTTCATGCTACGGGAATCACAAACTTTAGAACAAGTATTTATCAAATTCACAACTACTCAACTAGCATGACTCTGATATCACCATATTCATATCTCAAAACAATCATCAAGTATCAAACTTCTCATAGTATTCAATGCACTTTTTATGAAAGTTTTTATTATACCCATCTTGGATGCCTATCATATTAGGACTAATTTTATAGCCAAGGAAAATTACCATGATGTTCTAAAAGACTCTCAAAATAATATAAGTGAAGCATGAGAAATCAATAATTTCTATAAAATAAAGCCACCACCATGCTCTTAAAGATATAAGTGAAGCACTAGAGCAAAATTTTCTAGCTCAAAAGATATAAGTGAAGCACATAGAGTATTCTAATAAATACCGATTCATTTGTGTCTCTACAAAAGGTTTGTACAGAAAGGATGATTGTGTTAAACTAAAAAGAAAAGACTCAAATAATACAAAGACGCTCCAAGCAAAACACATATCATGTGGTGAATCAAAATATAGCCTCATGTAAAGTTACCGATGGAAGAAGACGAAAGAGGGGATGCCTTCTGGGGCATCCCCAAGCTTAGGCTTTTGGTTGTCCTTGAATTTTACCTTGGGATTCCTTGGGAATCCCCAAGCTTAGGCTCTTGCCACTCCTTATTCCAAAATCCATCAAATCTTTACCCAAAACTTAAAAACTTCACAACACAAAACTCAACAGAAAATCTCATGAGCTCCGTTAGTATAAGAAAACAAACCACCACTTCAAGGTACTGTAATGAACTCATTATTTATTTATATTGGTATTAAATCTACTGTATTCCAACTTATCTATGGTTCATACCCCCGATACTATCCATAGATTCATCAAAATAAGCAAACAACACACGAAAAAACAGAATCTGTCAAAAACAGAACAGTCTGTAGTAATATGTAGGTTTCGAATACTTGTGTAACTCCAAAAATTCTGAAATAAATTTGTGGACGTGAGAAATTTGTCTATTAATTATCTTCAAAAATAATCAACCTAATCGCACTCTCCAGTAAAAAATGGCAGAAAATCTCGTGAGCGCTAAAGTTTCTGTTTTTTTACAGCAAGATCGCAAAGACTTCCCCCAAGTCTTCCCATAGGTTCTACTTGGCACAAACACTAATTAAAAACATAAAACCACATCTAAACATAATCTAGATGAATTATTTATTACTAATAAACAGGAACAAAAAACAAGAAACAAAAATAAAATTTGGTTGCCTCCCAACAAGCGCTATCGTTTAACGCCCCTAGCTAGGCATAAAAACAAGAATAGATCTACGTATTGTCATCTTTTGTATGCAATCCATAAGTGGATCTCATAATAGATTCATAAGGTAATTTAATTTTCTTTCTAGGAAAGTGTTCCATGCCTTTCCTTAATGGAAATTGGAATATAATATTTCTTTCTTTCATATCAATAATTGCACCAATCGTTCTAAGGAAAGGTCTACCAAGAATAATAGGACATGTAGGATTGCAATCTATATCAAGAACAATGAAAACTACGGGCACATAATTCCTATTTGCAACAATAAGAACATCATTAATCCTTCCCATAGGTTTCTTAGTAGTGGAATCCGCAAGATGCAAATTTAAAGAACAATCATCAAATTCAAGGAAACCTAACACATCACACAAAGTTTTTGGAATCGTGGAAACACTAGCACCCAAATCAAATAAAGCATATCATTCGTGATCTTTAATTTTAATTTTAATAATAGGTTCCCAATCATCATAAAGTTTTCTAGGGATAGAAACTTATAATTCAAGCTTTTCTTCATAAGATTGCATTAAAGCATCAACGATGTGTTTGGTAAAAGCTTTATTTTGACTATAAGCATGAGGAGAATTTAGCACGGATTGCAACAAGGAAATACAATCTATCAAAGAGCAATTATCATAATTAAATTCCTTGAAATCCAAAATAGTGGGTTCACTAACATGTAAAGTTTTGACCTCTTCAATCCCACTCTTACCAATTTTTGCATCAAGATCTAAAAACTCCGAATCATTGGGACACCTTTGAGCTAAAGTTGACTCATCTCCAGTCCCATCATTATCAAGATTCATATTGCAAAACAAAGATTTAATAGGAGACACATCAATCACTTTTAGATCTTCATCCTTATTATCGTGAAAACTGGAAGAACACGCTTTTATAAAGCAATCTTCTTTAGCATGCATCCTAGCGGTTCTTTCTTTGCACTCATCAATGGAAACTCTGATAGATTTGAGAGACTCATTGATATCATGCTTAGGTGGAATAGATCTAAGTTTCAAAGAATCAACATCAAGAGAAATTCTATCCACGTTCCTAGCCAACTCATCAATCTTAGGCATTTTTTCTTCAAGCAAAGCATTGAAATTCTTTTGAGAAATCATAAATTCTTTAACACTAGTCAAAAAATCAGAGGGCATCTTATTAAAATTTCCATAAGAGTTGTTGTAGGAATTACCATAATTATTAGAGAAATTACTACGAAACGGCCTAGGATTAAAGTTTCCTCTATACGCGTTGTTACCAAAATTATTCCTACTAACAAAATTCGCATCCATATATTCATTATTATTCTCAATCAAAGTAGACAAAGGCATATCATTAGGATCAGAACAAACACTCTTATTAGCAAACAATTTCATAAGTTCATCCATCTTTCCACTCAAAACATTAATTTCTTCTATAACATGAACCTTTTTACTAGTAGATCTTTCGGTGTGCCATTGAGAATAGTTAACCATAATATTATCTAGGAGTTTAGTAGCTTATCCTAAAGTGATTTCCATAAAAGTGCCTCCCGCGGTCGAATCTAAAAGATTTCTAGAAGCAAAATTCAATCCAACATAAACTTTTTGTATGATCATCCATCTATATTCTATAATAATTACAGACTCCCTAATAATTCCCACGTTAATTAGAAAATATGAGCCGTTAATCTGGTGGGACCAAGTTATAACGGTGTAGATTAACACATGGGAATCCTCGGCTGAAACAATAGATATTTCATATTATAGTTAAAAAATACCCACGTATGCCATCAAGTTATTTGCACGCATATTTTTTTATTTATGATTTGCACGCATCTGACATATCTCAATAGACCACGATTCACAGGCTTCTATCGCCCATCCGTGTATCTCTGCTCGACTGGCATCATGCCCTAATTCTGCCGCCATCCACGTCCTCTGTGATACTTTCTCGATCTATCTGGTAATGGTTGCCGATTCCGGCCGGTGCTGACACCAACTAGAGGATGCCTCGGTGCACAACGTTGTTATTGCGCCACTTCCTAAGTGCTTGATTGTCAATGGAGCTTAGATGTGGCCGCAGAAGTACAAAAATCTTGGTGATCAGAAAGGATTGATCAGGGTAAGGTGCGGACAGCGCTGGCCGATTCTACCGTGCAGCTTCTGTATTGGCTCTTAATTTATTTGTTTTTCAGCTGATATCATTGATTCGATTGAAAAAAATTTCCTGTAGTTTATAATCTAAAATGTTTGTGTAAGAACGCAAGTAATTGCAACAGTACCATTTATGTTGACGCAGGTCTCGATCCTAGGTTGAGGACTTTTTCCCCTATGGCCTTGAAGATTCTTTTTCAGGTAGGACAAAGTACAAGGACTCAAGCACCTTGATTGATTCATGCAGGACGCACCAGACAAGGCTGGCTAGCCTAAGCTATCTACTGGATCGGGCAGCCGGAGTACAGGACCAACACAACCACGCCATTGCCCAAGTCCGAACGGGACATGACCACTTAATTAATAAATCATGGTTAGCTCCAACAGTATATATCCCATGTTTCCTGATGCTATTTACTACTGGACTTAGGAACACGAGATACACCATGTTGTAATACGACTTGCTGCAGCAAGATTATATTGTTGGACTAAAGTCTGCATCCATATATATTCCCGGAAGTTTTTCACCCGCTTTATATTTTCCCATCCAGTTTTACTTTTATATGATATCTGAATTCTTACTTTATACAATTTTTTGGTAATGAATTGCATGAGCCTAACCTTAAATTAAATTAGCCTTATGGTAACTTAGTGAGTGTTGATTTTTCTAGAGGGTTGTGCTTGGATAGCAAGATTTCTATTTCCTGGTCAATGTTAGTTTGGTTTTATAAGTTGGAAATTTGATCCCATGTGTTTGCTGATGTTTTTCCTTAAAATCATACTAATTGTAAGTCTGCTTCTATGGCTATTGTAACCCAATATTACTATCTTCCAGATTTCATATCTTTACTGTCAGAATTCAGCTCCGACATGGTCTTCCCTTTTCACATGTGTGCATTAAGCTAAATTGCCATCTAATTGTTGCCATTAATCACAAATGGAAGTGCATTCTGAAAGTTGTCGTACTTGCTTTGGAAACACCATAAAAGCCATACAATGCTCCAACATAAAGTATCTTCTGATTTCCAAGTCAACTTAATGAATGATGCACTTCAAAATTTTCATTTATGCTATTCACACATGCAGGCACACTGGAGAATAATTCTATCATCTACCTATGCAAGACGATCCAACATGGATGCTCTGAAGAGTACGTGTATGTAGCGTTTTAATTTTCTATAACATGCACTCACTACTACCTTCTTTTATGCACCTGATCTGATGTTATGAGACGTACACTTAAGCAATTTATTTGTTCAGATTTTCCACAGCATTCGCTCAAGTAAATGAGGCTAAATACCTATATGGTTATTTTACATACCTGTGTATTCAGTTTATCTTATTAATTTCTTGACCAATTCGTCAATGAGGCTCAATACCTATATGGTTATTTTTATGCCTATTATCCTTTGAGATTGTTAAAAGAACTTCCCCGATATATGTAACACTGATGCTCCTGCTACTTTTGGCCATCATATTATTCAGATGAATCAGACTTATATAAATGCATTCCCAGCTACATAATTTCTTAGCTTATGGATTCTATTTCTTCTAACTTTATAAATTCACAATGGATTATAACAAGGCTGCTGAGTTGTTTGATTTAGTACATGTACATTAAAACTTATGGCTTTTCAAGACTTTGTTCCCTCTTTTGTTACTCCATTAAATATTGTCCCTTTATGTTGGATAGCCAATTCTTTTTTGTGCTCATTTTCTCAAGAAAGTGAAGATTTGTTTTGTTACTCACGTATGGATATAAACTTTTAATGGTTATTACAATTCTGTCAATCAATAGACACTTGAATAAAATCCGGTCTATATAATATATACATTTTCGCCCATACGTAGACAACTGCAAAAAAATTGACGAGTGCAAAATACGGGGAACACGTGGCAGCCAAATTATACAGACCAAATGATGAGTTAACGACCATGCCACATTGCACCATAGTTTTGCCTTTTTCCGCACCCCGCAACACTGTACTCCAGTAGAGCTACCCAGATGGTGCCATGTGTCATGTTTACGCAAAAGGGACTTAGACACCAGACATCTAGCCTAAAGGTGTGAATGTGTATGTTGGTTGACTGCTAGCTTGATGTTAATATTTGATGTGTTTTCCATAATTAAAAAATCCCCAGGCAGGATGTTTCTAAAGTCGGCGTATTAACATCACTTGCATCAGATGTTTCATTAGCGTTTGAGGATGAGAACATGGTCTATATGGTGCTAAGGAAGCATTGGAACAATCATATTAAGGGAAGACATGGAGAAGATGATGTCCAAGAAAGGGAAAAGCAGGGAAGTAAAGCATGATTACTTTAGAGAGGTTAATGTGAAAGTAGATTTAGTTTCAGCAATAAGTGGAATTCTGAAGATAACAACAGGTCAACAGCGCAAGAGCTATGATAAGGCGTAACATGGTTGTTGGAAGATATATTTGTACAATAGCAGGCACGCTCATGCAGCATTAGTTAATATAAGATTAAAAAGAGTTAATATGAGATATTCAATTCCCGTAGCTGAATGAAAATTGCAGAAGAAATTTCTGTAAGATAGCAATCAAATAGATTTTACAAATAGGGACGCATGCAGGTGATGATAGACACTATATCATGTCAGATCCAGAATTAAGTGTGTGTTGTGCATTAAGTTTTCAGTTCTTCGTGGTACATTTTGATTAGTTCTTAAGCATCCAGTTTAACATCTTATGTCTCAGACATTTGGAGAAGTATCAGAAAGAAGAGTCTGTCCTTAATTTTGCGTTACCATCAAGGTATGTAAGGTAGGCAAAGAAACAACTTATGGCCTTCTGGGCAACCCTCAATGTATGTACGGTGAGTCGTATTAACAGATACTATTTAGATAGATATTGTTGTCAAGACCCTTAATAGTATCTTGGAGCACAAAGTTCCTTTGTAGCTCAGGCTGCCTAGAACCTTTCAGACGAGTACCACTTTGTATGGGATAGGAGATGCTTGATCCATCAATATAATGACTTGAACTCCTGTTTAGAGCATGTACTGAATTATTGGTTCATCCATCTAAAAATGTTTTGGCCAAAAAGGGCCTCTTTGATTTAACGAATTCTTTACAATTTCAATTCTTAAAGCGGTCATCTTATGTTTCGACAAAGGTTTTCCGGTTGTGGGATAACAAAATGGAAGTATCCAATGGCTCATATGTTTCTTTACATTTCCGATGGTATCCTCAATAAATGCCTGGTAATATCTCCAATCGACTGTTTCCCACCATGTAAGACTGGACACTATGTCATTCCTACTTATGCTCTTTTATGGTTGACCATGCTCTTTTTAGATCATGCAAATGTAAAAGGCCCTATCCTTATTTTTAGATAGTATATTGTATGTTTAAGGATTATTTTTAGCATTTTGTGGATAAAGATACGAAGTTACAGAATGTTTTCTTTTTCTTTTACAACTAAATAATTTAGAAATTTTAGTGATTGGCATAAAATACAATTAAATATTCCTTTTCTCTATCAAAACTTCAATATTCAAGATAAAAAACAGATGATAATAATACTGATTAAAAATACTTAAGAATATTGTGGGATCTTTCATGGTGAAAAGAACAATATGCAGTCTATTTTCCAGCAGAATATTATGCAATCTCACTGAACTATACGGAGCGTATATTGTGCATTACTATATTTTACTTCTTTAGTGATAAAGTTTGCTTGACCTTGAACGATCTCACACCACTAGCCAGACATACCAGTTCAAAATTATTAATGTTTATTATTAAATATAAAAAAAACTAAAAATTGTAGCATGTGACAAGACAGAAGTTAATATGTAATGGCACATGACTTCAAGCTATAAAATGTTAGCTTCCACAATTCTAATACTATAAAAAGTACAAAGGGGAACTTAATTAGCTTAAGTATTTCAAAATACAACTAAATTATGGACCTAGACCTTTCAAAAAACAACTATGGAACAAGATAAGTCTCCCATGAGAATAGAAATTTCTATCCAGGCCTTTACATTAGAAATTTGAGCAAAAATAGCTGAAATATTTCTATACATGAACTTTAGATACATTGTAAAATTGCCATTTATTGTTTGCATTGTTGAAATTAACCATTGATAATATTATTATCATTTCATAGATTAAGCAAGAAAACAAATTTTGTACAACCAATCTTGTATTGTCGATAATTATTTCAAAAGTTTTGTAATGATTATACTTCTGATGCATGCGATTTTTTCATATAGTTAATTTTTATAATTACTAAATAGGTGTAGCTGTGATATTAGTTTGTCCATATGTTTTTAGTGTTTTTATAGGAGACAAATCATATCTCAAAAAATATTTTAGATTCTTATACCGTATACAGCTGTATTTCATGCTAGCCCGTGTGAGTGCACGGATTGGCGACTAGTAAATTTAATCCATGATTAGGGCAATTACGTATCATTAATTTCATATTCTCCCAAGTTTGTGCAACATGCTCATGATCAAGTTGCTTAAAATTCATAATATCGTTTCTAAGAGAGATGATCTTAGCGGGAGGAAAATACTTGGAGATAAAAGCATCTTTGCACTTATTCCATGAGTCAATAATATTTTTAGGCAAACACAAAAAACAAGTTTTAGCACGGTCTCTTAGCGAAAACGAAAATAGCATCAATTTAACAATATCATTATCCACATCTTTCTTATTTTGCATATCACACAAATCAACAAAGCTGTTTAGATGGGTAGGAGCATCTTCACTAGGAAGGCCAGAAAACGGATCTTTCATGACAAGATTCAGCAAAGGAGTATTGATTTCACAAGATTCAGCATCGGTAAGAGGAGCAATCGGAGTGCTAATAAAATCATTATTGTTGGTATTGGAAAAGTCACACAATTTAGTATTATATTGAGCCATCGTGACAAACAATCAATCCAACACACTAGCAAACAAGAGGCAAGCGAAAAGAAGGCAAACAGAAAAAGGGGGAATGGAAAAGAGGGCGGATAAAATGCCAAGGGTGAAGTGGGGGAGAGGAAAACGAGATGCAAATGGCAAATAATGTAATGCGGGGGATAATAGTTTGTGATGGGTACTTGGTATGTCTTGACTTGTGCGTAGATCTCCCCGGCAATGGCGCCAGAAATCTGCACGTTGGCGGGAGATCAAATCTTGACTTGACTTGGTGTAAGCCTCCCCGGCAACGGCCTGACACACTGGTCGGGAGATGACATGGTGAGTACCCCCTAGTCCAGGACACCATCCATAGCCCCCTGAACCGGTCTTCAAGTTGGGGACGCTCATCGATTCCTCCGAACTGTTCTTCATCTTCAGTCGCCGGTCTTGAAAACTGGTTCAACAAATCTCCTTATCTTCGATCTTGAGGATTGCTGAAGTAAATCCGAAGACTTTACATGTCGGGTATCCGAGGAGCCCCTTTAAGTTATAGGTTGTTATCAATGCCTTGTTATTTTTACGCCCACCTCGGGTTCGAAGTTGTTCTTGGGCGTCAGTGTCCTCTTGCGTCCGAGCTCCAACGCCGGACTATATTCGAGGTATCTTTTGCAGCCGAGCACCAATGCCGGACCGCTTCCGATCTCAAACGCCGGAATGTATCCGAGCTCCAACGCCGGACTATATCCAAGCTCCAACGCCGGACTATATCTGAGGTGTCATAGATCACCTTGGTTCAAAAAATTTGAAGGAGTTTAGCCGAGCTTAATACCGGAAATGCCCTCTATGGAGCCAGCCACTAGCGCCCGAGCTTTATGCCGGACTGCTTCCGAGGTGGTGCACCACCCCGTCTACGGGTCGATTTTTTGTGTATATTTTTTATTGGTGCAATTTATTCTCTGCCAAGATATATAGCCAGTATATGTATATCCAGTAGCCCTCAAGGTGTGTGTCGGTCTAAAACCCGAGATGCACCTGAAGGAAAATATAAAACTACTGATCCTAGTAGCCCATGAGACTTAGGTCGATTTGCGAAATCATCTTGAGGATCAACTCCTAGCTCGGCAGCATACGTAGGAATAGAAACACTGTGTAATATATTAGAAATAGTGATCGGTGGACGGACCCCTAAGAAAGGGTTGTGAGAAGTCGCCGTGATATATTAGCCTGATGCTGGATAAGTCCTAGATGGTACTTATTGTTGTCCGAAGACGCGCTTGTCCATAGTTCGGTCATGCTGAACATTGAGCACTTTGAATTTTCTGCATTGAATAGGCAATGCAGTAGCCCCCGAACCACTGATCGGGTGGCAACACCAGATCAGGGGATCGATACGCCCCTTTTAATATTAGTGAATGATAAGCCCGAAGCCCAGTAGCCCCCGAGCCTTAATGTGGGCACGGGTGGCCGAATTAAGGATCGATATCCAGAGTAAAATCACAAATTATGTGTAATGATTCTATGTATCCAAGTACTTTACATCATTAATGCTCGGATCCGCATTGTACAAAACTTTGTTGACCGACCATCGGCTTCAACCTCCTCGGCCAGAAGCCGGGGAGCGTTTGTCCCACTTTATAAACCCGTTATAAGGGCAAAGATTTATGGAAAATTAGGCAATCTGGCCATATGGTTTTATAAACAAAGGTACGCAGAGAGATATGAAACATCTTTCAAAGAAAATAATCCCGCTATCGGTTCCTTTCTTTGGGTTGTCATGCTGATCATGATCATGAAACCTCACCTCCAATCAATGTGGGAGGAAAATATTGAGGATTTAGTTCGGGGAAAGTTCCCAAACTCTATGGTATTAATGAACCAAAATTTTCACTTCCATCGTTGCCGACCAATTATATCCTTTAAGATCGCTAGCTTTCGGCTTCACCTAGTTTGAGCTACTAACTCGGATGACCCGGTAGTAACAATCAAGAGGTGCTCCCTTTACCGCCTAGCCGAATAATCGGGAACGTAGGGGTAAGCACCGGAGCCAGGCAACCCAGCTTGGTCAAAATCTTAAGTCAAATTGATGCATATTTATGGATTTATAACAATGATTGCGGAAGGCAACCCTCGTATATGAAATACAAACACCGATGATATGTTTATTTTGACTCCGTTTTGACCGTTTATCAATTGAAAGTGGCCCATCGTCGGCTTCCACCCCCTTGTAGATGCTACGCAGGGTGTTTCCGCAATAACAAAACAACCCTTACCGATGTCTCGGTGCCCGAAGGTGGTTGTGTTAGCAGAAACGAGGCAATTAGATATGCGGGCTTTATAACTTTCACTTAGTCATAGGAGCTTTAAACTGGGGAAGCTAGCTACGAGCCCCCGGTTAGTGTTCGACACTGAGCGAAGTCTAGCCATTAACAGTTCGGCCAATGTTATGAATGGCCCATAATTTAACATGGTCATTGGATTGCTGACCAGTTTACGCTTATTGTGACAGTCAGTTTTCGGCTTTCTCCACTGAGGCGCTTAACCATGCGAGCTGGAAGCACAATCGCAGTGGTTCTCCCTTTGCACACCTAGTCGAACAAAGCAGAACGTAGGAGGGAAACACAGGAGCCGGGCAACCCAACTATTGACCGAAGACACAATTTGAAACCGATGCATATAAAGCAATACCCAAGAATGTTTTGCCGAATCTCTAAAGGTGTCCGGCTTTGCACTACGAGACTTATGCTGGAAGCACACAAATAGTTTAAAAGTACCATAGGTTTGGAAAACCAAAAAATATCAGTAAAAACTTGACGTCCGAACTAGATCGAGTGTTTGGTGCCAATCCGAAAATTGGTCTTACTTTTGTGCTTCTGTCGTGCATTAATATGACACATCCGATCTCAAGACTTCAAGCGGGTCAGCCTACGGCTGCAACCTCCTATGCCAAAGGCGGAGTACTGCTCGTTAGACCAGTGTAGCGAACTAAACTCAAGCGGTCACTAGAGAGAAAATGGGCTATCCGGCTATTGACCACACACTCGCGTCGAAAAAGGAGTGATAGAAAAAGATTTTGCAATGTTTAAGAAGAAGAACACTTATTATAAAACAGCTCACATAATTTAAGAGCCCCCAAGTGATTTGGGTAAAAGAATTTTATGTATAATGATTGTATGTACCGAAGTACTTATATCATATCTGTGTTCACCCGAACTTTAAACGCGTCTTAACCGACCGTCGGCTTCTCCCTCTTCGGCCAAGGGCCGAAAAGTGTTATGTACTCCATCTGTCGAGAATATCGACGGTGTTTCCGATAACTAGGCAATCAGGCCATAAGGCTGTAATAGACAAAGTGCGCTCAGGGAACTTATGCTATATTACTAATGAAGTGTAAGAAGCATCTTTGAAGAAAATAGTACCCCACCCATACCTTTCTTCGGTTGCTAATTGTTACTATGAGACTTGTGCAACAAATTTTTTGTACTCATGAGTTCCATTGTGTGCCGACCATGATTGAAAATAATAAGAGCGCTAGCTTTCGGCTTCACCCAGTCTGAGGTCCGAGCTAGGATGACCCGATCGTGACAATCGCAGAGGTTCTCCCTTTACTCCCTAGCCGAACAATCGGGAATGTAGGGGTAAACACAGGAGCAAGGCAACCCAGCTTGCGGAACACTTAAGTCAACATGGTGCATATTGTGGCGTAATACACAAACAAGGAACAAAGCCGTACAAGTATAATCATATGCAAGAGGAAGGCTTCATAAAGGAAGCCCCCAAGTAAACGGGGTATTTGAGTTTGTGTGTCACAAACAAAGTTTTGACAAGGAAGTTTTTCACAAACAACTCTTTGCCAAAAAAGTATAATGCTTGGTCGAACCGAACAAAATTTAAAAATTTAAAGCTTTGAGCATAAAAGCGACTTAGCTGGTTATTGTGTTCGGCATTGATGACGCTGTCCGAGCTTACGGCGGGACGAGGTCTCAGCCCTCAAGCCAGTCCCGAGGTGGCAGAGCGAAGAGCTCAACACTCCGGAGTGGTAACATAGCACGGCCAATGCAGGCCGGCAGAGGGACGCCGAAGTCCCCGGCGCGGTTTAATGAAGTGAGGACGAAGGCCC
Organism: Triticum dicoccoides; assembly: GCF_002162155.2. NCBI lineage: Eukaryota > Viridiplantae > Streptophyta > Magnoliopsida > Poales > Poaceae > Triticum > Triticum dicoccoides. The sequence continues at coordinate 155,925,868 of NC_041380.1, forward strand.
CAGTCCAGCCGAGATGACAACACTGCCCGACCCGGATCATTTACCTGTGCACAGGAAATAGTGCAAACCGAAGATAATAGTAATGATAATAAATTTTAAAAAATTGTTGCATAATTAATAATTTATGCAAAGTGAGTAATAAAAGAAATATGGCATGTGTGCCGAACACTCGATGAGGTAGAGCTCCCTCAGCGATGCCGAAGTCCCGAGGCAACCGAACATGTCGGTATGGCAATTCGACCAGCAAGGTGATCAGGCGAGCCGATTTAGGCCGATTGGAACGACGATGTCGGCTTGCCGGAGTGACCGCGTGATGTAGTCGAAGTCGATTATCTACACATGTAAAATAGTGCAGTCCAACAATAATAATATAAATATATAAAAATCCCCGAGTACTTAATTTACGCAAAATAATTTATTTAAAGATATTGGGCTTAGCGCCGAAGTCAATGTCGATGCAGGGCATTGGCGTGATGCGGTAAAGGCGTGGCAAAGCCGAACCACCACGCGACCATCGTTAATGCGACCACCAGTTGATAGACCTGTGTACGGATGATGGAACAAACCAGAGTAATAATTCCTTGGGAAAAATAAACCCAAACAAGCAAAAATTGCTGGGATTAATAGCACCTGGTTTATTTGTTGTAGCAGTCCAAAGAAAAGTGACTCCCAAAATTGGGACTCGATCCGCATACCCATTGCCTGATGGGCGATAAAGTGACGGCATGGCGATGCTGGCAAAGGTTGGCTCGCCGAGGCAAAGCCCCCGGTACAGCTAACGTGACGAAGCTGGTCGGCTGGTGACATCGAAGTCACCGGAGTATGTTGATGAAGAAATAGCGAAGTCCCCAATCCAGCCAAGGTGTCGAAGCCTCCATGTCAGCCGATGAGTCAAAGCAGGTCGGCTGGTGATGCCGAAGCCACCGGAGTAGGTTTGATGAAGATATGGTGAAGCCCCTGGTCCAGCCGAGGTGACAGAGCAGGTCGGTAAGGAGATATTGCAGCTGTCGTGTCAGCCGAGGTGTTGAAGCAGTTCGGCATGATGGACATCGGCTTGAAGAAGCAACAGTGCAGCCATGCCGACATAGGTCATAATTTGTGACGCGACCAATGCCGGCTTGATGAAGTGACCATGCGGCGATGCAGGTGTGCCTGCTCCGTGTGATCCATGGGGTGGTGATGTTGGTGATGATTTGTCCTTTGTGATTCCGAACTTTTGTTCGGCTCGCCGAGATGATGATCCGAAGAAGTTGAGCTCATCTCAACAAAGCAACGACATGTCTACTGCAGGTCGGCAGTTGTGAAGCAATATTGCCGGACTGGTTTGACACTAGCATGAGAGTGAAGATTATCTCCGAAAAGGAGCAAAATTTGTGAGCATGTGTTCAGAAACAAAACACAATACCCTAGAAAGAGATTCTTCCAAAAAGGTTGTCTGAAATCCCGTTCATAAAAAAGATGAACTTGGGTCAGATTCGTTCTTGCGTAGAAAACATATCTGAAAAATGATGCACTAATCAGAAGGTTCCCAGAGTTTGAACGGTCGGAGCGAGCTGAAATTTTGAGGGGTGGCAGATATGGGAATTCCAGAGAAGATGAACAGTTGGATCTTCCAAAGGACCTCCGAGCTGCGTTCTGGAGACCACGCCCTAAACTCGTACAGATTCCCATCTAGATTTGATAGGGCTCCGGTATATCGTAGATTTCCAGAAATTCCTCCATTGAAACTCGAGGAAATTTTCTAGGGTTGTTGTAGACTCAATTCTGCACAATTCCACCGAAGAAATAGTTAAAACGACACTCGTGGAGGCGGTGGAGGCGGATACAAATTCGCTGTCCAGAAAAACAGCACGGTCGCCCGAGGGCAATATTGACGTTGAGCCCCCGAGCTCCATGGATGATTCCTCCATGATCTTGATAGAGATCAGAGTTGATATTGATGAAGGCCCTCGTCTGAATATGATGATTGGAGTTAGGGCACAGTCCTCGATCAAGACAAGGTGACCGGTCAAGGCGGCGATGAAGACACCGATGTCGCAGTTGATCTGCAGGCGAGCCATTGATCCTTTTGCCGATCAAACAGCGGAACTCTCAATGAAAGCACCATTGTCGGTGTCAAAACTGGCAAATCTCGGGGTAGGGGGTCCCGAGCTGTGGATTCTCGGATTGATGGTAACAGGAACGAAGGAGATGATGTTTTACCCAGGTTCGGGCCCTTTTGATGGAGGTAAAACCCTACGTCCTGCTCTTGTTTATATTAATGGAGTATCAAGTACAGAGTTGATCTACCGCGAGATCATATGTTGTGGTCCAAAACCTGAGGGTATGATGAATAATGTCATAATGATCTATCGACTAGCGTAGCCTCGGCTTATATAACATACCAGAGGCCTAGGATAACAAGATTCCTAGTTGAATACGTCGGTGGAGAGGATTCCTTGTCTTGATCACCAAGTCTTGTGGAATCTTCCTCGTATATGTGATCGGCTGTCCGAACTGGCCCATTAGTGAACCGCCATGGGGGTCCTCGGCTTGACCCACTGGTCGGGAGACGACGTGGTGAGTACCCCCTAGTCTAGGACACCGTCAACAACCTTTTTGGACACAAAGAATGTGTCCGGCTCTGCAAAACAAGCACCACGCACAACCGCAGAGAGTATAATATTCCACGAGTCCAATCCACAGACAACTTTTTGTAGCATGACATAACATCACCACCCGGTCATTATTTCGAACCGTTTTTCGGCCTGCCGCTTCATATTTCGAGATGCGGTTTTACTGGCACGTCTTATCAAAGCAGAGATCGTGTCCCCTTATTGCGGGATTCTCATTAATACGGGCGTGGGTAATCCAACCGTGCCATTTGCACGGCCCTTGGGAAACAAACGAGTTTTATGGCTAGTGGGGGGCGCTTGATATTCGCTGCCTTTATAAGGGGATAAGGATTCACCCTCTTTCACCCACGCCTTCTCTCTCTCTGCCTACCCACTCTCGAGCTCCAGCGCCCAAGTGCTCATTTTTTCGCCTCCAAAAAAGCACTCCAACCATGTCCGGATCCGGAGCATAGGGCAAGTGTATGGTCTCCTCCGTCAAGGAGAAGGACATCACCCAGCTCTGGGAGGCCGAATATTTGGCCAAGGAACTCGCCCATCAGCTTAGGGACAGATCATCCCTACCCCGGAGCCCCATGAGAGGGTAGTTTTCATCCCCCACTTCCGCGGGTTGGGGTTTCCACTCCACCCTTTCGTCTGTGGACTTATGTTCTATTATGGTCTAAATTTCCATGATCAAGCCCCAAATTCCATCCTCAACATCTCGACATTTATTATCGTGTGCGAGGCTTTCCTCCGCATCCCACCCCATTTCAGATTGTGGCTAAAGATCTTCAACGTGAAGCCGAAGGTGGTGGGTGGCCAACAAGTAGAGTGCGGAGGCGCCATGGTGAGCAAGAAGCCCAACGTCACATGGCCTGACGGCTCCTTCGTGGAGACCATCAAAGGGTGGCAGCAACTGTGGTTCTATGTCATAGAGCCCCGCGACGCCACCTGGGTCGTAGCTCCAGAAGTCAAGTCCGGCTCCCCAATGTGGCTCACCTCCTGGCTAGAAAAGGGCCTAAATTGGGTTTTGTCAGATGAGCTGACAATGCTGCAGACGCGCATACAGCGCATGGTGGACAAGAACATCAAACTTGTCAACGTGATTCAGGTGATGCTAGTTCGTCGGATCCGTCCATGCCAGAGTCGGGCTTGCCATCTATGGGAGTTCGATCTGGCCGAGTAGAAGACCTTGTAGCGGTTCTTCGGAACTAGGCACGAAGATATCTGGAAGGTGCTCTTCAAGGCCAACGAGACGTGGCCGAAGACGACCGACGACCGCGGGCACAACCCGGCCCATCCTACCAGTCCGGTAAGACTTTCACATTTCATGGCGTATCCTTTACTTCCTTATTCAAAGAAGGGGCCTAAGAAGCCCTATATATATATATATATATATATATATATATATATATATATATATATATATATATATATATATATATATATATATATTCAGGGCTGGACAAAGAAGGCGTAGCAGATTCAGCATCCGGCTCTGCTGCCCGAGGAACCAGCCATCCCGCTTCTGATGAAGATGCTGGTTCCGGCGCCCTACCAGGTGCCGGAGAAGAAGGCCAAAAAGAAGGCCAAGGGGACCAGAGGTGGCCTCCGTTACAAGGGTACTTCAGACATGATGCCCGAAGATGCCAAAACTCACTCCTCCTTCGCCGAAGATGATGATGAGGAGGAGGAAAGCAATTCTCCCCCTGAGGGGGGGGAGGAAGAACAGGGCGGCTTCCACAACTCTGGAAGTAGAGGCGTACAAGAAGGGGAAAGTCTCCCTCGCGGATAACTCCGCATGGGACATCAATAGCAACCCAGAGTGGTGTCCCTGAGATAAGCCCCCGGCCTAACCGTGAGTATCCAAAGACCTTGACCCATTCATATATCATCCTCTTTACTTCATAGTTTTGTCATGCTGAATCGTGCACTTGCAGTCCGGCTCGTTCCGACCTCGAGCGATCCTCATCTTCGGGAAATTCGCTGGACCCGAAGGTGATGGACAGCGGGTCCCTTCCGGTGGCTGATACGTCCATTTAGCATCATTCTTTTATATCGATATTAATTGCATTATGGGATGTTATTACACATTATGTCACAATACTTATGCCTATTCTCTCTTATTTAACAAGGTTTACATGAAGAGGGAGAATGCCGGCAGCTGGAATTCTGGGCTGGAAAAGGAGTAAATATTAGAGACCTGTTCTGCACAACTCCAAAAGTCCTGAAACTTCACTGGAGCAAGTTTCATAATATATAAAAAATATTGGGCGAAAGAAGTACCAGAGGGGGGCCAGCCACCATCCATGAGGGTGGGGGGCATGCCCTACCCCCCTGGGCGCGCCCCCTGCCTCGTGGGCCCCCTGGCAGCCCTCTAATGCCCATCTTCTGCTATATGAGGTCTTTCATCTAGGAAAATATCATAAGCTAGCTCACGGGATGAAACTCTGCCGCCACGAGGCGGAACCAATCTAGGGCTCCGGTGGAGCTGTTCTGCCGGGGAAACTTCCCTCGGGGGGGGGGGAATTCATCACCATCGATCCTCTCATCGGGAGGGGGTCAATCTCCATCAACATCTTCACCAGCACCATCTCATCTCAAACCCTAGTTCATCTCTTGTATCCAATCTTTGTCCCAAAGCCTCAGATTGGTACCTGTTGGTTGCTAGTAGTGTTGATTACTCTTTGTAGTTGATGCTAGTTGGTTTATTCGGTGGAAGATCATATGTTCAGATTCTTTATGCATATTAATACCCCTCTAATTATGAATATGAATATGATTTGTGAGTAGTTACGTTTGTTCCTGAGGACATGGGAGAAGTCTTGCTATAAGTAGTCATGTGAATTTGGTATTCGTTCGATATTTTGATGAGATGTATGTTGTCTTTCCTCTAATGGTGTCATGTGATCGTCAAGTACATGACACTTCACCATTGTTTGAACCTAGAGGAGGGCATTGGGAAGTAATAAGTAGATGATGGGTTGCTAGAGTGACAGAAGCTTAAACCCTAGTTTATGCGTTGCTTTGTAAGGGGCTGATTTGGATCCATATGTTTCATGCTATGATTAGGTTTACCTTAATACTTCTGTTGTAGTTGCGGATGCTTGCAATAGGGGTTAATCATAAGTGGGATGCTTGTCCAAGGAAGGGCAGTACCCAAGCACCGGTCCACCCACATATCAAATTATCATAGTACCGAACGTGAATCATATGAACGTGATAAAAACTAGCTTGACGATAATTCTCATGTGTCCTCGAGAGCGCTTTCCTTTATGTAAGAGTTTGTCCAGGCTTGTCCTTTGCTACAAAAAGGATTGGGCCATCTTGCTGCACCTTATTTACTTTTATTACTTGTTACCTGTTACAAATTACCTTTTCACAAAACTATCTGTTACCGATAATTTCAGTGCTTGCAGATAATACCTTACTGAAAATTGCTTATCATTTTCTTCTGCTCCTTGTTGGGTTCGACACTCCTACTTATCGAAAGGACTACGATAGCTCCCCTACACTTGTGGGTCATCAAGACTCTTTTCTGGTGGCATTATCGGTGAGTGAAGCACCTTTGGTAGGTGGAATTTGGTAAGGAAAAATTTATATAGTGTGCTGAAATTTACTGTCACTTGTTACTATGGAACATAATCCTTTGAGTGGCTTGTTCGGGGTATCTTCACCCCGACCAGTAGAGCAAAGAGTTGCTCCTCAACCTACTGAAAATGTTTATTTTGAAATTCGTTCGGGTATGATAGAGAAACTGCTAGCTAATCCTTTTACAGGAGATGGAACATTACATCTCGACTTGCACCTAATATATGTGGATGAAGTTTGTGGATTATTTAAGCTTGCAGGTATGCCCTAGTGTCGGTGGAAAATGACACCTATGGGGTCACTGTGATCCCTTCTATAGTTGGCGGGCGCGGGGTTGTGCAAAGAGCGGGTCTGGTAGTCAGCACAAGGATCATTTACCCAGGTTCGGGCCGCGGAGACGCGTAATACCCTAGTCCCGCTTTGATGTATATTTGATTGTTCTTGAGTCCTTGAACTAGCTACGGTGTCTCTCTAGTTCCAAAGATCCGAATCCCCCTCCAGTACGCCTTGGGCCTTCTTTTATAGACAAAAGGGGTCGCCACAGTGGCACACAGGAGGTGGAAAGGTGCATCGCAGCTGAGTCTATCCTCTGGCACCGTCGGACAAGCACATTTAATGCGCTGCCGACGTGCCCCTCTTGCTTTATTGGGGACGGCAAGGAAGCTCGTCCCAGCTGTCGCCGCCTCGCCTGGCTCCGACGCGCGTCCGAGCTGACGAGGCGTTATAGTGCCACGTTGGCTGGCTGCTGGGCTGGCGTAATGGCGGAGCCTTCACGAAGATCTGCATGCCACCACGCAGGTGCTTGCTGGGTCGGTGTGGAGGCCGCACGCTGCCACGCAGACGCCTGCCCAACTGGTTGAGTTAGTAGCTGCATGGGAGCGACGATGGAGTCTGGGCAGACGTGGGCCTGGATTCGGCCCCGCAGATGTCTTCGGCAAGGGTCTTGCCGGGGGTCCGGCAAGGGTCTTGCCGTGGCACCGCGGCCGTACCCGGCAAGGATCTTGCCGAGGGTCTCGTGGATTTCCTTGGCAAGGATCTCGCCAAGGACCGCCGTCTTTTGGTTCTCATCCGATCTTGCGTATTTATGATCTTACAAGGGTCTGCATGCCACCATGGACGTGCCTCCCGAGCCTTGGTTTTGATGTGGCTGATGGCGTCGGGAACCCTTGGGCTCAAGGGTGGCGCACTCTGCTGGTGTCAGGCAAGTTGCCCCGTCAAGGATCTTGCCGAGGCTGTGGAAGCCACCCCGGCAAGAGTCTTGCCGGGGGAGTCCGCCTCGCCCTCTTGCTCTCTTTGCGCCCATGGTCTTGGCGTTGCTCTTGCTGTCTTGCGCTCCGGCATCCCTCCTCTGCCCTGCTCAGTGCGGCTGTGGGCGCGGCTCTGACTGCCCGTGCACAAGTAAAGGGGTGCAAAAGGAGAGCCCCTACTTTTCTACACCGACGGGAGCCCCCGGGCCTGGGCCACACATAAGCGCGACCCGTTGTTGGGCTAGGCCCAGAACGGTGCGTGGGCAGGCGGGGCGGATTTTTACTGCAGTAACTTTTCCGCCTGCTGTGCTTCCCCACGACCTGCGTTGAACGTGCGACGTGAGGGGGTCATGCGTGGGGAGGTTTCCGCACGCGCGCGTCACATCATGGCAGATGGTAAAGAGGCGGCCCACACCTTCCCCATAAAAAGGAATAACCGTGGGCGCGCTGCTCTTTTACCCTCCGTGCCTTCTCCAATCTCGGAACCGCCGTCCCCTCCTTCTTCCTCCTCAAGTTCTTGTTGTCGCTCGCCACGGTCGCATTTTCTCTGCCCTTCCCCCTTCACCTCTTGCAGCTGCCATGGCACCCAAAACCAGCAAACGCAAAGGAGTGGCGAAGGACGCCGGGGGGACGGAGCCGTCGGAGAGTGAGTCGGCGGAGTGGCAGACGCAGCTCGCCTACTTTCCCTTGACGGTTGACGCGGTCCACCTCTGGGACAACTTCAAGCCCCTGTGGAGGTGCAAGACGGGGGGTGAGACGACGGGGCACCCGGCCACGCGCATCATCCCCGCTGATTGCGCCAAGGCCGCCCCGAATCGGTACCCATTCTTCGTCGAGTACTTTTCCTGCGGCCTCTGCCCCCCTTTCTCCGATTTATTCAATGATGTCATGCACACCTATGGCTTCCAGCTTATAGATTTCACTCCAAATGTCGTGGCGTGCATGGCCCTTTTCGCCCATCTCTGCGAGGGTTTCGCCGGAGTGCAACCCAACACGGCGCTTTTCCGCCACTACTTCTATCCTCGGATCCAAAGGGGAGGCGACATTTCCGGTTGTGTCGCCTAGATCCCAAGGACCCTGGAGAAGGGGACGTATCCATAGGGTGCTCAGAAGGAGAGGTGGGAGGAGTGGCGAAGCCGGTGGTGCTGGATTGCGGAGGAGGACCCACAGGAATTCTGCCAGGTGCCGCCGGTTCGCAAAGACGACTAGGGCGATGTCGATGCCCAGGATGGGAAGCTCACGGTCGCCATCACCAGAATCCATCGCCTCACTGTTGTCAAGCTTACCCAGGAGATGATTGTGGCGGATTACATCCGCCGCCGCATCGCTCCACTACACAACAAGGGGAGGCTGGCATGGCTCTTCAAGAATGCGGCTGGCATCATGCGCTCCGTCCCGGCCTGAAACACAACTTCATGGTGATGGGGCATGCCCACTTCTACCAGCGGCTCTTTCAGCTTGACGTGAACCGCGATGGCAGGGCCGCGAGGACCGGCAAGTTTGCGAAGGCTAGCAAGGTCGCCAAGGGGCCCCTGTTCGGGTTGCCGGTGGGGGTGGTCCCGCAGAGCAACAACTCCCACCAAACCAACATCATCGCCATGATGCCGGACTGTAATGCGCACGGCCTTGACCCGAATTAGGTCGAGCCAGAGGTGGACTAGGTGCAGATGTTCTTAGACACCCTGTCGGAGAAGTACGTCCACGAAGAGCTGCTACTCATCCAGGACACCACCCAAGAGGAGCTGGACTATATCGCCGCCAGGGCGGTGGAGGCGGAGCTCGCCAGGGAGGGTAGCAGCGCTGGCGGCGTGGAGGACGAGGCCGCGGCGGCTGAGGGAGTCCTGGACTAAGTGGTCCTCCAGCGTCCGGCCTGTTAGCCATGGGCCGGACTGATGGGCTGTGAAGATTCGAAGACCGAAGACTACACCCGTGTCTGGATGGGACTCTCCATGGCGTGGAAGGCAAGCTTGGCGTCCAATATGTAGATTCTTTTCTTTGTAACCGACCTTATGTAACCCTAGATCCTCCCGGTGTCTATATAAACCGGAGGACTTAGTCCAGATAGGGAATAATTCATCATCATAGCCATACCAACTAGACCTCTAGGGTTTAGCCATTACGATCTCAAGGTAGATCAACTCTTGTAATACTTGTATTCATCAATATCAGTCAAGCAGGACGTAGGGTATTACCTCCATAGAGAGGGCCCGAACTTGGGTAAACATCGTGTCCCCTATCTCCTATTACCATCGACCTTAGACGCACAGTTCGGGACCCCCTACCCAAGATTCGCCGGTTTTGACACAGACATTCGTGCTTTCATTGAGAGTTCCACTGTGCCATCGACAACAAGATCGTTGTCTTGCCTTGTTCTCAAGGATAATATCGCAACTGGAGGAACGCTGCCTCCAGGCCAAAGCCTCCGGCTGGGTGGCTTTACCATGACCGTCTGTTCGGTCATTAAGCCGATGATAACATCTTGGGTCATCGAAAACCCCCTTCATATCGACTCCGGACACTCCAAGCAGATGGATCCGGCAGAGCTCTCATCCTTAAACGAGCTCCTAGATCGCATCACCGCCCCAGGGGTCGCTACAGACTACGATCGGATTGGGCTTAAACCCGATCAGAGAGAAATCAAATCTCCGTCGATCACCCACCAGATAGTGGTAGTCGAGGAGCGAGTCGACAACTCTTCCTCCATATTAAGGACGGACTATGTCTGGATCTCCAGCCTCGAAGAGCCGGACACCTACCCGCGAGGTGAAGCATCCTGCCCTCCGAACATAGAATCGGACGACGGGCCTAAGAAATTAGTGGACATCCCGGAGCCCGATCTTCTAAGTTCGAAAGACCATCAGACTCCGGATCCAAAACTGGGGTAGGGTTTAGATTTAAATCCACCCACCCTCCCGAGTACAAGCGCTCTCATGAGCATAAAACAGCAGTTTCAGGAAACGGTCCACCACTTCTGGGCCAGATTCCTTCTTGTCAAAAACAAGATTAAAGATTGCCGCGACGATGAAGCGATCTCAATGTTCCGCAACAATTGCAGGGACGAAGGAATCCTCAACGCCATCAAATGCCATCGCATCCTACACTTCGCTGACTTGGCAACTATCGTACAGAAGTACAGTGCAATGGAAAGCGCCTGGAAAACTCAAGCAGCTCGTTGGGAATCATTGGTCCCCACTCAACCCCTTATTCAGGCAAAAAGGGCGCACCCTAGCAACACGCCTGATTAAATAGTAAAGAAATACAAGTCCAGTATGGGGCGCGGAACCGTTCTGGAAGGATGGCTCGATGGGCCATGCAAAATACACGCAACACCGGATAACATACCAGCACATAGCCTTAGAGCATGTTGGATACTCCGGCAAGTGGCCAAGAGCGACGAGGATATCCTCACCAAGAGTAACCCAGAACAACACCCCCAGAGGACAACGGCCACAAAGAATTGACAGTCTTCGAGACATTCGCCTCAAACAATAGGCGCAAAAGAGCACTACGCGGACTCTCCGGAGTCTTTCAAATAGCAGCGATAAACCCTTGGAACGACACGGATATAACTTTTAATGCCGGCGACGAACCAAAATACAGGACAGTCCGAGCACCAGCCACCTTGGTCCTCAGTCCAATCGTGGACGGTTTCGGCTCACCACGGTCCTCATGGACGGCGGTAGCGGACTAAACCTGATCTACGAAGATACACTCCACAAAATGGAAATAGATAGGAGCCGCATTGAGCAAAGCAGCACGACCTTCCAAGGAATTATTGCCAGTCGGGAGGCGTGGTGTGCGGGAAAAATAACATTCGACATGGTATTCGGCACACCGGAGAATTATCAGTCCGAAGAAATAACCTTCCAAGTGGCCCCTTTCAACATCGGATATCACGCCCTCTTAGGGCGAGATGAATTCACGCGCTTCCAAGCGTAACCCCATTATGGATACATGAAGCTTAAGGTACCTGGGCCCAACGGTATAATCACTCTAGCTAGTGATCTAGACATAGCACTCCGCGCTGAGAATAAAACTGCATCCTTGGCCCTTGAGGTATTATCTGAAGCCCTCGCGGCCGAGGAATTATCCGCGCTGCGCTCCACCATGGACAGGGATGATGTGGTCCTAGACAAACGACCCAAATCCACCTCCTTCAAACCAGCAGAAGAAATAGTCAAATTCCAAGTGCATCCAACGGTCGACGCCGCGCTATGAGAGTTCCTGTGCGAGAATTAGGATATATTCGCCTGGCACCCTTCTGATATGCCAGGAATCCCACGTGAGTTGGCCGAACACAGCCTCAATATATTAAAGGAATATAAACCGGTCAAGCAAACAATGTGGCGCTTTTCCGAACCCAAACGTCAAGCTATGGGGGGGAGCTAGCCAAGCTAATTGAGCCCGGATTCATTAGAGAAATAAAATATCCGGACTGGCAAACCTGGTGATGGTACCAAAGAAGGACAAATCCTGGCGGTTGTGCATCGATTTTAAAGACCTCAATAAGGCTTGCCCTAAGGATCCCTTCCCCTCCCCCGCATTGATCAGATCATTGATGCTACCGCAGGACACAACTCATTGTGTTTCCTTGATGCATATTCCGGAACCATCAAATCAAAATGAAGGAGTTCGATCAAGCTGCAATAGCATTCATCATCCCATATGGGCCATTCTGCTTCAACACCATGCCCTTCGAGCGCAAGAATGTCGGTGCCACATACCAACGCATGATTCAAACATGCCTGGAGAAACAGATTGGCAAGACAGTTGAAGGTTATGTGGACGACATCGTCATAAAAACTAGGCATGTCAAAACATTAATAGATGATGTACGTCTCACATTCGATAACCTCCGCGCGTATGACATTAAGCTCAATCCTGAAAAGTGCGTTTTCGGTGTCCCTGTCGGAAAACTGCAGGACTTCATCATTTCCAACAGAGGAATTGAAGCAAATCCAGCCAAAATCTGAGCTCTGTCACAATTGGCTATGCCAACAGACCTTAAACAAGTCCAAAAGCTCACGGTTGTGTGGTGGCTCTAAGCCGCTTTATCTCTAGATTGGGAGAAAAGGCAACACATCAGGTGGTGAGCACCATGCTCGTCGTCGAACGAGAACAGGACGGACACAAATTCCCGCTCCAGAAGCCAGTATACTACGTATCCACTGTCCTTATACCATGCAAATCCCGGTACCCCCATTATCAAAAGATAGCATATGCGGTCTTCATGGCATCCCGAAAGCTCCGTCACTACTTCCAGGAGTGTTCAATCATGGTGGCTTCCGAAGTACCACTCAACGACATTATAAACAACCGTGATGCCAGAGGCCGGATTGCCAAATGGGCCATTGAGCTCCTTCCATTTGATATTACATACAAACCACGTCGAGCTATTAAATCCCAAGTATTGGCTGACTTCGTCCCCGAATGGACAGAGGCCGAACTCACTAAAGAGTACGACGCATATTCCAATTGGGTTATGTATTTCGATGGCTCCAAAATGCTGGCAGGGCTAGGGGCGGGCGTCGTCGTAATGTCACCAACTAGAGTTGTCATTCAGTACGTAATCCAAATACTGTACACAGACTCCAACAATGCATCCGAATATGAGGACTGCATGGTCTCCGGATGGCTGTCTCCATGGGCATAAAACGCCTACAAGTGCGTGGGGACTCAAACCTTGCAATATCTCAAATAAATAGAGACTTCGACACCAAAGATCCAAAGATGGCAGCTTACCGAAATGCCATCATAAAAATGTCGGCCCGGTTCGAGGGGCTCGAGTTCCACCATGTGGCTCGAGAAAGTAATCAGGCGGCAGACGTCCTTGCTCGTATCGGCGCTAAGCATGACCCCGTTCCACCTAATATCTTTCTGGAAAGGATTTTTAAGCCATCCGTGGTGTGGCAGTGGGAAAACGGCAACACTAGTCCGGATCCGAACATAACCCCAGATTCCGAAAACACCGACATCATCGGAGGCTCAGCCACCGAAATAACACCGTCGGCGCATCTCATCATGGAAGTCATTGCTCCATGGACCGAACCCTTCCTGGCCTACCTTAACAGGAAGGAGCTTCCTGAGGACCAGAATGAGGCCCGCTGCATTGTCCGGTGTTCGAAGGCCTACAAGGTTCATGACAGAGAGCTCTATAAGAAAAGCGTTACCGGAGTTCTTCAAAGATGTATCTCCGAGGAAGAGAGGCGGCAGCTCTTGGCCGAGATTCATGTCGGACTCGGCAGTCACCACGCCGCAGCTCGGCCCCTTGTTAGCTAGGCCTTCTATACAGGGTTTTATTGGTCGACGGCCCGAGCAGATGCACAGGACCTTGTCCAACATTGCGTCGGATGCCAACTCTTCGCCAACCAAAGCCATATGCCCCCACTGCCTTACGAACAATCCCCATCACTTGGTCTTTTGTGGTCTGGGGACTCGATATGGTTGGACCCCTTAAAGGAGGAAGCCATAAGAGAAAGTATCTGCCGGTCATGGTGGATAAATTCACTAAGTGGATAGAGGCCAAACCAGTCAAAAAAGCCGAAGCGGGGTTGGCAATAGATTTCATATCCGGCGTGGTACACCATTATGGTGTACCACACAGCATAATCACCGATAATGGCCCTAATTTCACAGCTGATGAAGTGAAAACCTTGTGCGCTAATCTAGGCATTAAGCTCGATTACGCCTATGTCTATCACGCGCAGACAAACGGTCAAGTCGAACGGGCTAATGGTCTTATTATGAGCGGCATCAAACCTAGACTAGTGTGGTCTTGGAAAGAATCAGACAAGCACTAGGTGGAGGAACTTGACTCCATACTCTGGGGGCTGCGGACCACACCCAACCGCACTACTAGATATACACCTTTCTTCATGGTGTGTGGTGCAGAAGCAATGTTGCCCTGCGATATTATTCATGACTCACCTCGAGTGTGCATGTACGAAGAGAGAGAAGCCGAGCTTGATCGGCAGGACAGCTTAGATGCCCTGGAGGAGGAGCGTGACGTCGCAAAAGCGCGTTCCGCATTTTATCAACAGCAGGCTCGCAGGTACCAAAGCAGAGAAGTACGGGCCGAGACTTATAACGTTGGTGAACTCGTTCTACGCCTGCCAGAGAAGAAAAAGGACAAACTCAAGCCCAAGTGGTAGGGTCCCTTCCTCATTGACGAAGTCCTCACCAGAGGAGCGTACCGCCTGCGTGATGCGTTAGACAATCACCTGGAGCCAAATCCTTGGAACGCGGCCAGACTTCGACGATTTTATGCCTAGTGCCGAACTCTGTGTTTGCCTCCTTCCTCCTGTTATTAACGCTATTTTTTCTCTGTCTTTTAGTTTTTTATCTTTTTTCGTTCTGCTCTTTAGCCCTACGACTTTAGTATGGCTAGACCGTCCTCCCCTGATGCGTACATCTCCATATATGTACGTTCATTATACCCGGGGGCTTCTCGTACAGAAGCTTTCTATTATCCTTTGGGCATCAAGCTCACCACATATGCGTTTTTCCATATGTACCTTTTCTTCGCCATTATATGCATCGATATGACTTAAGTTTTGGCCAAGCTGGGTTGCCTGGCTCCTGTGCTTATGCCCTACGTTCCCGTTAGTTCGGCTAGGGCATAAAGGGAGCACCTCTGCGACTGTTACTACCGGGTCATCCAGATGTGTACCTCAAACTGGGTGAAGCCGAAATCTAGTGTTCTTAAGGGAATATCCAGTCAGCTAATTAAAGATGTTCCCGCATTCATTCCATTGTGAAACCCCAGAAGTTACTTACTCTGTGATTTTTTCAATCACAGTTCGTACATGCACATTAAACGCATGCACACCTAGGGAAAGGAACCCTTAACGGAACTATTCTCTCTGGAAGATGTTTCTTACATAATGTAATATAACATAACTAGCTGGATACACATTGTCTGTTCAAGAAACTATGACCCCTACGCCTGGTTCCCATGCATACCCCGGTATATTCTACTGTTAGGGTATTCGAAAACACTCCGCACCTTCGGGTCCAGAGGTCGAAGCGAAAAGGTTGGCCATGACAATTGTTTTTATTATCCAACTAGAAGGAAAGTACATAGTCACTTAGGACTCAAAAACTTCCTCCTCTATACCGTCCAACAGGCGGTCTAATTTACAATCCTGTTAGGAGTATCTAGCAGCCACCTCTACTTGGCCATATACTAAGGGCCTGTTTGGGACTGCTTCGCTTCACAAAAATCGGTTTTGCTCCACTAAATTCACATTGGAGCAATTTCATCTAGAAGTTGTAGTACTACCAAAGAGAATGTTTGGTTTCCATCTAGCTCCAGCTTCAAGAATGAGAAATTTTGTGGAAAGGATCTATTTGATTGGTTGAGGGGGGAAGAAATAAAGGGGTATCCAATTACTGGTGGCAGTGGTGGGTAATTTCCACCTAACTCCAGCTTCCAGAGTTTTTTGGAGCACCCCCTAAAGAGCTTCATAAAAAACTAGGAGTTGTACCCTAGATTCTAGTTTTTTTGCGGAGCGGCATATCGTGGAGCTACCCCATTTGGCTTGTGTTTTCTAGAGCGGAGCTGAATTTTAAGGAGCAGAACAGTCCCAAATAGGCTCTAAACTAACGGGAATTTCTTCCCTATTTGACCCTAGCGGTTCGACCCAGGCCATGTGATTCGGATCCAGCTTGGTATATCGTGTTTTTACCATGGCCCGGGCTTCTCGCGCACCCTCTCGGCAAGTCGATATCCTCCACAGTCCGATATGCTGCCGCGCTCCCTTGAACAGCTCTACAAGCTTCTCCATACTCCCTGGAGGGGAGTCGGATGGCCATAAGGCCTTGGCTATGCTCCGCCTTGCCTGCCGAGCTTGCTCGTGCAACTGCGACTGCCCTTGCAGAAGATCACTTGATGATCCGGACACCTCCTCTTCAGGACGGCCCGTTAATATACCTGCAATCACAACTATATTATCTACTTTTACTTCCAAACTGTTCTACGGTAAATACGGCCACATACTGAATATGTCGCCTCATAGTTTTTTGTTCTCCTTCATGGAGTCTGCCAGCTGGGCCCACACATCCTTAAGCTCATCGCCCGACTGGGTGTTTGCATCTTGGAGTTTGTTTTTCTCCTGTCTGACACGGGTCAAAACCCGCTCGCGTGCGGCCTGTAGTCTTTTCGACTCTTTTTCCTCCAGTTGATCCGATGATCCTGTTATGAGATAAAAGCCACAGTGTTAACACGGTCGCTATGCAATAACTGTTTCTCGATGCAGGGAAATATCACCGGAGGACGCCGATTTAGATTTTTCCAGTTTGGCGGTCATTGCGTTCAGCTGCGTCCGACACTTTTCTAGCTCTTGGGCTAGCACGTCGTTCTTCTTCGACAGAACCTGGTCATGCAGCGATCCTCAAATCAGTTGTCCCAACTACTTTAAGTCTCGGGGGCTACTGGCATATGGTTATCATAGTCAGACGAAGTAAACTTACCTGTACATCTTTTAAATGCTGCTTTGTGGCTCCGTTAAGCCCATCTCGAGCAGCTCGGATATATGCATCAGCCAAGCTGAAGGCGTTACATGCCTCTTCTGAAAAGCCAAGGTCTTGTAAAACGGCCCTGCGACGCTGATGATTCATGGCGCTCTCCACTTCTGAGTTGGTGAGGGATACGTCATCCGAATCCTCGGCTAGAGGACAGTCCAGCGTCACCCCCACATCAGCCCCCATCTTCACAGTAGGGTCTGGATCCTGGCCGTGGGAAGTATGGCCGGCCAGACCCCCGGATATAGCCTGGCACACCTTTTTCCTGATACAGGATAAACGAAAAGGTCACAGTTGGATGTGACTGCCTAGGTGCATATTTGCAAATTCATACCTCTTTGATGATGGCTCGGCCATATCTTCGTTTGCCTTCCTCTTTGAAGGCTTGCCTGGTGTGGGGGGCGCTCTCTTCGGAGATGCCCTCGGGGCAGCATGGCGCGCCGAGTGCCTCCCCTTTTGAGCACGGGACGGTGCGATGGGTGAGGAGGAATGAGAAAACTCTCTTGGACAAGGTATCTCCGGATTACTTACATGTGAAGCAGGAAGAAGGTCGGGGTAATCGGCGATGATGGGTACATATGTACCGTCATAGCTCATATGATAGAATATTAAATCCTCAAGCTCCATAAATATGTCCGGATCTTCCTCATATCCGGGGTCAAGATCTCGGTTGCAATTCTCTGGTTGAGGGGCAGGGTCATGGATCCCCTCGACAGGCTTTCGCCATTCCTGTTATAAGCAGATAATATACTGCCTGTCAAGAATGATTCAGGGACAGGACTAAATAATGGAGCTGAAGCTTACCCATCTAGGAGGATTATACATGGAAAATCCGTCTCGATGTTGGAGACGGGTAAACTCATCTTTCTCCCCTTTATATAGCTCGGCCAGTATTTTGGCCAGGGTGACAGGGGTCTTCGGGCCCTTCCGGCCATATCATGAGGCGTCTTCCCTGTTATAATGCCACATGGGCAGCCCTCTGTATTGGAGTGGCTGGAGCCCCTGCGCCATAGAGGTCGCCATTACCTCGACTATTGACAATCCGGACTGGGCAAACGTCTTAGTCTTGCCTAGCAGTAGGCTGATCTCTACAGTATCCTCTTCCTCGAGGCTCTGAGGACGCCAGCTATGGCGTTTCTTCAGCGGAGCACTTGAAACTCGGGAAGGCCCATACGGACGGGGTCGGGTATAGCGACGTTGTCGATGTAGAACCATTTGGAAGGCCACTCTTCGGAAGCTTTCTTCGGTGTGCCGGACAGGTATCCGGTCTCGGTGATGCGCCACACTTCGGCGCCTCCCACTTCAAAAATTGACCTGCCTTGATTACGAGGGACAAGGCAGAACAGTCTTCTCCATAAATCGAAATGGGCCTCACAGCCCAGGAATAGCTCGCATAGAGCAACGTAACCCGCAATATGAAGGATAGAGGCGGGAGTGAGACTCTGCAGTTGGAGGCCATAATACTCCAGTAGAACTTGGAGGAAGGGATGGATTGGACATCCGACACCTCTTAATAAGAAGGGGACGAAGCACACTCGTTCTCCCACAGACGGATTGGGGAAATCCTCTGCCTGAGTTTTGCCGTTGTAGGAGGCAAATCCTGCTCGGAAGGGAACCAGGTCCGCGGGGGGAAGAAAGCCCTGTGTTTGTAGCTTTGCAAGCTGACTATGGGATACGGAACATCTCTCCCAATCGCCCTTCTTGGAGCCGTGCAGATGAGAGGAAGAGCCGGGAGCGCTAGCCATGTTGGGGTGGTTTTTCTTAGCAAGCTCTGAGGATTTTTCGCGGGGTGTGGAATGGATCTGAGATCTATTCTCTTTAAATAGGCACCTTTGTGATACGGTCGGGTGGTATATGCAAAAATACCCTGACCTCTGGCATTCGCTCGACACGTGGAAACTGAAGTTGTTGTTGCACAGAAGCCGAGGAGTACAACATTAAATGGAAAGCCAAACACACTACTCAGAAGTCATCGATGGAGGAACCCGCCTTGCAATGCCGAAGATAATCTATGTGCCAAACACCTCGTCATTAAAGACTGGTCCGGGGGCTACTAAGGGAGTCCTGGACTAAGGGGTCCTCAGGCGTCCGACCTGTTAGCCATGGGTCGGACTGATGGGCTGTGAAGATACGAAGACCGAAGATTGCACCCGTGTTCCAATGGGACTCTCCTTGGCGTGGAAGGCAAGCTTGGGTGTCCAATATGTAGATTCCATTCTTTGTAACCGACCTTATGTAACCCTAGATCCTCCCGGTGTCTATATAAACCGGAGGACTTAGTCCGGATAGGGAATAATTCATCATCATAGCCATACCAACTAGACCTCTAGGGTTTAGCCATTATGATCTCAAGGTAGATCAACTCTTGTAATACTCGTATTCATCAATATCAATCAAGCAGGACGTAGGGTATTACCTCCATAGAGAGGGTCCGAACCTGGGTAAACATCGTGTCCCCTGTCTCCTGTTACCATCGTCCTTAGACGCATAGTTCGGGACCCCCTACCCGAGATCCACCGGTTTTGACACCGACAACGGCCGTGAAGGAGAAGGAGCTCGCCCAGTGGGTGGAATCTGCTGGGGAGGCCAGTAGCACCAGCACTGGGGCCCCTCTCATTGAAGATGAGGTTGATGAGTCGTCCGGGGAGGAGGTCGAGGCTGTCGAGCCCCCAGCCACGGGGAGAGGGCATGTCCTGCGGTGGGCTAGCTCTGGTGAGCTGGTCCGGCCCGGCAGGGCCGCACAACTGCAACAACCTCAGGAGGCGTCCATGCGCCAGACGAGGGCCACGGCGGCGGGGACGGCGGTGAAGGCTACGGTGGCGAAGAAGAAAGCGACTGCCTCTTCTTCGTCCAAGTGTCCTCGGACTCCACTCGCTTCCCCTCCTCCCGCAGACGACGACACGAAGGTCATCTTTGACCTCGGGTCCCTTAGCCCGAGGAGGAAGAGGAAGGCAGCGGAAGAGTAGGTAGAGAATGAGTAAGTATCTGGTCTTTTGTCATCTCCGTCCCCTCAGACCGTGCTGCTTTTCTTGACTTGACTTCATCTTCGCAGGGATATGGAGACGCTGGCCCAGAGGGTGGCGAAGAGGGCCAGGGCCTCAACGGGCGGCCAGCCCCTGGTGGGCACCTCGAGTACGCCGCTGGTGGTGGAGAGCAGCCCAGATAGCAGCCCCCGGCGTAGCCCCCGGCATGCGTTCATCACTCGCTCCCCATTGACGTGTGCTGGGACACGATTTATTGGTGCTGACCTTGCCGTGATTGCAGGAGGAGGACGGCAGTAGGAGGAGCCACTAAGGGCCACCCCCAACACGCTGCCCCTATCAACCACGCAGCCCCGAGGGGCGCCCCGGCAAGGGCGCCAAACACCAAGCCCATGCGCATGGAGGAGGAGGAGGAGGAGGCGAACCCGGGTGCCGGCGGCTCCGTCCCGGCACCAGATGTTGGTGGGGAGGGGGCCACTTCGTCCCAGCTTGGCACGGGTGAGTTGTTTGCCTCCTGTTCCTGCTCGCTTTTCTTCTTTCGAATTTTGATCTTGACTTCGCCTCATTCCCCTTCTCGGTGCCCAGATCCTTCCCCGGCGGACCGGGAGCACGTGGACACTGTCATCGACGAGGTTGCCAGGGATGCCGTGGCCGAGGACGACGAGATCGCCGCTGAGGAGGCCGCCAAGGATGTTGCTGAGGACGCCGCCGAGGGGCCTGCCGGGGAGACCGGCGAGGCCACCGCCGAGGAGGAGGTGGTCGAAGACCATCCTTCCTCCTCCGCCGCCTCTGGCTCGGGCAAGTATCTGAAGGTGAGCCACGACCTGTTCATCCACCTCCCATGGACGGCGAGCACCAGGGCGCCTGCCGAGGGGGGGGGGTGTTCGACGATGAGGTGCTTGCCTCCGCCGGGCTCGAGGTCGTTGACAAATTGAGCATCGGTGGCGGCGGTTCCCAGGAAGAGCGGCTCCTCCAGAGCATGAGCGCCAACTTCCACAAGCTTTAGGCGCTTCACCGTGCCCGCCTGGACAAGGCCAAGTCCAGGATGGCAGCGGTTGACAAGGCAGAGGCGGATCTCGAGGGGCGTGTCGCCGAGACGCAGGCTTGGTTCCACCAGGCCTGTGAGGAACTGAAGACCGCCCAGGATCTCCTAGCCAAGTGCAAGCTGGAGCTTGTCATGAAGCAGGCCGATATCGAGAAGGCCCAGGAGGCCGCGAGTCAACAGGCTGCCAAGGAGGAGGCTGCTCGGCGTCAGCACCAGGCCGAGCTGAACTCCCAGGAGGAGGACCTCACCGCCCGCGAGGAGAAACTCGCCGCGACACTCCGCGGCAAGGACACGGAGGTCAAGGAGCTTGTTGTGCAGAAGACCCAGGAACTGGAGCAGAGGCGCGAGGAGGCCCTCAATGCTCAGGCCCAGGTCCATGCCGGCAAGGTGAACGAGCTAGAGCTGGAGCGGGACAGGCTGAAGAAGCAGAGCCAGGAGCTGACGTGGGAGAGGGATGCGGCCAAGGGCGCCTTGGCTGGCACGCAGGTTGCAGTCCTCGACAAGGTCGAGCTACTCTCCACGGCCAATGAGTCCATCAAGAACCTGAAGCTGAAGCTGGAGGGTCTTGAGGGGACTCTCTCGAAGGTCAGGGCCCGGGAGGAGACCCTAACCAAGAATCTGGAGGAGGAGAGGCAGCTGCGAAGGAACGACGACCTCAGCCACACAGATTTCGTGGCAGGAGAGAAACTCTGGATCAGCCGCCTCGCCGATGTCGCCGGCAGGATCACCATGCAGTTGGCTACCATGGGGATGCCAAACGGGAGGTACGTCCCGGAACTGAACGTGAGTCCTAATGCCAGGCTGACACTGTTCTTCGAGGGTGTTCTCGGGGCCCTGGAGCGGTTCCGCTCCAACAGGGCGGCCTCCCTGGCCGAGGAGGCCCGGAGGCTTTGCCGGGGTGCCATGCCCAAGGTCCTCACCAAGGTGGCGTACTGGAACCCTGACCTCGACTTCGAAGCTGCGCTGGATAGCTTGCCGGAGGGCATGGACCTCGCTTCGCTCGAGGAGCGTATCGAGCCCGTCATCAGCCACATCGACGGAGTTCGGAGGATAGAATGCTAGCGCCAGGACTAGGCACCCCGTTTCTTATCGCTGCTGCAGGTTCATGACCAAGACAATTTTTATGGAGGACACCATGCTAGAGATAGAACTGCACATAAGGTATTGTAATCCGGTTTTTATTGGCCTACTCTCTTCGAAGATGCCCGTAAGTTTGTCTTGTCTTGTGATGAATGTCAAAGAATTGGTAATATTAGTAGACGTCAAGAAATGCCTATGAATTATTCACTTGTTATTGAACCATTTGATGTCTGGGTCTCTGATTATATGGGACCGTTTCCTTCCTCTAATGGGTATACACATATTCTCGTTGCTATGGATTACATTACTAAGTGGGTAGAAGCTATTCCAACTAGTAGTGTTGATCATAACACCTCTATTAAGATGCTTAAAGAAGTTATTTTTGCAACGTTTGGAGTCCCTATATACTTAATGATTGATGGTGGTTCACATTTTATTCATGGTGCTTTTTTGTAAAATGCTTGCTAAGTATGATGTTAATCATAGAATTGCATCTCCTTATCACCCACAGTCTAGTGGTCAAGTAGAATTGAGCAATAGAGAGCTTAAATTAATTTTGCAAAAGACTGTTAATAGATCTAGAAAGAATTGGTCCAAGAAACTTGATGATGCATTATGGGCTTATAGAACTGCATATAAAAATCCTATGGGTATGTCTCTGTATAAGATGGTTTATGGTAAAGCATGTCACTTACCTCTCGAACTAGAACATAAGGCATATTGGGCCATTAAAGAGCTCAATTATGATTTCAAACTTGCCAGTGAGAAGAGGCTTTTTGACATTAGCTCACTTGATGAATGGAGAACCCGGGCTTATGAGAATGACAAACTGTTTAAAGAAAAGGTTAAAAGATGGCATGACAAAAGGATACAAAAACGTGAGTTTAATATAGGTGATTATGTATTATTATACAATTCTCGTTTAAGATTTTTTGCAGGAGAACTTCTCTCTAAATGGGAAGGCCCTTACATCATCGAGGAGGTCTGTCGTTCCGGTGCCATAAAACTCAACAACTTCGAAGGCACAAATCCGAGGGTGGTGAATGGTCAAAGAATCAAACATTATATCTCAGGTAATCCCATAAATGTTGAAAGTAATGTTATTGAAACCGTAACCCCGGAGGAATACATAAGGGACACTTTCTGGAATGTTCCAGACTCCGAAAAGGAAGAGGTATGAGGTACGGCAAGTAAACCGACTCCAAAAAAGTTCTAATAGCAATTTTTCTCCGTTTTAGAATATTAAAAAAGGAAAATAAGAAGCAGTCCGGGAAGGACACGAGGCGTCCACGAGGGTGGAGGGCGCGCCCTACCCCCCTGGGCGCGCCCCCTGCCTCGTGGGCACCTCGTGTGCTCTCCGGACTCCGTTTTCTTGCACGATACTTCTTTTGGTCGGTAAAAATTCATTATATAATCTCCCGGAGGTTTTGACCACTGTATCACGCAAATATCTTCTGTCTTTGTTTCAAGCTATTTTTCTGATAGATCTAGATCGCCATGGCATCTTCAAGTGCCCCCAAGGACAAGTTCTTGGAGAAGGTAATCAACCCCTACCTCGCAGAGGTGCTGCAACACCCTCAAACCATTGAGATGCATGAGGGGTTGCTGCACATCCGCGATGTTGAGGGACCAAGGAGGACCGGAAGCGTGGAGCCAAGGCTCGAGGCAATGGAGCAACAAGTTTTCAAGTGCCAGGAGATGGTGGAATGTGGATTCGACTCCAATCATATAATGATCACGGAGTTCACCAACAACCACAAGCTGGATGACAAGAACATTGGGGAGGCCATCTTCAGACTTCACGAGAAAATTGAGCGCCTCCAAGCCCAGATCTATGACCTGCAAAACCAAAACTGTGAGTATGAATATAGATTCAAGAGGATGAGTTTGGCTGCAGATTTGAGGATCCCAGAGACTCGATCATCCTTCTATGATGGTGAGCCTATGCCTTGGAAGATGGACGACAAGCCCACATCATAAACAACTCCATCATCACCATCTTTGAGGAAGGAGACATAAACACATGGGTATGGGCATTCCCCTTGGAAACTGCCAAGCTTGGGGGAGTGCCCCGTCATCGTATCACCATCACACTTTTATCTTTACCGTTTTTCTTAGTTCGATCCTTTTGGTAATATCTTGATCTAGTAGAATAAGTTTTAGTATGATCTAGTTTTGAGTTTTGCTTTATGATCCTTCTATGTAATCGAGTCTGTGAGCTATATATAATAAAGATTAGTGTTGAGTCAATGGCTTGATTATCTTGCTATGATCTTGAGGGAATAAAATAAAAGAGAGAGAATAAAAAGAAATGAAGAGATCATATGGATCCTATGGAGAGTAATGACTTCACATATAAAGAGTATGATGAATAGAAGTTGTTGAGAGTTGACAAACATAGTTTTGGTCATCATTGCAATTAATAGGAGGTAATAAAGAAAGAGAGGTTTTCACATATAAATATACTATATTGGACATCTTTTATGATTGTAAGCACTCATTAAAATATGACATGCTAAAGAGTTGATGTTGGACAAGGAAGACAGCGTAATGGGTTGTGTTTTCTTACATCTGAAATAAATTATATTGTCATGGATCATCCAACATGTTGAGCTTTCCTTTCCCTCTCATGCTAGCCAAATCCTTTGCACCAAGTAGAGATACTACTTGTGCTTTCAAATATCCTTAGACCTAGTTTTTCCATGAGAGTCCACCATATCTACCTATGGATTGAGTAAGATCCTTCAAGTAAGTTGTCATTGTTGCAAGCAATAAAAATTGCTCTCTAAATATGTATGATTTATTAGTGTGGAGAAATAAGCTTTATACGATCTTGTGATGTGGAAGAAATAAAAGCGACGGACTGCATAATAAAGGTCCATATCACAAGTGGCAATATAAAGTGACGTTCTTTCGCATTAAGATTTAGTGCATCCAACCATAAAAGCACATGACAACCTCTGCTTCCCTCTGTGAAGGGCCTAACATTTATTCTTGTCTTATACTTCATGCAAGAGTCATGGTGATCTTCACCTTTCCTTTTTACATTTTATCCTTTGGCAAGCACAATGTGTTGGAAAGATCCTGATATATATAGCTAATTGGATGTGAGTTTTCATGAACTATTATTGTTGACATTACCCTTGAGGTAAAAGGTTGGGAGGCAAAACTATAAGCCCCTATCTTTCTCTGTGTCCGATTAAAACTTCATAACCATAAATATCGCGTGAGTGTTAGCAATTGTGAAAGACTAAATGATAGTTGAGTATGTGCACTTGTTGAAAAGCTCTTATATTGACTCTTTCTGATGTTATGATAAATTGCAATTGCTTCAATGACTGAGATTATAGTTTGTTGGTTCTCAATGAAGTTTATGATTCAAACTTGAAATTGTGAATGAATTGTTACTTTAGCATAAGTAATCATATGACAATATTTATATATGTTGTTGTTATAAGAGTGATCATGATGCCCTCATGTCCGTATTTTATTTTTATCGACACCTCTGTCTCTAAACATGTGGACATATATATCGATATCGGCTTTCGCTTGAGGACAAGCGAGGTCTATGCTTGGGGGAGTTGATACGTCCATTTTGCATCATGCTTTTATATCGATATTTATTGCAATATGGGCTGTTATTACACATTATGTCACAATACTTATGCCCATTCTCTCTTATTTTACAAGGTTTACATGAAGAGGGAGAATGCCGGTAGCTGGAATTCTGGGCTAGAAAAGGAGTAAATATTGGAGACCTATTCTGCACAACTCCAAAAATCCTGAAACTTCACGGGAGCAAGTTTCAGAATATATAAAACATATTGGGCGAAAGAAGTACTAGAGGGGGGCCACCCACTAGCCATGAGGGTGGGGGCGCGCCCTACCCCCCTGGGCGTGCCCCCTACCTCGTGGGCCCCTGGCAGCCCTCTGATGCCCATCTTCTGCTATATGAGGTCCTTCGTCCAGGAAAAAAATCATAAGCTAGCTCATGTGACGAAACTCCGCCGCCACGAGGCGGAACCTTGGCAGAACCAATCTAGGGCTCCGGCGGAGCTGTTCTGCAGGGGAAACTTACCTCTGGGAGGGGGAAATCATCGCCATCGTCATCAACATCGATCCTCTCATCAGGAGGGGGTCAGTCTCCATCAACATCTTCACCAGCACCATCTCATCTCAAACCCTAGTTCAGCTCTTGTATCCAATCTTCATCCCAAAGCCTCAGATTGGTACTTGTAGATTGCTAGTAGTATTGATTACTCTTTGTAGTTGATGCTAGTTGGTTTATTCGATGGAAGATCATATGTTCATATCCTTTATGCATATTAATACCCCTCTGATTATGAACATGAATATGATTTTTGAGTAGTTATGTTTGTTCCTGACGACATGGGAGAAGTCTTGCTATAAGTAGTCATATGAATTTGGTATTCATTCGATATTTTGATGAGATGTATGTTGTCTTTCCTCTAGTGGTGTCATGTGAACGTCAACTACATGACACTTCACCATTGTTTGGGCCTAGAGGAGGGCATTGGGAAGTAATAAGTAGATGATGGGTTGCTAGAGTGACAGAAGCTTAAACCCTAGTTTATGTGTTGCTTCGTAAGGGGCTGATTTGGATCCATATGTTTCATGCTATGGTTAGGTTTACCTTAATACTTCTGTTGTAGTTGCGGATGCTTGCAATAGGGTTTAATCATAAGTGGGATGCTTGTCCAAGGAAGGGAAGTACCCAAGCTCCGGTCCACCCACATATCAAATTATCAAAGTATCGAACACGAATCATATGAACGTGATGAAAACTAGCTTGACGATAATTCCCATGTGTCCTCGGGAGCGCTTTCCTTTATATAAGAGTTTTTCCAGGCTTGTCCTTTACTACAAAAAGGATTGGGCCATCTTGCTGCACCTTATTTACTGTTATTACTTGTTACCCATTAAAAATTACCTTATCACAAAACTATCTATTACCGATAATTTCAGTGCTTGCAGAGAATACCTTACTGAAAACTGCTTATCATTTCCTTCTGCTCCTCGTTGGGTTCGACATTCTTACTTATCGAAAGGACTATGATAGATCCCCTACACTTGTGGATCATCAGAGGCCTCCTCTCCCGGGGACATGGATGATACCGAGGTACTGTCCCGAAGGACCCCAGGCCAGGGAGGGACGCAGGAGGCCGTCAGGGCGATGCCATAGGATGATATCTCCGCCGCCGAACACATGGGAGAGTGAACCCCCATGGAGACTACTGACGGGGGCCATATCCAATTCGGCCCCTAGCCGAATACGGCCCCGGAATCTGGCAAGCAGCCTCCTTCGAAAGAAGGAGATATGCCTATTCCAACGGTGACCTCTGTCCAACCAGAGGCACCGGATACTCTACCGGAAGCGCTGCAAAGTGCTTCCATTGTCGAGGAACACCATACCCTCATGGGTGCGGTGATTGAGAAGATTCAGTCCGCGAAGAGCGGACTGACCGAAGCCTGCGCAAGCCTTCTAACAGGCTTTCAGGTAAGCACTGCATTTATGTGAAAAGAAAGTTACAGTATAGACAGTAGCCCCTGAGACTCTGTCTGGTGTTCGGAAAGAAGAGCCGAACAGAGGATCAAATAGTTTTTCGCAAGACAAAAACCATATATGTCTTTGTGAATAAGCAGGCGTCGTTGCTAGCAGTGACTTCTCATGCTGCGGAAGTCTCTGGACTGAAGCAAGAGGCCGGGGCGGACCGAGGAAGAGCTCAACCGTGCAAAAAAGCAGCTGGAGGACACCCAAGGTATGCAATGACCTTGTGCATGTCCGGAAAGGGTGAATATTTTTTTGCTTACCATAGTGCTATGATATTTATTAGGGGAGGCGACCATGGTGGAGGCCCTCAAGAAGGCGTTGGACGAGGCAGAGGAGAGAGCAGCAAAGGAACAAGTCGCCCGTGAAAGGCTTGAGGCTAGGGTTGGTGAGGTCCAGCAGGAGCTCCAGGACGCCGTGAAGAAATGCGAGTCCTTGGAGCGCCAGAATGCAGACCAAGAGTCCGAACTCGCAAAGGCCCGCCAAAGTGCACAAGAGGACCGGATCGAAGCCTAAGGCTCCCTCCAGGAAATCCAAGAGGCCAAGAAAATCATGGCGGGAAAGGCTTTCATTATGCAAAGCAAGTATGTGAAGAAGAGGTATCTCTTACTGACCCGGATTTGGAGCTCTCAAGGGGCGTTTGCGGATCTGCCGCGCAGTATTTCTAACGCTGCGGAATTCTTGTGAGCTGAAGAGGGGAGCTCAATGGAGAAGCCGTTCTGGTCGCAATACATTGCGCTTGAACGTCCGATGCCCTTTAGCGGTCAGCTTAAACAGCTGGTCGAGCTGCATAGGGTGGCCGAACTAGCCATGAAGGATTTGATAATCTGGCTATGGCCTGCTGAAGCCGTACCCAGCAGCTACTTTGGGCTCGTGAAGTGGCTAGTCAATACCTGCCCTCGGCTTGATGCCATCAAGTGATCCGTCTGCATAGAAGGTGCGTGGATTGATACATCTCCAACGTATCTATAATTTATGAAGTACTCATGCTATTAGATTATCTGTTTTGGATGTTTATGGGCTTTACTAAACACTTTTATATTATTTTTGGGACTAACCTATTAACCGGAGGCCCAGCCCAAATTGTTGTTTTCTTGCATATTTCAGTGTTTTGAAGAAAAGGAATATCAAATGAAGTCCAAACGGAATGAAACCTTCGGGAGACTTATTTTTGGAACAGAAGCAATCCAGGAGACTTGGAGTAGACGCAGGGAAGCTTCGAGGAAGCCACGAGGCAGGGAGGCACGCCCCCACCCTCGTGGGCCCCTCGTGGCTCCCCTAACCGACTTCTTTCGCCTATGTATATCAATATACCCTAAAAACATCGGGGAACACAATAGACCGGGAGTTCGCCGCCAGAAGCCTCCATAGCCACCGAAAACCAATCTAGACACGTTCTGGCACCCTGCCGGAGGGGGGGAATCCCTCTCCGGTGGCCATCTTCATCATCCCGGCGCTCTCCATGACGAGGAGGAGTAGTTCACCCTCGGGGCTGAGGGTATGTACTAGTAACTATGTGTTTGATATCTCTCTCTTGTGCTCTTGAGTCGGCACGATCATGATGTATCGCGAGCTTTGCTATTATATTTGGATCTTATGATGTTTCTCCCCCTCTACTCTCTTGTGATGAATTGAGTTTTCCCTTCGAAGTTATCTTATCGGATTGAGTCTTTAAGGATTTGAGAACACTTGATGTATGTCTTGCATGTGCTTATCTGTGGTGACAATGGGATATCATGTGATCCACTTGATGTATGTTTTGGTGATCAACTTGCGAGTTCCGTAACATTGTGAACTTATGCATAGGGGTTGGCACACGTTTTCGTCTTGACTCTCTGGTAGAAACTTTGGGGCACTCTTTGAAGTACTTTGTGTTGGTTGAATAGATAAATATGAGATTGTGTGATGCATATCATATAATCATACCCGCGGATACTTGAGGTGACATTGGAGTATCTAGGTGACATTAGGGTTTAGGTTTATTTGTGTCTTAAGGTGTTATTTTACTACGAACTCTAGGGTTGTTTGTGATACTTATAGGAATATCCCAAGAGATTGATCGGAAAGAATAACTTTGAGGTGGTTTCGTACCCTACAACAATCTCTTCGTTTGTTCTCCGCTATTAGTGACTTTGGAGTGACTCTTTGTTGCATGTTGAGGGATACTTATATGATCCAATTATGTTATTGTTGAGAGAACTTGCACTAGTGAAAGTATGAACCCTAGGCCTTGTTTCAACGCATTGCAATACCGTTTGTGCTCACTTTTATCATTAGTTACCTTGTTGTTTTATATTTTCGGATTACAAAAACCTTTATCTACCATCCATATTGCACTTGTATCACCATCTCTTCGCCGAACTAGTGCACCTATACAATTTACCATTGTATTGGGTGTGTTGGGGACACAACAGACTCTTTGTTATTTGGTTGCAGGGTTGTTTGAGAGAGACCATCTTCATCCTACGCCTCCCACGGATTGATAAACCTTTGGTCATCCACTTGAGGGTTTCTTTGTTATTGGGATAGGTGAACTCTTTAGGATCCATCCCCCAAAGGAACCGGACATGAGAATTTATCATCATCCGGCTCGGGGCTCAGGCCCCCCGGAAGGGGGCCTTCTTCGCCTTCCACCTAAGCTGCGGAGGAAAGGCCCAAAGCCAATCCCAGGGAACAGTTTGCTACTGTCCTACAAACCTCTGCACTTGGAGGCCCAACAACGTCTACAAGAAGAAGGTTGTGTAGCAGACATCAAGCTCTTTTCTGGCGCCATTGCCGGGGAGGTTAGCGCCTGAAGGTATATCTTTAGATCTTGCAATTGAATCTTCTTGTTTATTATTTTATCACTCGTTTAGTATATAAAATAAAATTACAAAAAATGGAATTAAGGGTACCTCATATGCTTCATCTTTTTAATTTCTTTCGTGAAAATAAGGATTTCGATAATTGTGCCAAAGTGTTAGAAGAAGAATGCATTACAATGTTTGGCACTAAATCTTTGAATGATGAGCATGATTGCAATGTTACTAGTATGAATTCTTTGAATATCCGTGATGCTAATGATATGCAAAGCCACAAGCTTGGGGATGCTATGTTTGATGAAGATGATATTTTTTGTCCCCCAAGTTTTGATGAGCAAACTTATTTTGATGATAGCGTGCCTCCTATTTATGATGATTATATTGATGAAAGTGGGTTTGGAAGAGTGTCAACTTTAGGAAGTAATAATCCCACTATTTTGGAGGGTGTTGAATCTTATTGTGATAATTATGAATGTGGATTTGGAGAGGTCATGACTTTAGTTAATGTTAATCCCACTATTTTGGAAGAGTGTCAACTTTGCATACTTGTAGATCATGAAAAGAATGCTTTATGTGATGGTTATATTGTTGACTTCATTCATGATGCTACTAAAAATTATTATGAGGGAGGAATATATGCTCGTAGGAATTGCAATAATATCAAGTTTCCTCTCTATGTGCTTAAAATCTTGAAGTTATGCTTGTTTTGCTTTCCTATGCAAGTTGATTCTTGTTCCCACAAGTTGTTTGCTCACAAAATCCCTATGCATAGAAGTGGGTTAGACTTAAATGTGCTAGTCATATTGATGCTCTGTTTATGTTTCAATTCTTATCTTTTATGTGAGCATCATTGAAATCATCATGCTCTGTTTATGTTTCAATTCTGATTATGAATTCTTATCTTTTATGTTTCAATTCTTATCTTTTATGTAAGCACAGGAGCCGCGCAACCCAACTATTTACCAAAGACATGATTCGGAGCCAATGCATATAATGCTAAATTCGGGGGCCGAACTATACTGTAAAAGTGTTCGGACTTGTTGCCATAGTATGGGGTGCAATAAAGCCCCTGGCGTGTACGGGTGCAAATAAGAATAACGAAATAAAAATGAAGTAGTAAGCTAATGCCACATAAATTGGGCCGCAAACTGTTTCCATTATGATTTTTATTAGTACATTAAAGCGTATTTGTACAAATAGTGCGATAAGCAACAGTGGCTATTTAACATGCCAAGACCAAGGGGGAGCTGCGTACGGGTCCTGAAAATAGGTAGAATGATTGCTAAGAAGGACATCTAGAGATTCCCCCATACGTCTATGCTACTTGTCACCTTGGTGCATCCGTCCTTCGAAAGGATCGATTTATCAAGCCGTTGAGAGGGCCTGTGAAAAGAACCCTAAAAAGATAAGAAGAAAAGTAAATGTATGTGTGTCCCGGGAAGGTCGAGCTGTATTGTGGACCACAGTATAGTTATGCCTCCATCTCTGTGCATGGTATTTTCAATGTGTAGTTATGTATGCGTGGTATGTATGTCGCCACTTGGTCGGGACTGAGACGGAGGTCGAATTGCTAATCGAGCTCCTGACGAGCTGGGCTGTCCTACCGCGGGGTAGTCCAGACTCGTTTGACAGTGTCCGGGAGTATGGCCGTCAAATTAAGGTTCTGCTTGTGAAGGCCGCTCTGTACCTCTGCTGCCAGGGCAGCGGTGTGCTCCTCGCTACGGAGGGAGCGCTCCGTGTTTCCATTGACTGTTATGACACCGCGTGGTGAAGGCATCTTGATCTTGAGATAAGCATAGTGCGGCACCGCATTGAATCGGGAAAACGCGGTTCGTCCGAGTAGTGCGTGATAGCCGCTGCGGAAGGGGACGATATCGAAGATTAACTCTTCGCTTTGGAAGTTGACCGGAGATCCGAAGACGACCTCCAATGTGATTGAGCCCGAGCAGCGGGCCTCTACACCTGGTATGACTCCTTTAAAGGTAGTTTTGGTGGGCTTGATCCTTGATGGGTCGATGCCCATTTTGCACACTGTATCCTGATAGAGCAGGTTGAGGCTGCTGCTGCTGTCCATGAGGACTCGTGTGAGGTGGAATCCATCAATTATTGGGTCGAGAACCAGTGCGGCTGAACCGCCATGACGGATACTGGTCGGATGGTCCCTGCGATCAAAGGTGATCGGGCATGACGACCATGGGTTGAATTTTGGGGCGACTGGCTCTATCGCATAGATGCCCCTGAGCGTGCGCTTGTGCTCCCTCTTGGGGATATGGGTAGCGTATATCATGTTCATCGTTTTGACTTGACGGGAAAACTTCTTTTGTCCCCCTGTGTTCGGTGGACGGGGCTCCTCATCGTCATTATCGCTTTGTGACCCCTTCTCCTTGTATTCGGCATTTAACTTGCTGGCCTGTTTGAAGACCCAACAGCTCTGGTGGGTATGATTGGCTGGTTTATCAGGGGTGCCGTGGATCTGACATGGACGATCGAGTATGCGGTCCAGGCTTGATGGGCCCTGGTTATTTCTTTTATATGGCTTGTTCCGCTGTCCGGACTTGGAGCCGCTGGATACAGCGTTGACAGTCGTGTCATTGGTATTGTCACCATTGTTTCGACTCTTGTGCCTGTTGCATCGGGGGTTGCCGTTGCTATTTCTGGCTTCCGAAGTGCCAGGTTCGCTTGCATTGTTATTTCTACAGGCTAGCCAGCTATCTTCGCCCGTGCAAAAGCGATCACAAGCGCTGTGAGGGCTGCCATGGACTTCGTCTTTTCTTGGCCGAGGTGTCGGGCGAGCCATTCATCCCGGATGCTATGTTTATAGGACGCTAGGGCTTCGGCATCCGGACAGTCGACGATCTGGTTCTTTTTGGTTAAGAACCTAGTCCAGAATTTACTGGCTGACTCACCGGGCTATTGAATTATGTGACTTAAGTCGTCGACATCCGGAGGTCGAACATATGTACCTTGGAAGTTGTCAATGAAGGCTTCTTCCAAGTCGTCCCAACTGCCAATGGACTTTTCAGGCAGGCTGTTCAACCAGTGCTGGGCTGGCCCCTTGAGTTTTATGGGGAGGTATTTGATGGCATGAAGATTATCGCCGCGGGCCATATGAATATGGAGAATGAAGTCTTCAATCCATACCGCGGGATATTTGGTTCCATCATATGATTCGTTAACGGGTTTGAACCCTTCTGGGAATTCATGTTCCATTACTTCATCAGTGAAACAGAGGGGGTGTGCGGCGCCTCTATATCGGGCCAGATCGTGACGTAGTTCGGATGGAGTCCGTCTGCGGATTTTGGCTCGGACATGATTGTGCTTGCCATGTTCGGCTTGATAGTCGTTGTCGCGTGTCGGGGCACGCACCCGCGATCCATAGATCGATCTGGATGGACCTACTTTATTCTTCAGGTCCTGCGGCAGGTCATATGTGTATCCCTGAACAGCTTTATCTCTGCCTTTACGGCGAGGTAGGACGGGCCGGAGTTCGGCTTGGGTTGTCATTTTGTCCCGGCCATGTGGTGGTCGATCAGCTGCATTACATGCTGATGGTACGGGCTCAAGTGCCTCGCCATTGAATTGAGGTAGCAGTTTATGCTTCGGGTAACTTTTGGTTGGGCGCTCGAGGCCTTATTCTTCTGCTGCCAGGACATCAGCCCATCTATCATTGAGCAGATCTTGATCAGCTTGAAGCTATTGTTGCTTCTTTTTCAGGCTCCTTGCAGTGGCTATTAGCTATTGCTTAAAGCGCTCCTGCTCGAGAGGTTCCTCAGGCACGACAAAGTCTTCATCGCCGAGGCTCACCTCATCCTCGGAGGGTGGAAGATAATTACTGTCCTCCGAGTCTTGGTTCGCAGCCTGTTCATCAGGGCTAACTTGCCCATCCTCCCGATTGTCTTGTTCAGAGTTTTGCTCGACGGGGTTTTCTTGGTCTTCGGCATCGTCGGGGGTGTTTTTGTCTCTCGTGCCGGTATTGCTGTCTTTGCTGCAGCATGATTTAGAGCGGCATCGTTGGCGCTTTTATTGTATCTCGGGAGGTCTATCCTCTACTAGATTTTTTCTCTTTATCGCTGTCACCCTCCTTGGGTGCATCCACCATGTACACGTCATACGAAGAGGTGGCCGTCCAGTGTCCGGTAAACGGCGGGTTTTTGGCTTGCTCCTCTCCGACATCGTCGTCCATACCGTCGATGTCTTCGGAGCCATAATCGAGCATGTCAGTTATGTCCTCTACTATGGCGATGAAGTGGGTGGTGGGTGGGACGTAAAATTCCCGCTCTCAGCCCCTAGTCCAGGATGGGCATAGTTTGGACACTGCGCCTCCGTAATCACGAGGGATCGCATCAAGTCCAGAGCATCGCTTAAAGGTGAGGTTTGTTGAGGGAGGAAAGAATTCGTGGAGTATGGCTGGAAGGGAATTCCTTGGCCGAGCTCACACGATGCTGACTCCGAGAGTTCGAAGCCGGCGTCCGAGGAAGAGTCTGGCTTGGTGATGGACGTCGGTGACACTGCTTCCTCCGGCTCTCCCATACTGGGTTTAGTGGCCACAGATAGTCCGGCGGGTTTAGAAATCCCGTCTTTGGTACTGGCGAGGCGCTCTGGCTCTAAGGCCAGAGCTAAGGTTGGGGTCATGAATCCTTGGAAGATCAAGTCTCCTCGGATATCAGCGACATAATCCAGGTTTCGAAAACTAATCCAGTGACCTAGGGCATAGCTGTCGGTCTGCTCTAGATGGCCAAGCGAGTTGGCCCGCAGTGCGAAGCCGCCGAATACGAAGATCTGGCTGGGGAGAAAAACCTCCCCTGGGGCAGCATCGTTACAGATGATGGATGAAGCCATCGAACCTTCTGACGGCGACATAGTGGAACTCTCAATGAAAGCACCAATGTCGGTGTCAAAACCGGAGGATCTTGGGTAGGGGGTCCCGAACTGTGCGTTTGAGGTTGACGGAACAGGTGACAGGGGACACGAAGTTTTACCCAGGTTCGGGCCCTCTTGATGGAGTTAATACCCTACGTCCTGCTTGATTAATATTGATGAGTATGGGGTTACAAGAACTGATGTACCACGAGATCGTCATGGCTAAAACCCTAGAAGTCTAGCCTATATGATTATGATTGCCCCTACGGACTAAACCCTCCGGTTTATATAGACACCGGAGGGGACTAGGGTTGTACAAAGTCAGTTACAGAGAAATGAATCTTTATATACCCAAGCTTGCCATCCACGCCAAGGAGAGTCCTATCCAGACACGGGTGAGAGAATCTTCAATCTTGTATCTTCATAGCCCAACAGTCTGGCCCATGTCCAACAGGCCGGACGCCCGAGGGCCCCTTAGTCCAGGACTCCCTCAAACATCCCACAACTAACTCATTAGTCACATTTCTTGCAAGACTTATAGTGATGTGCATTACCGAGAGGGCCCAGAGATACCTATCCGATACAAGGAGTGACAAATTCTAATCTAGATCTATGCCAACTCAACAAACTCCTTCAGAGACACATGTAGAGCATCTTTATAATCACCCAGTTACGTTGTGATGTTTGATAGCACACTAAGTGTTCCTTCGGTATTCGGGAGTTGCATAATCTCATAGTTAGAGGAATATGTATAAGTCATGAAGAAAGCAATAGCAATAAAACTAAACGATCGTTATGCTAAGCTAACGGATGGGTCTTGTCCAACACATCATTCTCTAATGATGTGATCACGTTTATCAAATGACAACACATGTCTATGGTCAGGAAACTTAACCATCTTTGATTAACGAGCTAGTCAATTAGAGGCATACTAGGGACACTCTGTTTGTCTATGTATTCACACATGTACTAAGTTTTCGGTTAATACAATTCTAGCATGAATAATAAACATTTATCATGATATAAGGAAATATAAATAA
Source organism: Triticum dicoccoides (assembly GCF_002162155.2). Classification (NCBI taxonomy): domain Eukaryota; kingdom Viridiplantae; phylum Streptophyta; class Magnoliopsida; order Poales; family Poaceae; genus Triticum; species Triticum dicoccoides. Next base: position 155,962,198 of record NC_041380.1, read on the forward strand.
CAACTTTATTATTGCCTCTAGGGCATATTTCCTTCATTTTTTCATGTGGTTTAGCACTCCACTACTTATGTTACTGTACCATCAACAACTGAGTCTCTTAATTTTCCATGAAGATACTTACTTTAACCAATGCTTCTGCCACCATCTTCAAATAAGTACATACTTGGATTCTCTTGTTACACTAAGTTTTAGGCATTTGTTGATTTTGAGCCACCTGTATATATATTAGGATCTGCTATTATGTATCTTTTCTCCACAGAGGTAAGATCCCGTCCATTGGCGCTAACTGATGCATTTTCGTTTTGATAGCTATTTTGGTCCCACCATAAATGCCTACGACTCTGAGCTTCATTATGCATCCAAGATCTGGTTTCTTTCGGGTTTGAATTTTTTAATACAAATAATCAGTTTTGCATATGAGCTACTTAGCGTCATTGAAAATATATTGATGAGTCCTGGTAAGTGGTATCTATTTTAATTCCTTGTCATCTCTACAGGGAAGTACCCTACTGATTTGACATTGTCCGAAACAATTAGAAGCTAATAGGTGAATTCTACAATAGTAACATGGAAGGTTAGTTATGAAACTATATTATCAGTACAAAAAGCTGATTAGAGTCGATTTCTATAATGATGTTGATGAATACAAGGAATGAAATTTATGTAAGTATGCTATTTTATATTAGGGACATACTGTCAAGAAACCAAATACACATAATGGAATTTTTTACTTGAAATATATTGTCCACCACATTGTCATAACTCGAACACCTATACAACATATTTTGAAGGTACCAACTATCTGAAATTTTAATATGCCTCGTACACAGATGCTCCTATATGACTTGTCCTCTTACTACAAATCCAAGCAAACTTGTGTATTATTGATATTCGGAGAACATGATAGCTTTAGAAAAAAGATTAATCCATCATTCAAGGAAATGACAATAATGCCACCAATTAACAAAAGAACATAGGATTATAGTGTGGGACCCACAATTTCTCATCTATTTGTTCCATAATTGACAATATTTACTTAGTTTATATTTATTGTGCACAAGAGAAGGGCATCAATTAAGTTTATGTGTTCAAGGGGTGAAGTCAAAGGTATGTAGTGACTCAACTAGACTAGAACACCATTTGATTGCTATTTTCCTTGTTGTGCATGAAAAGAAATGCAGTAGCCCTCATATAACACTTGAGTCTGAAGCTTAATCTATTCTACAATTTTTTGATAAGAAATAAAGTAAAATGTAATGCAGGAGACCAGCTAATTCTGAAAAGAGCGGAATGGGTGTCTACAGATCACAAAAGAATGAGTGTAAAGCATGTATGCCACAAAGTTTTTCTCACACTGAATTTTTTATTCTTTAAGCATTCTTATGGCAAGGGTTATTACTTATTAATGGTTCGGTAACAACATGAAACAGGAGAGAAGGGGATCATAATTCGCTTTGCTACTAACCACATGCGTGCAACATGTTTAATTTTTTACCTGGGCGTGTCTTATATTTGGGCAGTAGCATATGCCAAATTATCCTATGACTTAATCCAATTGGTTGTGAGAATTTATTAGCAATGTTATTCAGGTAGAATTATTTATAGGGCAATCATTTTTGTGGATAGAAAACATGGACATTTTATTAGGCTTATAAGAATCACTATCTGCTTACAAACAGTATCACCTATTAGATGCACCCCATCGGCTTCTGTCGTACACTCATATGGGTTTTCAATGTAATTGTTGATTTTACGTTGGCATACATGATTTTTGCACTACGTACAGGATCATGTTCAACATAGCTTGAATTATCTTGACATGCTTTGCTATTGCTATCACTTTATTGTTCATTCATTGCCACTGTTCTTGACCTAATCATGTCGCATTGTTCGTAGGCATTATCGGATCCAAGTGAACCATGCCCTTGAGGCAGACACGGGCAGGGATGATCACCATGTTTTCTATTGAGCTGAAGTAGTGATGGAACTATACCCTTTTAGGTTCTGAAGCCAAACCTATTGTACTATTATCATGTCTAGGATAGTGAACTAATGTAATATATGTACGGTTGTGACCAGGCTTTTACATATGTGTAGTTCATAAGTCTTGAAAGAACAAGGATTCGAATGATTTTACATATGTACAGTTCATCAGGCTTGAATGGACAAGGATCTGAATGTTCAATAATGCATTAGTTGTATCTCCGTTGGCTTGAGTTTCAAGAATACCTTTCATGGTTATGCAAGATTAGATGTCACAAGAGAATCATTCAATGAGAGAAGTTCCAAGTTTCAATCCAAGGTATCATGTCCTTCTAAATCTCATAGAGATGGGGAGCAGGTGGCGGACTAGGGACCTCTTGTTGCATCCAGAACACGCCACCCTCTCTTCGTACCTTGCAAACATTCCATCTGGCTCCTCTTATCATGACTAATTACTGGTCCCAAATATTCAATTGACTCATCATCGTCCAAAAAGGGGCATCAAAAGAACCTTTCATACTGATTAAAAAACCTAATTTGTAGAGGTATAAGATCTTGAAACGAGGGCTGAGAGGTGGTGGCTAGAATAAAAAAATGTAATTCATAGTGGTGCAAGATTTTGAAACGAGGGCTGAGAGATGGTGGCTAGAATAAAGGCGTCGAGGAAGAAGAGTAGTTTTTGAACTTTCGAGGAAGAAGAGTTGGAATAAAGGCATCACTTTATTTTCTTGTAGAGAATTATTTCCTAGGAGGAGCGAGGGAGAGTCAGTTTGTCACTATATAAATGGAAACACAACATGTAGTCATCTACTACACACATTTCTAAACTAAAACAATCTTTTAGTCACAATATATTTATTCCCGTGGCAATGCACAAGCTTCTCTCTGCGTCGCACAGGGTGGAGACGGAAGTGGGAGAGTGGGGCCTAGAAAAGGCGGAAGAGGGCCAGATAGAGGAGCACAAAGGGGGGGCCAGTGAAGCTCGGCGCGGGAGGCCTATGAAATGGTAGCATGATGAAGACATATGGCTTGGCGAGAAGTTTGTGGGCGAAGTAGAGTCAGCTCACGTTCCACGCGCGACATCCAAGAACATTCGTGCCTAGGCAGCGCCCATCGTAGAGCTCGACGTCACACTCCATGACGCCCATGGTAGTTAGATTGAAGGTGGGGGTCGTGCTGGGACTGGAGGGCGCCTGCACTTTTGCGTCGACGACTTTGCGCACATGGACATTGGTAGCGACTTCCACTCTATAGATCATCGTGTGCATGTAGGCACGGTCGTTTTCCTGCCTTGACGACATAGCATCCGTGCACAGGGCCGACTACCCTCCCCCCAAACTTGACGGGTGGACGACGACGGTGGCGTATTTTACGTTCGTACACGGCGTGGTCCTTTCACTTGACCACTAGGAACGAGCATATGTTAAATGTCGCTTCCCCTTGTGGGGTGGGACTCCTCCTTGGAGGTTTGTGGGCAAGTGGGTTGTGAAGGAAAGAGGGGTCATGGCAATGGTGAGATGGGCGTCATCCATTTTTAAAGGAGAGGGCTCCAGCGAGAAATGTCCCACTACGACGAGAAACCGAACGGGAAAGGGAGGGTCCGACAGGACAAGGGAAGGGTGCGTCACGAGGAGGAGTTTTTGGTTGGGCACGGGTGTTACGTGTGTTGAAGATAACATGGCGAGTCCGGGAAACCATATCCCCCCAGGCGGTTGAATTTTGGGGATTCCGTTTGGCGTCAGTTTGATGTCCGAATACGCCCGGACATGTGAAGAAGAAATAAGCTTTGACCTTCAAGGCGACCTTACTCATTTGTTTGATTTATTTATATGCATTGTAGGCCTGTAGCAACGCACAGGTGTTCTACTAGTATAAATAAAGAATGAGTTCACAACAGTACCAAAAGTGGTGATTTATTTTCTTATACTAACGGAGCTTATGAGATTTTCTGTTGAGTTTTGTGTTGTGAAGTTTTCACGTTTTGGGTGAAGTTTCGATGGACTACGGAATAAGGAGTGGCAAGAGCCTAGGGTTGGGGATGCCCAAGAAACCCCAAGGTCATATTCAAGGACAACCAAGAGCCTAAACTTGGGGATGCCCCAGATGGCATCCCCTCTTTCGTCTTCGTTCATCGGTAACCTTACTTGGAGCTATATTTTTATTCATCACATGATATGTGTTTTGCTTGGAGCGTCATTTTATTTTATTAGCATTTGCTTTCTGTTTGAATAATATCCCAAGATCTAAAATTATTAAATGTTAGAAATTCTTCACATAGTTACATAATTATTTGACTACTCATAATCTTTTGGAGTAGTTTGTCGTTTGCTCTAGTGCTTCACTTATATCTTTTTAGAGCACGGTGGTAGTTTTATTTTGAAGAAATTAATGAACTCTCACGCTTCACCTATACTATTTTGAAAGTCTTAAACAACATGGTAATTTTCTTAGGTTATGAATTCAGTCCTAATACGATAGTGATCCAAGAGGGATATAATAAAAACTTTCATATAAAGTGCATTAAATACTATGAGAAGTTTGATTCCTTATGATTGTTTTAAGATATAAAGATGGTGATATTAGAGTCATGCTAGTGAGTAATTCTGAATTTGAGAAATACTTGTGTTAAGGTTTGTGAGTCCCGTAGCATGCACGTATGGTGAACCGTCATGTAACGAAGTTGGAGCATGAGATATTTTTTTATTGTCTTCCTTATGAGTGGCGGTCGGGGACGAGCGATGGTATTTTCCTACCAATCTATCCCCCTAGAAGCATGTGCGTAGTACTTTGTTTTGATGACTAACAGACTTTTGCAATAAGTATGCGAGTTCTTTATGACTAATGTTGAGTCCATGGATTATACGCACTCTCACCCTTCGACCATTGCTAGCCTCTCCAGTACCACGCAACTTTCGCCGGTACTATACACTCACCATATACCTTCCTCAAAACAGCCAACATACCTACCTATTATGGCATTTCCATAGCCATTCCAAGATATATTGCCATGCAACTTCCATTGTTCCATTTATTATGACACGCTTCATCATTGTCATATTGCTTTGCATGATCATGTAGTTGACATAGTATTTGTGGTAAAGCCACCTTTCATCATTTTTTATACATGCCGCTCTTGAGTCATTGCACATCTCGGTACACCGCTGGAGGCATTCATATAGAGTCATCTATTTCTTCTAGTATGGAGTTGTAATTCTTGAGTTGTAAAGTAAATAAAAGTGTGATGATCATCATTATTAGAGCATTGTCCCATGTGAGGAAAGGATGATGTAGACTATGATTCCCCAACAAGTCGGGATGAGACTCCAGACGAAGAAATAAAAATAAAATAAAATAAGAGGCCAAAGAGAGAGAGAGAGCCCAAACAAAAATGAGAGAAAAAGAGAGAAGGGGCAATGCTACTATCCTTTTACCACACTTGTGCTTCAAAGTAGCACCATGATCTTCATGATATAGTGTCTCCTATGTTGTCACTTTCATATACTAGTGGCAATTTTTCATTATAGAACTTGGCTTGTATATTCCACTGATGGGCTTCCTCAAATTGCCCTAGGTCTTCATGAGCAAGCAAGTTGGATGCACACCCACGTAGTTTTCTTTTTGAGCTTTCACAAACTTATAGCTCTAGTGCATCCATTGCATGGCAATCCCTACTCACTCACATTGATATCTATTGATGGGCATCTCCATAGCCCGTTGATATGCCTAGTTGATGTGAGACTATCTCCTTTTTGTCTTCTCCACAACCACCATATTCTATTCCACCTATAGTGCTATGTCCATGGCTCATGCTCATGTATTGCGTGAAAGTTGAAAAGGTTTGAGAACATCAAAAGTATGAAACAATTGCTTGTCTTGTCATCGGGGTTGTGCATGATTTGAATATTTTGTGTGATGAAGATGGAGCATAGCCAGACTATATGATTTTGTAGGGATAGCTTTCTTTGGCCATGTTATTTTGAGAAGACATAATTGTGTTGTTAGTATGCTTGAAGTATTATTGTTTTTGTGTCAATATTAAACTTTTTTTTGAATCTTATGGATCTGAATATTCTGGCCACAATAGACAACATTACATTGATAAATATGTTAGGTAGCATTCCACATCAAAAATTCTGTTTTTATCATTTACCTACTCGAGGACGAGCAGGAATTAAGCTTGGAGGTGCTTGATATGTCTCCAACGTATCTATAATTTTTTATTGTTCCATGCTATTATATTATCTATCTTGGATGTTTTATATGCATTTATATGCTATTTTATATGATTTTTGGGACTAACCTACTAACCTAGAGCCAAGTGCCAGTTTCTGTTTTTTCCTTGTTTTTGAGTTTCACAGAATAGGAATATCAAACGGAGTCCAAATGACCTGCAAATTTACGGAGAATATTTTTGGAAAATATAAAAAATACTGGAATGAAAAGATATCAAAGAAGAGTCCCAAGGCCACCACAAGGGTGGAGGGCGCGGCCCCCTAGGTCCCCCCTGTCCTTGTCGGCACCTTGTGGGCCCCCTTGACTTGTCCCCGACGCCAACACTTCCTATAAATCCCAAAACCTCCAGAACATAACCTAGATCAGGAGTTCCACCTCCGCAAGCCTCTGTAGCCATGAAAAACCAATCGGGAGCCCGTTCCGGCACCCTGTCGGAGGGGGAAACCATCACCAGAGGCCATCTTCATCATCCCGGTGATCTCCATGACAAGGAGGGAGTAGTTCACCCTCGGGGCTGAGGGTATGTACCGGTAGCTATGTGTTTGATCTCTCTCTCTCTCTCTCTCTCTCTCTCGTGTTCTTGATTTGGCACGATCTTGATGTACCGCGAGCTTTGTTATTATAGTTGGATCATATGGTGTTTCTTCCCCTCTACCTTCTTGTGATGAAAGGTTTCACTATTATCGGATTGAATACTATTATGGATTTGAGAACACTTGATGTATGTCTTGCATGGCATACCCGTGGTGACAATGGGGTATTCTATTGACTCACTTGATGTATGTTTTGGCACTCAACTCGCGGATTCCCGAGGTGACATTGGGGTAATCTATGCAAAGGGGTTGATGCACGTTTTCGTCCTTGTTTCTCCAGTAGAAATCTTGGGGCACTCTTTGAGGTTCTTTGTGTTGGATTGAATATTATGAATCTGGAGTTGTTTGATGCATATCGTATAATTGACCCACAGATACTTGTGGTGACATTGGAGTATCTAGGTGACATTAGGGTTGATTGATGTGTGTCATGTGGTGTTATTTTACTACGAACTCTAGGGCTGTTTGTAACACTTATAGGAATAGCTCAATGGATTGATCAGAAATAATAACTTTGAGGTGGTTTCGTACCCTACAAGCAATTTCATCTTATGTTCTCCGCAATAGGAACTTTGGAGTGACTTTCGTCGCACGTTGAGAGATTGCCATATGATCTAATTATGTTATCATTGTTGAGAGAATTTGCACTAGTGAAAGTATGAACCCTAAGCCTTATTTCCAAGCATTGCAATACCATTTTCACTCACTTTTACCACTTGCTACCTTGTTGTGTTTATATTTTCAGATTACAAAAACCTATATCTACTATCCATATTGGACTTGTATCACCACCATCTCTTCGCCGAACTAGTGCACCTATACAATTTACCATTGTATTGGGTGTGTTGGGGACACAAGAGACTCTTTGTTATTTGGTTGCAGGATTGTTTGAGAGAGACCATCTTCATCCTACACCTCCCATCGATTGATAAACCATAGGTCATCCACTTGAGGGAAATTTGCTAATGCCCTACAAAACTCTACGCTTGGAGGCCCAACACGAGTCTACAAGAAGAAGGTTGCGTAGTAGACATCACTCGTCATCCAATGGGCAAAATCATGTTCGGGACGAGATGTGAAAATGCGGCACATTAGGGAGTTATAGATTTCTTAAGAAAATCCACACATGCCTCCCATCCCATCAAAACTCATAGGTGCGACAAATATCACACGTACAATCAGTTGTTTGTCACTGTTGGTGTCAAAACCGGCGGATCTCGGGTAGGGGGTCCCGAACTATGCGTCTAGGATCGATGGTAACACGAGACAGGGGACACAATGTTTACCCAGGTTCGGGCCCTCTCTATGGAGGTAATACCCTACTTCCTCCTTGTTTGATCTTGATGAATATGAGTGTTACCAGAGTTGATCTACCACGAGATCGTAATGACTAAACCCTAAAAGTCTAGCCCGACTATGATTATGAGGATCTATCTACAGACCTAGCCCTCCGGTTTATATATACACATGAGGGATCTAGGGTTACACAAGGTCGGTTACAGAGAAAGGAATATTCATATTTGGTTGTCAAGCTTGCCTTCCATGCCAAGGAGAGTCCCATCCGAACAAGGGTAGAGTCTTCGGTCTTTGTATCTTCACGGCCCATCAGTTCGGCCCATATCCAATAGGTCGGACGCCCGAGGACCCCTTAGTACAGGACTCCCTCAGTAACCCCTGAACCAGACTTCAATGACGAGGTGTTCGACATGCAGATAGTCTTCGGCATTGCAAGGCGGGTTCCTCCTCCTATGACTTTAAAGTGATGTATTCGGCTTTCCATTTAATGTCGTACCCCTCGGCTTCCGCGCCTTCCTGACTTTAGCTTCCACGTGTCAAGTGAATACAAGAGGTCGGGGTATTTTTACATATACCACCCTGACCGTACCAGAAAGGTGCCTATTTAGAGAGAATAGATCTCAGATCCCTTCCAAATCCCACGTAAAAAATCCTCAGAGCTTGCGGATCAGAACCAGCCCAACATGGCTAGCGCTCCCAGCTCTTCCTCTCGTCCCCACAACTCCGAAAAGGGGGATTAGGAGAGATGTTCTGTTTCTCACAGTCAGCTGGTAAAGCTGCAAACGCAGGGCTTTCTTCCTCCCGCGGATTTGGTCCCCGTACGAGCAGGGATGACGTCCTTCAATGGCGGGGCTCAAGTGGAGAACTTCCCCAATCCGTACGGGGGGAACGAGTATGCTTCGTCCCCTTCTTGTTAAGAGGTGTCAGATTTCCAATCCATCCCTTCCTCCGAGGTCTGCTGGAGTATTATGGCCTCCAACTACACAGTCTCACTCCCGCCACCATCCTGCATATTGCGGGTTATGTCGCTTTATGCGAGCTATTCCTGGGCTACGAGGCCCATTTCGATTTATGGAGAAGACTGTTCTGCCTCGTCCCTCGTAATCAAGGAGGGTCAATATTCGAAGTGGGGGAGCCAAAGTGTCGCACATCGCCGGCACCAGATACATGTCCGGCATGCCGAAGAAGGCTTCCGAAGAGTGGCCTTCTGAATGGTTCTATATCGACGATGTCGCTCTTCCCGACCCAGTACATATGGGCCTCCCCGAATTTTTAGGTGCTCCGTTGAAGAAACGCCATAGCTGGCATCCTTGGAGCCTCGAGGAAGAGGATAGCACAGAGGTCAGTCTGCTGCTGGGCAAGATTAAGATGCTTGCCCAGTCCGGATTGTCAATAGTCGAGGTAATGGCGATCTCCATAGCGCGAGGGGTCCAACCACTCCAATATAGAGGGCTACCCATGTGGCACTACAACGGGGAAGACGACGCCTCACGCTGCGTTCGGAAGGGCCCAAAGATCCCCGCCGCTCTGGCTAAAATATTGGCCAAACTATATAAAGGGGAGAAGGAGGAGTTCACCCGTCTCCAATATCGAGACGGATTTTCCATGTATAATCCTCCTAGTTGGGTAAGCTCTAACTCCACTATTTTACTCCTTTCCCTGAATTATCTTTGACGGGGAGTATCCTATCCCCTCATGACAGGAATGACGAAAGGCTGTCGAGGGGATCCATGACCCTGCCCCTCAGCCGGAGAATCACAACCGAGATCTTGACCCCGGATATGAAGAAGATCCGGACATATTTGTGGAGCTCGAGGATGGAATATTCTATCAGACGAGCTATGATGGCATGGATGTACCTATCATCGCCGACTACCCCGGCCTCCTTCCTGCTTCGCATGTAAGTAATTTAAAAGGAACTTTCTTCAAAAGAGTTCCCTTACTATGCCTCACCCACCACACTATTCCGTGTTCCAAAGGGGAGGCGCTCAGCACCGCAATATGCACCAGAAGCATCTCTGAGGAGAGCAGCACCCACGCCTGGCACATCTTCGAAGAGGAAGGCAAATGATAACACGGCAGAACCCTCTTAAAAGAGGTAAGGCTTTTCTTTTCAAGAATACCCTTTCTGATCGTCACATCAAATTGTAATGCCATTCGCCGCATCCTATCAGGAAAAGTATCCGCCGGACTATGTTCGGGGATCCCGCCGGACATGCCTCCACTAGTCAGGTTCCGCTGCCCAAAGGACGGGGGCTGACACGGAAGTGGTGCCGAACTGTCCTGCCATAGAGGATTCAGATGACATATCCGTCACGAACTCTGAAGTGGAGAGCGCTATGAATCATCGTCGTCGGAGGGCCATTCTTCATAACCCTGGTTTTTCAAAAGAGGCATTTGATGCCTTTAATTCGGCCGATGCGTTCATCCGAGCTGCTTGGGATGGGCTTGTTAGAGCCACAGACCAGCATCTGAAAGATATGTGGGTAAGCGTAGATTTAATAATCATACACCAGTAGCCCCCGAGACTTAAAGTAGTTGACACATCTGATTTAAGGATCAATGTATAATCAGGTGCTTACGAAGAAGAATAGCCTGTTATATCAGGAACTAGAAAAGTGTTAGAGCCAGCTAACTGCTGCCAATGCCGAACTGGAGAAATCCAAGAAGGCATCTCCTAGTAATGTTTCCCTCCATCGAGAAAACATAATGGTATACCAATAATGCTAACATGGTTGCTTACCTCTTAATTGGATCATTAGGTCAACTGCAAGAACAACTAGAAGCCGCTCGAAGTGGAGAACGAGGATCCAAAAAACTACTAGCCGCGGGCGAGCGTGTGTTAACAAAGGTCGTTGTGGAGAAAAACAAGCTCTGGGATTCGAAAACCCAACTGGGCGAGGAACTGAAAGACATACGGGCCCAGCTGGCGGACTCTATAAAGGATAATAAAAGGCTACGAGGCGGCATATTTAGTATGTGGTCGAACTTACCTTCGAATAATTCAGAGGAAGAAGGGGCTGATAGAGTTATATCTGCAGGTATGCTGACTGGTCGTCCCGAAGAAGATATGTCCGGATCTTCAAGCGATCTGCTACAAGAGCTGTCGCAGGTGCACGAGCAAGCTCGGCAGGCGATGCGAAGTGTTTCCAAGGCCCTATGGCCATCTGCCTCCCCTCCAGGAAAGATGGAGGAGCTGATACAGCTATTCAAGGAAGCGCGGTGGCACTTTCGACTAGGAAGATATCGGCCTGTCGGGAAGGTGCACGAGAAGCCTGGGCCATGGTGAAAACATAGTGTACCAAGCTTGATCGAATCATATGGCTCGGGTCGGACCTCTAGGGCCAGATGGAAAAGAAGTTCCCATTAATTTGGTATATGACTAAGTAGAATTAGCCGCTAAGTATTCCCCGCAGGATTGTAAGTTAGACCGCCTGCTGGACGGCATAGAGGAGGAAATTTTTGAGTCCTAGTGACTATGTACCTTCCTTGACATATGTGACTCTAGCTGAATTATAAAAACAATTGTCATGGCGGACCTTTTTGCTTCGACCTCTAGACCCGAAGGTGCAGAGTGTTTCCGAATACCTTAGCGGTAAAATAGACCGGGGTATGCGTGGGAACCAGGCGTAGGGGTCATAGTTGCTTGAACAGACAATGTGTATCCGGCTAGTTATGTTATATTACATTATCATTGTAAGAAACATCTTCCAGGGAGAATAGTTCTGTTAGGGGTTCCTTTCCCTGGGTGTGCATGCATTAAAATGCATGTCCAAACTGTGATTGATAACATTACAGTATAGGTAATCATCTGGGGGTTCATAATGGAAGGAACATAAAGCATCTTTAGTCCGCCGACCGAGTATGCTCTTAAGAACGCTAGCTTTCGGCTTCACCCAGTCTGAGGTACACATCCAGATGACCTGGTAGTAACAATCGCAGAGGTGCTCCCTTTATGCCCTAGCTGAACTAACGGGAACGTAGGGCATAAGCACAGGAGCCAGGCAACCCAACTTGGCCAAAACATAAGTCATATCGATGCATATAATGGCGAAAAAAAGGTACACATGAGCATAAACACATATGTGATGAGCTTGATGCTCGTAAAATAAGCTTCTGTCCGGGAAGCTCCTAGGTATAGTGGACATACATGCTCAAGGATATGTACATCACAGGTGCACGGTTTAGCCGTGCGAAAGATTTAAGTTCTAGGAAAAAGAAAAAACAAAAAGAGAGGAAAAATAAAGGAGACAACAGGGAGAAGGGGACAAACACATAGTTCGGCGCTAGGCGATTGTCTGATGCAGCACGCAGGCGGTACGCTCCTCCCGTGAGAACCTCGTCAATTATGAAGGGACCCTCCCATTTGGGCTTGAGTTTGTCCTTTTTCTTCTCCGGCAAGCGTAGGGCAAGTTCACCGACATTATAAGTCTTGGCTCGTACTTCTTTGCTTTGGTATCTATGGGCCTGTTGTTGATAAAATGTGGAACAGGCTTTTGCAACATCGCGCTCCTCCTCCAAGGTATCTAGGTTGTCCTGCGGATCAAGCTCCGCACCGTACACCATGAAGAAAGGTGTATATCCAGTAGTGCAGTTGGGCGTGGTCCGCAGCCCCCAGAGTACGGAGTCAAGCTCCTCAACCCAGTGCTTGTCTAATTCTTTCAAAGACCGCACTAGTCTAGGTTTGATGCCGCTCGTAATAAGACCATTAGCCTGTTCGACTTGACCGTTTGTTTGCGGGTGATAGACAGAGGCGTAATTGAGCTTAATGCCCAGATTAGCACACCAAGTTTTCACCTCAACGGCTGTGAAATTGGAGCCGTTATCGGTGATGATGCTGTGTGGAACACCATAATGGTGCACCACGCCATATATGAAGTCTATTACTGGCCCCGCCTCGGCCGTTTTGACTGGTTTGGCCTCTATCCACTTAGTGAATTTATCCACCATGACCAGCAGATACTTTCTCTTATGGCTTCCTCCTATAAGGGGTCCGACCATATCGAGCCCCCAGACCGCGAAAGGCCAAGTGATGGGGATCGTTTGTAGAGCGGTGGGGGGCATGTGGCTTTGGTTGGCGAATAGCTGGCATCCGATGCAACGTTGGACAAGATCCTATGCATCTGCTCGGGCCGTCGGCCAGTAAAAACCTGTACGGAAGGCCTTGCTAACAAGGGCCCGAGCTGCAGCGTGGTGACTGCCGAGTCCAGTGTGAATTTCAGCCAAGAGATACCGCCCCTCTTCCTCGGAGATACATCTTTGAAGAACTCCAGTAGCGCTTTTCTTGTAGAGCTCTCCTTCATGAACCTTGTAGGCCTTCGAGTGCCGAACAATGCGGCGAGCCTCATTCTAGTCCTCTGGGGGTTCTTTCCTATTAAGGTAGGCCGAGAAGGGTTCGGTCCATGGGGCAATGACTGCCATGATTAGATGGGCCGACGGTGTTATTTCGGTGGCTGAGCCCCCGATGATATCGTTGTGTTCAGAGGCTGGGGTTGTGTTTGGATCCGGACTGGTGTTACCGCTCTCCCCTTGCCACACCACGGACGTCTTAAAGAGCCTTTCCAGGAAGATATTAGGTGGGACGGGGTCGCACTTAGCGCCAATGCGAGCAAGGACGTCCGCCGCTTGATTACTTTCTCGAGCCACGTGATGAAACTCAAGCCCCTCGAATCAAGCCAACATTTTTATGACAGCGTTGCGGTAAGCCGCCATCCTCAGATCTTTGGCATCAAAATCTCCATTTATTTGAGATATTGCGAGGTTGGAGTCCCATGCACTTCCAGGCGTTGTATGCCCATAGAGACAGCCATCCGGAGACCATGTAATAAGGCCTCGTATTCGGCTGCGTTATTGGAGTCTGTGTATAATATTTGGAGTACGTACTGGACTACTTCTCCAGTGGGGGATGTAAAAACGATGCCCGCTCCTAATCCTGCCAGCATTTTGGACCCATCGAAATACATAACCCAGTTGGAATATGTGCCGTAATCTTTAGGGAGTTCGGCCTCTATCCATTCGGAGACGAAGTCCGCCAGTATTTGGGATTTGATGTATCGGCGCGGTTTGTATGTTATGTCAAATGGAAGGAGCTCAATGGCCCATTTGGCTATCCGGCCTGTAGCATCGCGGTTGTTTATTATATCATTGATGGTACTTCAGAAGCCACTGTGATAGAACATTCTTGGAAGTAGTGTCGTAGCTTCCGGGATGCCATGAAGACCCCGTATGCTATCTTTTGATAATGAGGGTACCGGGATTTGCATGGTGTGAGTACGGTGGATACGTAATATACCAGCTTCTGAAGTGGGAATTTGTGCCCGTCCTGGTCTCATTCCACGACGAGCACAACTCTCACCACCCGCTGTGTTGCCGATATGTATAATAGCATGGGTTCACCGACATTCAGTGCGGCCAGGATTGGGTTGCTTGCGAGAAGGGTTTTTATTTCTTCCAGTCCGGCTGTTGTCGCATCCATCCACTCGAAGTGATCGGTGCGCCGGAGGAGGTGATACAATGGCAATGCCTTTTCCCCAAATCTAGAGATAATACGGCTTAAAGCTGTCACGCACCCAGCGAGTTTTTGGACCAGTTTAAGGTCCATTGGTGTGGCCAATTGTGACAAGGCTCGGATTTTGGCTGGATTTGCTTCAATTCCTCTGCTGGAAATGATGAAGCCCAACAGCTTTCCAGTAGGAACGCCGGAAACACACTTTTCCGGATTGAGCTTGATGTCATATGTACGGAGGTTGTCGAATGTGAGACGTAAATCGTCTATTAGTGAGACGACGTGCCTAGTTTTAATGACAACGTCGTCCATGTATGCTTCAACTGTCTTGCCGATTAGTTTCTCCAGGCATGTTTGAATCATGCGTTGGTAGGTGGCCCCGGCGTTTTTGAGCCCGAAGGGCATGGTGTTAAAGCAGAATGGCCCGTATGGGGTAATGAATGCCGTTGCGGCTTGATCGGACTCCTTCATTTTCATTTGATGGTATCTGGAATATGCGTCGAGGAAGCATAGCAAATCGTGTCCTGCGGTGGCATAGATAATCTGGTCGATGCGGGGGAGGGGGAAAGGGTCCTTAGGGCAGGCCTTATTGAGGTCTTTGAAATCGACGCACAGGCCCAGGATTTATCCTTCTTTGGCACCATCACCAAGTTTGCTAGCCAGTCCGGGTGTTTTATTTCTCTAATGAATCCGGCCTCGATTAGCTTGGCTAGCTCCTCCCCCATCGCTTGACATTTGGGTTTGGAAAAATGTTGTAGTGTTTGTTTGACCGGTTTATATCCCTTCAATATGTTGAGGCTGTGTTCGGCCAATCTGCGTGGGATTCCTGGCATATCAGAAGGGTGCCAGGCAAATATATCCCAATTTTCGCGCAAAAATTCTCGTAGCGCGGTGTCGACCGTTGGGTCTAGTTGTGCCCCGATAGATGCTGTCTTCTTGGGGTCCGTTGGGTGGACTTGGAATTTGACTATTTCTTCTGCTGGTTTGAAGGAGGTGGATTTGGGCCGTTTGTCCAAGATTATGTCGTCCTTATCCACCGTGGAGCGTAATGCGGTTAATTCTTCGACCGCGAGGGCTTCAGATAATGCCTCAAGGGCCAGTAATGCGTTTTTGTTTTCAGCGCGGAGTGCTATGTCCGGATCACTATCGAGAGTGATTATGCCGTTGGGCCCCGGCATCTTGAGCTTCATATACCCATAGTGAGGTATAGCCTGGAAGCGTGTGAATGCATCTCGCCCCAATAGGGCGTGATATCCGCTATTGAAAGGGGCCACTTGGAAGGTTAGTTCTTTGGTCCAATAGTTCTCCGGTGTTCCGAATACCACATCGAGGGTGATTTTTCCCACGCATCGCGCCTCCCGACTAGGGATAATTCCCCGGAAGGTCATGCTACTTTGCTTGATGCGGCTCCTGTCTATTTTCATTTTACTGAGAGTGTCCTCGTAAATGAGGTTTAGTCCGCAGCCGCCATCCATGAGAACTTTGGTGAGCCAAAAGCCGTCCACGATCGGACTGAGGACCAAGGCGGCTGGTGCCTGGATTGTCCTAAATTTTGGTTCGTCATCGGCATTGAAAGTTATGGCCGTGTCGTTCCAAGGGTTTGTTGCTGCGATTTGGCAGACTTCGGCAAGGTCGCGGAGTGCCCTTTTACGCTTATTGTTTGAAGAAAAAGTCTCGAAGACCGTCAGTACTCGGGTGTCGTCGTCTTCTGAAGGATATTGCTCTGGGTTATTTTTGGTGAGGATATCCTCGCCGCTCTTGGCCACCTGTCGGAGTATCCAACATGCTCTAAGGCTGTGAGTTTATATAGTGTCCGGTGTTGTGTGTAGCTTGCATGGTCCATCGAGCCATCCCTCCAGAACTGTTCCGCGTCTCGTAATGGGCTTGTATTTCTTTGTCATTGGGTCGGGCGTGCCACTAGGGTGCGTCCTTTTCACCTGAACGAGGGATTGCGTGGAAACCGACGGTTCCCAGTAGGCTGCCTGAGTTTTCCAGGCGCTTTCCATTTATGCAGTACCTGTATACTATGGTTGCCAATTCTGCGAAGCGTGATATGTGACGACGGTTGATGGCGTTGAGGCTTCCTTCATCCGTGCAATTGCTGCGGAACACTGTGATCGCGTCTTCGTCGTTGCAATCTTCAATCTTATCTTTGGCAAGGAGGAATCTGGCCCAGAAGTGGTGGACCGTTTCCATATATTGCTGCCGTATGTCCCTGAGAGCACTTATGTCTGGGTGGGTGGGTGTATTGAAGTCCAAACCCTGACCCAAATTGGGATCCAGAGTTTGAAGAATCTCCGGGTTTAGTAGTTCGGGCTCCGGGATGTCAGCTAATTTTTTGGGCTTGTCATCCGATTCTATGTTCGAAGGACAGGACATGTCTTTATGCAGGTAGGTATCCGACTCTTCAAGTTCGGAGATCTGAACGTAGTTCGTCCTTAATATAGAGGAAGACTTGTCGTCTTGCTCCTCTACTACCGCTATTTGATGGGTGATCGACGGAGTTTTAATTTCTCTCTGGTCGGGTTTAAGCCCAATCCGATCATAGTCCATGGCGACCCCCAATGTGGCGATGCGATCTAGGAGCTCGTTTAAAGACGACAGCTCCGCCGGATCCATCTGCTTGGAGTACTTAGAGTCAACATGAAGGGGATTTTTGATGACCCGAGAAGCCATCGTCGGCTTAGTGGCCGAACGGGCGGTCATAATGAAGCCGCCCAGCCAAAGGGTTTGGCCTGGGGACAGTGTTCCTCCGGAGGTGACGTTATCTTTGAGAACAAGGCGAGCCATCGATCCTATCTTTCGACGGCACAGTGGAACTCTCAATGAAAGCACCAATGTCGATGTCAAAACCGGCGGATCTCGGGTAGGGGTCCCGAACTATGCGTCTAGGATCGATGGTAACAAGAGATGGGGGACACAATGTTTACCCAGGTTCGGGCCCTCTCTATGGAGGTAATACCCTACTTCCTGCTTGATTGATCTTGATGAATATGAGTGTTGCAAGAGTTGATCTACCACGAGATCGTAATGACTAAACCCTAAAAGTCTAGCCTGACTATGATTATGAGGATCTATCTATGGACCTAGCCCTCTAGTTTATATAGACACGGGAGGATCTAGGGTTACACAAGGTTGGTTACAGAGAAAGGAATATTCATATTTGGTCACCAAGCTTGCCTTCCACGCCAAGGAGAGTCCCATCCGTACACGGGTAGAGTCTTCAGTCTTCGTATCTTCACGGTCCATCAGTTCGGCCCATATCCAATAGGTCGGACGCTCGAGGACCCCTTAGTCTAGGACTCCCTCAGTCACCACCAAAGAAGGTGAAAGTAATAGTTACAACGGATAACTCTTGACTAGTGATTTTGAGGGAGGCGCTGGTGGAACCTTAGTGCAAAAATAGCCTCGGTACAAGACACACTGACGTCGACTGAGTTCCAATCGTTCCCTTTTCTTGCGGAATTTACCTTCAGGGAATTGCTTGCGTATGATCCCTTGCAACGTTTTGATTTGCACTGGGTGCCTTCGACCGATCATTCGGGTGGTATTTTGATGGGATGTAATCGTGATGTATGTGATGGAATCTCGTGGGAGAGTGGTGCTTTTCTCCTCCCTGCCAACTTTAGACACCGAGCTACCGGGCTATCGTGGGTGATTGTATGTGTGTATGGTCCTGATGATCACTCGATATCAGCCGTTTTTCTGATGGAGCTTACGAATTTGGTTGGGGCCAAACGGGCTGCCAACATTCCGTTGATAGTTGGGGGCGACTTCAACCTGATCCGCTTGGGGGCGGACAAGAACAACAATAACATTGACTATGCTAGGGTGTCCACATTTAATAATGCCATCACGACTGCCGCTCTCCGCAAAGCTGCACTGATAGGCGCCAGGTTCACATGGACTAACAAGCAACTAAGACCTGTTCGTAGCATGTTAGACCGGGTCTTCTTCACCCCAGAGTGGGAGGTTGTTCTTCCTCTCTGTTCTTTGGTGGCGGAGACAAGAATTGGATCCGACCACGTCCGACTAATTCTTACCTCAGGGGAGGACTCCATTCGGTGTAGTAGTAGATTTTATTTTGAAACGGCCTGGTTTGAGTCAGAGGGGTTTACGCAAATGGTCTTCGATCGCTAGGAGTTGATTATTTCGCAGCTAGGGCATCAACGCGGTTCGGCGGAGTTCTAGACTGCCGCGGCCGGCGCTCTGCGAGTGTTCCTTTATGGGTGGGGGCCAACCATGGGAGTGAATCCAAGAGGGAGAGAGCTAGGATAGTCGATGAGATTGTGTCGCTTGATGCCCAAACGGTTGTCAAGCCATTCTCAGAAGGTGAATGGGCTCACGGACATGCCCTAGAAAACCAAGTCCTCGCGATTCTTCGTGCAGAAGAAGAATATTGGAGTCATAGGGGCGGCGTCAAATGGGTTACTAAAGGAAATGCGAGCACAGGTTACTTCCGCACGTATGCAAACGGTCGGAAACGTAAATGCTCCATTTTGTGTCTCCAATCTGACACTGGCCTCCTTCTGACCCAGAATGAAATAGTTATCCATATTTATGAGTTTTTCATTGGCCTTTTGGGGATGGATGATGAAAAGGCTTTCTGCCTCTGGGAGGATTTGTGGGATCCAACGGAGCGGATATCATAGGAGGAGAACGATGGGCTTGCTCTATCCTTCCTGCCGGAAGAGATCGACATGCCCTTGACTGATATGAAGACGGACACGGCGCCCGACCCTGATGGGTGGCCTGTGGAGTTTTTCAAAAAGTTTTGGTTGTGCCTTAAGCACCTCTTCTATGCGATAGTGAACAAGTTTTCCCTTGGAACAGTTGATTTGTCCCGCCTAAACTACGACACTATTAGTTTGATCCCTAAGGTTAAAGGTGCGGACAACATTAAACTGTTTAGGCCTATCACTCTCATTAATGTTCCGTTCAAAGTTTGTGCGAAAGTGTACGCCACTCGCTTGGCGCCTATTGCAAAACGAGTGATTAGCAAAAGCCAGACCACCTTTCTTAAGGGCCGTAACATTCTAGAAGGGCCAACCGCGCTTTTGGAGATTTTCCATGAGCCCAAGCGCACCAAGAGGAAGGGTGTCCTGCTCAAGATCGATTTTGAAAAAGCCTAGGGCTATGTGAACTGGGAGTTCGGTCAAGAGGTCCTCCTCAAAAAGGGTTTTGAGGCAGGTTTCATCTACCCTATCATGCACTTAGTTAGTAGTGGACATACGGCGGTTATGATAAACGGCGAAATGCGCAAGTTTTTCCGCAACAAAAGGGGCCTCCGCCAAGGAGACCCAAGCTCCCCGCTCATTTTTAACTTTGTTACGGATGCCTTGTCTGCCATGCTTGCCAAGGCAAGAGCTGCGGGGCACATCAAAGGGTTGGTGCCCCACCTCATCCCTGGTTGGGTGACACACTTGCAGTACGCAAATGATACGATGCCGCTCTTTGAGCCAGACGACCATAGTATTGCCTCAATCAAGCTATTGCTCCTTGCTTTCAAGATTTTGTCAAGGCTAAAAATCAATTTCCTAAAAAGAGAAGTCATCACCATAGGGATGGGCGATCAGGATAGTGCGCGGGTGGCCAACTTACTCAACTGCAAGCTAGGGGGCTTCCCAATCAAATACCTTGGCCTCCCGATCTTCCACCGGAAGTTGTCGATCTCTGAATGGGAACCTTTATATGGCAAAGTTGCCAATAGGGTAAGCCCGTGGAGAGGGAGGTTCATGTCTTCAGCGGCTAGATTGATACTCACAAACTCGAGCCTCTTGTAATGCACCGAGACCGTTGCGCCAGGTGTCTTCCAGTTATTTGTTGTTGTTGCCTTGTCATTTGCTTGCGTGTCGCATCTTGCCATGTCATCATGTGCATTGCATCATCATGTTTTCAAAACTTGCATCCGTCCCGGCCTCCCCGTTTCTTCCGTTGTCCATTCTGAGTCCAGACACACTTGCACGCGCCCGCGGCATGTCCGAAATAGTATTTTATAAGAGGCCGGAAAATGTTCTCGGAATGGGTTGAAAATTGGCATGCGGTGTCTTTATGCTGTAGGTAGGCCGCCCGCCAAGTTTCATCGCAACCAGAGTTCGTTTGATAGCCCAACCTTTCAACTATAGCGGCATAGTAGCCGGTCTTTTCGCTGGACGTTTTCGGTCTCCGGAAATAGATGCTGGGCCCTCTCTCTCTTTTCTCCCCTCGCAGTCTCGCCACAACCCACCTAGTCCATCCTCCTACCCCTCTTCACGTCCGGAGCCGTTCGATGCGATCGCACGGTCCGAAACCCTCTCTGCACAGTGCATCGAACCCCTCGTGCGCGCCCGGAAGCTGTCCCGGACCCGACCCGCTTAGTCATCACCGTTGGATTCGGATCATCCCCAAACATCTGCAAACCATCACCGTTTTCTTATTTGGACTCCCTACTCTATTTTTCTCGGAACGTACGATTACGATCGGAGGGACCAAACCGCCCTAAACTGATCTAAATCGCTATATATAGTGTCCCTTTGTCCATTTCTAGACTAACCCTAAATTCTAGGCAGTTGTCCCTCGCGCCGCCGCCAGCAACATCTTCATCGGGATCTTGCCCGATCCACCAACCATCCTAGCGCCTCCACTGTTTTCCCCGAGCCAATCAACTAGCTCCTCCATCCAGCCTCCTCCCCTCAATCCACCCATCCACCTCCGTCTCTGTCCTCGCGCTCCTGGCCGCGACCGCCACCGCTCAGGCGCCCGGAGCAGCCCCCGTCGTCCTTCGCCTGCAGGCACCACTGCCATGCCTCGTCGCCTGCCCGCATGCTCGTGGACGCCCGAGGTGGTGCCTCTTTTTTCCCTCCTCTGTTCGATCCCGAGTGGATCGTGAGCTCCAGCGCCTCCCCGCCACCTTGCGCGTCCACGCCACCGGCGACAACAGTAATAGAAGGTCATGCCGCCGGCCTCGTCCCGCTCGTTCCCTTCCCTGGCTCTCTTTCTTCCTTCTTTTCTCTCTCTTTCTCACCTCTCTCTCTCCAGGTGCTCAACCACTCTGCTATCGACCCCGCTCACCAGGAAAACCACAGCCATTCAGGACCTCACCGTGCCAGCACCATCTCTTCC
Organism: Triticum dicoccoides; assembly: GCF_002162155.2. NCBI lineage: Eukaryota > Viridiplantae > Streptophyta > Magnoliopsida > Poales > Poaceae > Triticum > Triticum dicoccoides. Next base: position 155,983,909 of record NC_041380.1, read on the forward strand.
TCGCAGGACCGGGGCCTGCTGCCCGCCGGTGGGCGCCTCCTCTGCCGCTCGTGGTCTCCGTTCCTCTTCTGTTTCCCTCTCCTTCTTACCAGAGAGCCACCACCATCTTCTTGCAGCTCGCCAACCATGGAACTCAGATGCGTGCCCCGAACCATCTCCATGCGCAGGATTGGCTCCATCCCCAAGGCCGCCGGACACCGTCTGCCCCGCTGCATCGCCGGATCCGGCCGCCAGGACTCTTTAGCGCCGCCGCTTCCTTCCTCCTGCTGCTGTTTCTATTTCTTCAGAAACGAGAGCATCAGCGGCTCTCTCGGTTCAGTCTGGCGTTGACCCTGTCGGCAG
>NC_041380.1:155984654-156065278 GCF_002162155.2 Triticum dicoccoides
CACAACCCGGGCCAAAGGCCTCAAGGGCCCAGAGTGAGCAGCCCCCACCCCTGTTGCTTGTTGGGCCGGCCTCTGCTTTGGCCCATTCATGTTTTTTTTCAGATCTACGAATTTCCTAATTATTCCAGTAAAAAGTTTTGTATAAAACCCCCCAAGCATCATGCATTTAATAACTGTTGAACCATGCATCGGATTAAAACAAACTTAATATGAAAGATGCTTAGAATTTTGTGTAGATTCATATTGTGCAACTTTCATCTATATTTAAAATGTTTATAATGTTGTTTGTTTAAATTTTGCCTATCGCCATGCTAAAATGATTTATTCCATAACTAAATAACCGTAGCTCCAAACCTAACAAACTTTATAGAGAAAATAGGGAAAAAATGCCTAGTTTAACATGGTGTACTTGCTTTGCATGTTTAACAACTCTAAAATTGTGTTTAGGGCAGATCGGTACCAAACCTAAAATATGCATATGAGGAGTTTCCGGACTTGTTGTTTTGTTGTTCCGGCCTCATTTAAACTTGCCTAGATAGGTAGTTTTCTTTTGCTTCACCTCTTGCCATGTTAATCAACATTTAATATTGTTGGGTACATAAACAAGATCGAACTAAATAACTTGTCGTGGTGTTTCGTCAATATGCAACAGAGTTGCATGTTGAGCTCCATTTAATTTGTAGGATTGTTTGTGCATTTTGCCATGCCATACTTCATTAAACCAGACATGCATCATACTTGATTGTGCATCATGCCATGTTCATGTCGTGGTTGTTTACTATGTTGTTTTCTCCTTTCCGATGTTGCTTCTTCGGTTTGGTTCCGATAACGTCGCGTTTGTGAGGATCCGTTTGTCTACGTCCGTTTGTCTTCTTCATGGACTCGTTCTTCTTCCTTGCGGGATCTCAGGTAAGATGACCATACCCTCGAAATCACTTCTATCTTTGCTTGCTAGATGCTCGCTCTTTTGCTATGCCTATGCTGCGATACCTACCACATGCTTTACCATGCCTCCCATATTGCTAAGCCAAGCCTCTAACCCATCTTGTCGTAGCAAACCGTTGTTTGGCTATGTTACCGCTTTGCTCAGCCCCTCTTATAGCGTTGCTAGTTGCAGGTGAAGATTGGAGTTTGTTCCTTGTTTGGAACATGGATATTTTGTTGGGATATCACAATATCTCTTATTTAATTAATGCATCTATACACTTGGTAAAGGGTGGAAGGCTCGGCCTTATGCCTGGTGTTTTCTTCCACTCTTGCTGCCCTAGTTTCCGTCATATCGGTGTTATGTTCCCGGATTTTGCGTTCCTTACACGGTTGGGTTATAATGGGAACCCCTTGACAGTTCGACTTGAATAAAACTCCTCCAGCAATGCCCAACATTGGTTTTACCATTCGCCACCTAGCCTCTTTTTTCGTTGGGTTCTGCAGACTCAAGGGTCATCTTTATTTTAACCCCCCCCCACCCCAGGGCCTGTGCTTCTCTAAGTGTTGGTCCAAACTGAGCTGCCTGCGGGGCCACCTCGGGGAAACTTGAGGGTTGGTTTTACTCGTAGCTAGTCTCATCTGAGTGTGCCCTGAGAACGAGATATGTGCAGCTCCTAACAGGATTTGTCGGCACATTCGAGCGATGTTGCTGGACTTGTTTTACCATTGTCGAGGATGTCTTATAACCGGGATGCCGAGTCTGATTGGATTGTCTTGGGAGAAGGAATATCCTTCGTTGACCGTGAGAGCTTGTGGTGGGCTAAGTTGGGACACCCCTGCAGGGATTTGAACTTTTGAAAGCCGTGCCCGCGGTTATGGGCAGATGGGAATTTGTTAATGTCCGGTTGTAGAAAACCTGAAGTTTATTTTAATTAAAATACATCAACCGCGTGTGTAACCGTGATGGTCTCTTCTCGGCGGAGTCCGGGAAATGAACACGGCGTTGGAGTTATGTTTGCCGTAGGTTGTTCTAGGATCACTTCTTGATCATAGTTTCTCGACCGTGCTTTGCCTTCTCTTCTCGCTCTCATTTGCGTATGTTAGCCACCATATATGCTAGTCGCTTGCTGCAGCTCCACCTCATACATTTTACCTTTCCTATAAGCTTAAATAGTCTTGATCGCGAGGGTGTGAGATTGGTGAGTCCCTGTGACTCACAGATACTTCCAAAACCAGCTTGTAGGTGCCGATGATACCGTGCAGGTGACGCAACTGAGCTCAAGGAGGAGCTCGATGAAGATCGTGTTCGTTATGTTGTTCCGTTTCAGTTGATCAGTAGTGGAGCCCAGTCGGGACGATCGGGGATCTGTGTAGCATTTGGGGTAGTCTTTTTTTATTTTGGTTCCATAGTCGGACCTTGTGTGTATCTGGATGATGTAATGCTTTATTCATGTATTGTGTGAAGTGGTGATTGTAAGCCAACTATGTATCTCTTTCCCTTATGTATTACATGGGTTGTATGAAGATTACCTCACTTGCGACATTGCTTTCAATGCAGTTATGCCTCTAAGTCGTGTTTCGACACATGGAAGATATAGCCGCATCGAGGGCGTTACAAGTTGGTATCAGAGCCTTCCCCGACTTAGGAGCCCCCTGCTTGATCGAATCGCTAGCGTTGTTGAGTCTAGAAAAATGTTTTGAGTCATTTAGGATTATATATATATATATCAGAGAGTTAGGAATTCTTTTTAGTCCTCAGTCCCTTCGTCGCTCTGGTAAGGCATCCTGACGTAGAATTTTGACTCTTCTCTTCTCAAATTTCACTAAAAAAATTAGGATCACGCGGGTATCTTGGAATCGTTCTGATGGTTTTGTGACGAGAACATTGTTCTTGGTGCCTCCTGACATTTAGGGGTTGTGGCAGTGTCCCGGGGAGTTGAGCTCCGAGGTGTTGTCGTCACAATTTTATCGTTGAGATTCTGGAATACCTGAGTTTCGCCGACATCAAAAATCTCTTTTATGCAGTTGTTGGTGAGATAACCTCGATGCCACCCAGTACTTGGGCGGGAGTTCGGGAGTATTGCCATAACTTGTATAACGGATGCTTTTCGAAGGTTGAGGTAAATGATTTCCGAAGGTTTCTTGGTTATGTGTTGAAGGATGGATACAGCTGGATGTAGGATTTGTTAGTTTTGGGTGAAATATTATGCTTCCCCTGTACCCCCAACACCTGATTGCATAACCAGAAAATTTTGGGAGTTTATAAGTGGGAATTCAAGTAGCTCTTAGGATATCTTTCCGACAGATGTATAATATGAAATTGGGGTTCGACGTCTAGTGGTCCGCCTATCCACGGTTGGTTTTACAGTGGTCTCGTTGCGTCTTAAAGAGTCATTGGCTATGCTGACTCGGGGATGCTTCGTATGTCATGTGCACTGCCTTGTACATGATGGTGCTGTACGGTCAAGCCCGTGTAGGCCCCACCACGAAAACTTCGGATGAAATCTCTATCATATGTTTGTTCCAGCTTGTTTTGCAAGCCAATCCTTTGTTTTGTTTTCAGTTGTGGTATTCGAGTTGCTTCGATGTCAAATGTTGATTCCATGCCTCTTTCCAAGCGGTGTTCTCATATTCCTATGTGAATACTAATCCTTCTTGTTTATCGAGATTGTCATGTCAATCCTTTTCAACCAGCGTGTTTTCTCTTCAAGTGGATCCGATCATTTCAACATTTGCAAGATCCAATATCAGTTTTTCGTCAACGGTGTTTGCTTCATCCGTTCCAAGTTGCCTTTTGTTTTTCCCGCCCACCCACCCTTTTTCTTTAAGGACTCGGATTTTTTAATCAAGTATCCATTTTATTCATGTGAAGACTCTTCATTCTTGTCTTTGAATGTTCTGATCCGGTGATTCTCATGAAGTTTCTAACGGAGCTTCAAGTTCGTCACTCTTCACTCATTATCTTCTCCGGTGGATTCAATTCAAGTTTTCTGTGTTGATCATATTCTTTTCCTTGCTTCAAATGCCTTCTCTTACCGGTGCACCTCATAATAATTCACTTCTCGCTATTCAATTCCGGAGTGTTGAAGATATCTCAAAAGATTTGTGTCTCCATTATCAATCCGTCCATGATATTTCGAGTTTGTTATCTCAATTCAAGCCGTTTAATTCAACCGGTGCTATCTCCTTTTCAAGTAATCATTCAATGGTGTTTTTTTTGAGTGGGCCCTAACCCACAGGTCCTTTTCTAGGATCTTACCTGACTCTTCTTATTTTCCTGGAGCTTCTCAAATTCTTTTCAAAGTTTGACATAAGAATGAGTTATCATCAGTCGAATGCCTTTCTCCAAGATTTGGCAAATTCTTATCACCATTGGCTCAACCTGTAAATTCGGCATGCCGGAGTATCTCAACTTTTCACGGTGGTGCTTCTCGTCGCCATTCTCAACATTTGAAGACCGAAGAAGAGTTTTCCTCCATATCTTTTTCCGCTCTCTCAAGGATCAATGGCTCTAGCTTCGTGTCATCCTCTCATAATTGTTTTTTGATTGTGAGATATTCTTTTCACCCATCCGAAATAATTCAGGAGTCTTTGCACTTTGATTCTCCAGAGCCCTGCATCTTAGGTTTATTCATCCTCAGCTTTCAGCTCTCATTCTCTAAATCTTACCGGTGCACCATTCAAATATCCTCTAATCAGTTCATGATCTCTTCGTTCCCCTGCACCTTGATTCTCTTAAGTACCTTCGTTCATTTGCTATTCTTTATCGGTGATTCGTTCCCCTTGCTTCGTTCATTTTCAATTCTTACGATGGTTTGCTCAAGATTCTCTTCCTTTGTTTATCATATCAATGTATTCGTTGTTTCAACCCGACCGATGATTCGTTGAAGACCTTCTCAAGTTGACGCTATATCTATCTTAATCCTTTCTACGAGAATAAGTAGTGTGCCAAATCCATTGTTTGTCATCAATTTAATTCGTGAAGGATGCCCATAATGTAATTCTTATTCTTTGTTTCATCGTGTAAATTCAATTCTTTATTCCGGAGGCTCATCAAATTCTCGGTTTCACTTGTTTCATCTTTTCTTTTTCGGAGTTCCAAGCTCTCTCAATTTATTTCATCGCGAAGGTCCATCTAATCATTGCAAGGATTCACCTTGTGTTTCCAATTTCTCTTTCTTCTCGTTATCCTTTTGTTACCGAAGTTATTCATGGAGGCTCTACTTGATGGTTCATCAAGGATTTAATTTCTTCTCGAAGCATTCATTGAGATTCTTTTCAGAGGAGTTCAAGTATTCTTCATCTTGCAATCCGGAGTGCAATTCTTTCTTCCGTATCATTGGAGGTGGTATTATGTCATTCTTGATAATTTGAGTTCATGTTTCATGATTCACATGTTGTTAAGAATGAGGTATTTTTAATCCATCAATCTCTTCTTTGGAGTTATCTTGTGTCGTGTTTCACCTAAAGCTTTCCCTAAGGATTGTTGCTATTTATGGTGCTCATAAATGACCCAAGTTCTTCATCTTTCCTCCCGGTGAAATATTTTCTTGTCTTCTTGTTCATATCAATCCAATTCTTTTTCTCGTGAGTGGCAGAATTTCACCTCTTAGTTTAGAGTTGTTCTCCATAATCCCACTACAAGCTTACTCTTTTCGTTGTTGGTTTTCCAACAGCTCCGTTAGACCCTTCTCCGAAGGATGCTTTTTCAAGCTCTTTTGTGGCAGAAGCTGGCATTTTCTTCTCCATTCTTTTCTTTCAATTATCTATCTTCTATTCTTTGTTCCGGACGCTTTGTGATGTTGCTCTTTCCAATTATCATCTCGAGTTGTGAAGATCATGTTCTTTTCGTGCTTATCCATTTAACCGGAGTGTCATGCCTTCTTTTCAAGTTCTTCCCATTCTGTCAAGTTTTTGGCTCCCTTCTCAACCAGAGTGTTGTATGAAATCCTTCTTACCCCTTGTTCCTTTCATTCAATAGTTCCGGAGGCACTATGTTGTGAATTCATCAAGTATCTTCTCATCTTACCAAGTTCTTATTCAATTCCTTTTCTTTTCAACCGGAGTGTTGCCCGAATTTGTTCTTTCTTGTTCTTTTATCCTAACGGAGTGTTTTCAACTTGGTCATCTCCGTTGTATTCTTTTCTCGAAATGGCTTAACCTTTTCAAGGTTCTTTGGTTTCACTTGTTTGTGAAAGAAGCAACTTTGTTTTACCTCTTCCTCTTCCGTTTTTCTATCCGGTGCCATCCTATATCTCGGGACAAGATCCTCTCGTAGTGGTGGAGTGTTGTAACGCCCCGAGACCGTTGCGCCAGTTGTCTTCCAGTTATTCGTTGTCGTTGCCTTGTCATTTGCTTGCGTGTCGCATCTTGCCATGTCATCATGTGCATTGTATCATCATGTTTTCAAAACTTGCATCCGTCCCGGCCTCCCTGTTTCTTCCTTTGTCCGTTCTGAGTCCAGACACACCTGCATGCGCCCGTGGCATGTTCGAAATAGTATTTTATAAGTGGCCGGAAAATGTTCTCGGAATGGGGTTGAAAGTTGGAATGCGGTGTTTTTATGTTGTAGGTAGGCCGTCCGCCAAGTTTCATCGCAATCGGAGTTCGTTTGATAGCCCAATCGTTAAACTATAGCGGCATAGTAGCCGGTCTTTTCGTCGGACGTTTTCGGTCTCCGGAAATAGATGCTGGGCCCTCTCTCTCTCTTTTCTCCCCTCGCAGTCTCGCCACAGCTCACCTAGTCCAACCTCCTACCCTCTTTGCGTCCGGAGCCGTCTGATGCGATCGCATGGTCCAAAACCCTCTCTGCACAGTGCATCGAATCCCTCGTGCGCGTCCGGAAGCTGTCCCGGACCCGACCCGCTTAGTCGTCACCGTTGGATTCGGATCATCCCCAAACATCTGCAAAACATCACCGTTTTCATATTTGGACTCCCTAGTCTATTTTTCCCGGAACGTCCGATTACGACCGGAGGGACCAAACCGCCCTAAACTGATTTGAATCGCTATATATAGTGTCCCTTTGTCCATTTCTAGACTAACCCTAAATTCTAGGCAGTTGTCCCTCGCGCCGCCGCCAGCAACATCTTCATCGGGATCTTGCCCGATCCACCAACCAACCCAGGGCATCCACTGTTTTCCCCGAGCCAATCAACTAGCTCCTCCCGATCCATCCAGCCTCCTCCCCTCGATCCACCCATCCACCTCCATCTCTGTCCTCGCGCTCCTGGCCGCGACCGCCACCGCTCAGGCGCCTGGAGCAGCCCCCGTCGTCCTTCGCCTGCGGGCACCACTGACATGCCTCGTCGCCCGCCCGCATGCTCGTGGACGCCCGAGGTGGTGCCTCTTTTTTTCCCTCCTTTGTTCGTTCCCGAGTGGATCGTGAGCTCCAGCGCCTCCCCGCCGCCTTGCGCGTCCACGCCGCCGGCGACAACAGTAATAGCAGGTCATATTGCCCGCCTCGTCCCGCTCCTTCCCTTCCCTAGCTCTCTTTCTTCCTTCTTTTCTCTCTCTTTCTCACCTCTCTCTCTCTCTCCAAGTGCTCAACCACTCTGCTATCGACCCCGCTCGCCAGGAAAACCACGGCCATGGCTACCCGAGGCTCGTTGTGGGTCATTCAGGACCTCACCGTGCCAGCTCCATCTCTCCTCGCAGGACCGGGCCTGCTGCTCGCCGGTGGGCGCCTCCTCTGCCGCTCGTAGTCTCCCTTCCTCTTCTGTTTCCCTCTCCTTCTTACCAGAGAGCCGCCGCCATCTTCTTGCAGCTCGCCAGCCATGGAACTCGGATGCGTGCCCCGAACCGTCTCCATGCGCAGGATTGGCTCCATCCCCAAGGCCGCCGGACCCCGTCTGCCCCGCTGCATCGCCGGATCCGGCCGCCAGGACACTTCAGCGCCGCCGCTTCCTTCCTCCTGCTGCTGTTTCTATTTCTTCAGAAATGAGAGCATCAGCGGCTCGCTCGGTTCAGTCTGGCGTTGACCCCGTCGGCAGGCCCAGCACCCCCCCTCCCTTCCAGCATGCCTCTTGCACAACCCAGGCCAAAGGCCTCAAGGGCCCGGAGTGAGCAGCCCCCGCCCCTGTTGCTTTTTGGGCCGGCCTCTGTTCTGGCCCATTCATGTTTTTTTCTAGATCTACGAATTTCCTAATTATTCCAGTAAAAAGTTTTGCAGAAAACCCCCCAAGCATCATGCATTTAATAACTGTTGCACCGTGCATCGGATTAAAACAAACTTAATATGAAAGATGCTTAGAATTTTGTGTAGATTCATATTGTGCAACTTTCATCTATATTTAAAATGTTTATAATGTTGTTTATTTAAATTTTGCCTATTGCCATGCTAAAATGATTTATTCCATAACTAAATAACCGTAGCTCCAAACCTAACAAACTTTATATGTAAATGGGGTAGAAAAATGCCTAGTTTAACATGGTGTACTTTCTTTGCATATTTATCAACTCTAAAATTGTGTTTAGGGCAGATCAGTACCAAACCTAAAATATGCATATGAGGAGTTTCCGGACTTGTTGTTTTGTTGTTCCGGCCTCATTTAAACTTGCCTAGATAGGTAGTTTTCTTTTGCTTCACCTCTTGCCATGTTAATCAATATTTAATATTGTTGGGTACATAAACAAGATCGAACTAAATAACTTGTCGTGGTGTTTCGTCAATATGCAACAGAGTTGCATGTTGAGCTCCATTTAATTTGTAGGATTGTTTGTGCATTTTGCCATGCCATACTTCATTAAACCAGACATGCATCATACTTGATTGTGCATCATGCCATGTTCATGTCGTGGTTGTTTACTATGTTGTTTTCTCCTTTCCGATGTTGCTTCTTCGGTTTGGTTCCGATAACGTCGCGTTTGTGAGGATCCGTTTGTCTACGTCCGTTTGTCTTCTTCATGGACTCGTTCTTCTTCCTTGCGGGATCTCAGGCAAGATGACCATACCCTCGAAATCACTTCTATCTTTGCTTGCTAGATGCTCGCTCTTTTGCTATGCCTATGCTGCGATACCTACCACATGCTTTACCATGCCTCCCATATTGCTAAGCCAAGCCTCTAACCCATCTTGTCGTAGCAAACCGTTGTTTGGCTATGTTACCGCTTTGCTCAGCCCCTCTTATAGCGTTGCTAGTTGCAGGTGAAGATTGGAGTTTGTTCCTTGTTTGGAACATGGATATTTTGTTGGGATATCACAATATCTCTTATTTAATTAATGCATCTATACACTTGGTAAAGGGTGGAAGGCTCGGCCTTATGCCTGGTGTTTTCTTCCACTCTTGCTACCCTAGTTTCCGTCATATCGGTGTTATGTTCCCGGATTTTGCGTTCCTTACATGGTTGGGTTATAATGGGAACCCCTTGACAGTTCGCCTTGAATAAAACTCCTCCAGCAATGCACAACATTGGTTTTACCATTCGCCACCTAGCCTCTTTTTCCCTTGGGTTCTGCAGACTCAAGGGTCATCTTTATTTTAACCCCCCCCCCGGGCCAGTGCTTCTCTAAGTGTTGGTCCGAACTGAGCTGCCTGCGGGGCCACCTCAGGGAAACTTGAGGGTTGGTTTTACTCGTAGCTAGTCTCATCTGAGTGTGCCCTGAGAACGAGATATGTGCAGCTCCTATCGGGATTTGTCGGCACATTCGAGCGGTGTTGCTGGACTTATTTTACCATTGTCGAGGATGTCTTATAACCGGGATGCCGAGTCTGATCGGATTGTCTTGGGAGAAGGAATATCCTTCATTGACCGTGAGAGCTTGTGGTGGGCTAAGTTGGGACACCCCTGCAGGGATTTGAACTTTCGAAAGCCGTGCCCACGGTTATGGGCAGATGGGAATTTGTTAATGTCCGGTTGTAGAAAACCTGAAGTTTATTTTAATTAAAATACATCAACCGCGTGTGTAACTATGATGGTCTCTTCTCGACGGAGTCCGGGAAGTGAACACGGCGTTGGAGTTATGTTTGCCGTAGGTTGTTCTAGGATCACTTCTTGACCATAGTTTCTCGACCGCGCTTTGCCTTCTCTTCTCGCTCTCATTTGCGTATGTTAGCCACCATATATGCTAGTCGCTTGCTGCAGCTCCACCTCATACATTTTACCTTTCCTATAAGCTTAAATAGTCTTGATCGCGAGGGTGTGAGATTGGTGAGTCCCTGTGGCTCACAGATACTTCCAAAACCAGCTTGCAGGTGCCGATGATACCGTGCAGGTGACGCAACTGAGCTCAAGGAGGAGCTCGATGAAGATCATGTTCGTTATGTTGTTCCGTTTCAGTTGATCAGTAGTGGAGCCCAGTCGGGACGATCGGGGATCTGTGTAGCATTTGGGGTAGTGTTCTTTTATTTTGGTTTCGTAGTCGGACCTTGTGTGTATCTGGATGATGTAATGCTTTATTCATGTATTGTGTGAAGTGGCGATTGTAAGCCAACTATGTATCTCTTTCCCTTATGTATTACATGGGTTGTGTGAAGATTACCTCACTTGCGACTTTGCTTTCAATGCGGTTATGCCTCTAAGTCGTGCTTCGACACGTGGGAGATATAGCCGCATCGAGGGCGTTACACCTCTCCTCACTTCCACTTTTTACAGTGGGGATGTTTTTTCTCGCGGATGGAGTCCATGCAAAACTAGACACCCCTCGCTCCCGGTTCTTTTGGGAAGTAACCGGAATCAAATGCAAATAACATCTGGTCAAGTGGGTGGTGGTTTGTAGGGCAAAAAAAATCGGATGCTCGGGGATTACTAACTCCAAGCTAATGAATGTAGCTCTTGTTACCAAATGGTGGTGGCGTCTTGCCCAAAACGAGTCGAGACTCTGGGCAGATCTCCTCCGGGCGAAATACTTCCCGGACGGGAACCTATTCAAGGCCAAGTCGTCCGGTTCTGCATTTTGGAATGGGATCCAAGCGATTAGACCGACTTTCTCGGTAGGGGCCCGTTTTAGCGTTAATAATGGCATGTCCACACGGTTCTGGCTCGATAGCTGGTTGGGTCAGACACCGCTATGGCAATCCCACACAGCGATCTTCCAACTTGCCACTGACACAAATATTTTAGTGGGCGAGGCTCTTAGGTCTTACCCCCCAGCGATACACTTCATGCGCACCCTCGACCCGGCTGAAGAGGCCGGCTGGGCCGATGTCGTGGCCATGCTAGGCGGCCGACAACTCAGTTTGGGGGCTGGTGCTGTCACCTAGAGCATGGTTGCCTCTCAAAAGTTTTCGATCAAATCACTATACAATAAAATGACCGAGGGAAACTCATTGGACATAGCAAGGGGGCTATAGAAGGCTGCCCTGCCACTCAAAACCAAAAAAATTATGTGGCAGATGTTTAGAAACCGCCTGCTGACGTCGGACAATGTGGCCAAACGCAACGGACCAGCTGATGGTTCTTGCGCCGTTTGCGGACTAGGGAAGAATGTGGACCATGTTTTCTTTGGTTGCTTTCTAGCTAGGTTTGCGTGGAGCGCCGTTACAGAAACGTTTAGTCAGAACTAGAATCCCATCTTCGGAGGGGACCTGCTTTCCTTGCTACTGTCCCAGCGGGGAGCGAACGCAAGGATCGTTTGGCGTTGCATAGGGACGCTTCTGTGGTCTCTTTGGACGGCTCGGAAGAAAATTACGATTGAGAAGAAATTCCCTGCTTATTCTGATGATATTATTTTCAAATGTCATCTCACCCTACGATGTGGACATCGTTGGAGAAGCCGTGCAATGCTGAGCGCATGCGGGAGATCATGGAGAAGATTAAAAGCACTCCAAATGCTGGATCGACAGGCCACTTCGACAGATTGAGCTTTTGGTATTTGCGTCCGCGACGGAATTGGCTTTGACGTTCACCGAGTCTTATCCTGCTTTGCCTGTGTGTCAGGCTGTTTGAAACTTATCGCGTATTTGGGACAGTGTTGTCCTCTTTATTTTGGCTATGTGGTCTGTAAGCTTAAAATCTTGTTTGAATGCTGTCTAGTGGCTTTATTAACTTAAAGTAGAAGGCTTCTAGCGTCTTCGTTTAAAAATAATTATTCTTTTTTTAATAGATCAACCTGGTAATCCGAATCCGATGCTCGTAAAATGAGATAATAAAGCCTACCACCCGTCCTCCCTCCACCCAAAAAATATACTCCGTTCACAAATGCACTTCTTGTATTTGTGAATAGAGGGGAGTAGTAAACTACTACGAGAAAAATCACGCCAGTGTGCACCGAAAACACGTCCCCATCTGTACCACAGTCCGGCAGACCAGTTAAATAATCAGGGCACGGTGCATGACAGCATCCCTAATTTCTTTATTAATTATTCTACTCTGTCACAGTACCAGGCCCCTGAATACATCATACCACTCCCATGACAGCATACGGTTCGCGACAAACGCATGCGAGTAGTACTAACTAATCCCATTCATTTCCATTTTCCTCTGTTCTCTTCTCTTCTCTCCAGCCTCCACACAACGGGAGGAAGCTAGCTAGTGAGGCGTGAGAGTCTGAGAGCAAGTCAGTACCAGCAGCGGCAATGGAGACGCTAATGGCGGCCGAGCTGCCGCAGCAGAAGGCGGGGGGCCTCGCGCGCAGGTTTGCGAGGCTCCTCCGCCGCAAGCGCTCGCCGGCGGGGTCGGGCGGGGGCGATGTGTACGACGAGTCCCTTGACAGCTCCATCAACTCGCTCAGCAAGCTCAAGCTCTCTGGGAGCGTAAGTTTGTCGCGAGTCTCGGAGGTCTCCGGTGAAACGCATGCGGAGACTGGCGCGGGGCTCGCGACAAACGCATGCGGTTCTCGGAGGTCTATATGGAGAGCGTAAGCGACATGGACGGGGAAGACGGTGCCGGCATGGCACTGGCTCTGGCCGGGAACCGCGTCGTCGGGTTCACCGTTGTGCCGGGGTTCATAGTCGGGCGGTCAGTGATGCAATCCCGAGTATACTTCTCGCGCCCCGCGCGACATACGTGATGTTGGAGACACCACTTTACTTTTCTAGGTCATGGCAGACATTCCAGGCGGCGGCATGGTCGCCGGCCGGCAGCTGGATGGACACGAATGTATGTGGGTATGTTATTAGTTTCATTTTTTAGACAGGTATAGTATGTTACTACTCTCTTCGTTCCGAATTACTTTTCACAGGTATGGATGTATCTAGATGTATTTTAGTTTTAGATACATCCATTTCTGTGACGAGTAATTTGAAACGAGGGAGTAGTTACGTATGCATAATGTATCAGGGTATCGATGTACTGAGATGTTTTTTTTTTTTTCGAAAGATCCAGCTGCTGGCTGGCTTGTATTGATTGATAGCAGGGAGCATGTGGGAATACAAAAGATGAGGTGATCACAAGATCAAGGATATAATGAAAAGAAAGAAAAAAGGGCTGTCGACAGGTCACAAAAAACCTGTGATCAGCATTGAAAAGAAACTAGCTATCTCATGGAGGTTCCCAGAAAGGGTGCTCCAGAAAGGTTGCTCCTGCTTGTCGCCAAAGCTCAAAAATTCTTCTGACAGCTCCTAGTATGTCATCTAGCTTGGCCACCTTCATTCTGAAAGTGCAATCGTTTCTCTCTTTCCACAGCTCGGAGAGGATCAGTATGAGCATCGTCTTGAGGGCCTTCTTGTGCTGTGCTGATTCTCCGTTTGTCATCAGTCTAATGATCTTCATTGGCTTGCTCTGGTTTTGCCATGTTGATGGGTGCAGAGAGCAGCAACCACGACCCTCCGCAGTCTTTGCCCAGACCGCTCTAGAGATCGGGCAGTGCCAGAAGAGGTGATGCGAAGTCTCAAGGTTTCTAAAGCACATCTGGCAAAAATATCCATTTGGCCATCCCCTTCGCTGTAAACGATCATTGCACCAGAGCCTGTTCTTGAGCAGCAGCCAAATGAACATCTTCAGACGTGCCGGTGGCCAAGAGTTCCAAACGATGTCTCTGAGTTCAGACTTGATCAGGCCCTGGAACTGCGCTCTATATGCCGAGCTAGCTGAGTATTTGCCTGATGCCTCATGCTTCCATCTGATTGTGTCAGGTTGTTGATCATCAAGTTGAATACTCCCGGACTGAATCCATCTCTGCAATCTGATTGCTTCTTCCCATATAGGCTGTGTGTTTCCATGGGCAAGGTCCTGGAGCCAGGTGCTGTTATTTAGCGCCTCCCTGACCGATCTGTTCTTCCTTCTTGAGTGCTTAAACAGTGATGGAAAGGCAGTCAGATGCAATGTATTTTTGGTGTTCCCACTGTGCATCATGGTCCAAATGAAATTGAATCCACCAACTTTTTGGCACGTTGAGAGCGAGCTGATCTAGATCAGAAATGTGTACATTCCACTTGATCTTTGTCGCAAAGCCGGAAAAGAGATCGGCAAAAGATGTATGTGTACATGGGGCGGAGAGAGAGAGAGAGAGAGATGGAACGGGAGGGAGCGCGCACATGAACCCCATATGGGCAGGCAGAATGGATCTCAAAGTAAAGCGTGGGCGAACAAATATGTATTCCATATAATGGCATGCAGAATGGTGTACAATCAGCCGTCTATAAGAGATGCCAACTGGGATATTTGATTTTTAGGTGAAGGAGAGAGAAGGGTGGATATTTTTTTTGAGAAAAGGTGAGATAATTAATCAATCGGTAAAATTATACACGGTCAATAGCTCAGAAATCTGATTTTTTTTGAGACTGTGATGATTTTTATAGAAAATTCAGAAACTATACACCCTAATGCAGAAAAATCAAAAGTATCACCCTGTCGGCTTCATGTTGGTCGAAGAGAGACTTTTCGGCCAATCGTTGGCCAAAAAGGACTTTTCGGCCAACAGTTGACCAAAGAGTCCCTCTTCAGCCAACACCTGCTCTACTCTTTTAGAAAATTCATATCAATTAGGATTTTTAGTATTTTAATTTGATTCTTTTTGCATTAGATTAGAAATTTTATGAAGTTTCTGTAGATATCAAGTTTGACTAGATTTGAAAGTTTGAATTTGAATTTTCATGAATTTGCTCAAATCACTAGATTGATTATAATTTGAGCTAGGAGTATTTTTTTCAGATGATTCTTTTTGCTACTGGTTCTTTGTGACTTTGTTTATCAGTAGTAATTAATTGGCGAATTTTATAATTATTTATAATTATGTTTTCATGAAAACAGTCCTGTTTTAGTGTTTTATAGGTTTTATGCCATTTCTTTTAATTTTAATTGCTTTAAATTATTTTCTTTAGTTTTTTGACATATTCTTTTTGTTTCCGTTTAGTTATCAGTAGCTATTTTATTTGTAGTATTTTTTTGTATTTTATTTCTTTTATCCTACTAGAAAACTTGTTTTGAGGTTCATAGGAGTTTATATTTAAAAGTTCCTTATAAATCATGTGCAACCATTGCCGTTTTATACATGAAAAAAATACTTTTCCGCAATCTTTTTCCCTCCATTTTCTTTCCCGCCATCTTCTTTGCCGCCATTTTCTTTCCCGCCATTCTCTCCCGCCACAATAAGGAGTGCTGCATCGACGGAGAATGACTATGATGCCTTCATGTGGAGTGTGAAACACTGTGTGAGAGAAGTCATAGGTGTGAAACACTCTCCGGTGATGATGACGAAGCTGCAAACACTTATGACTTCTCTCAGACAGTGTTTCACACTCTACCAGCAGCACCGACGCAGGAGACACAGACCATGTCAGACGATGTTATCTACGGTCGTGGACAACATGAGGCTCGTTTTATAAGTTGAGAAGTGAAGATGGCGAGAAAGAAGATGGCGGGAGAGAATGGCGGAAAAGAAAATAGCGGGAAAGAAAATGGCGAGAGAGAATGGCAGGAAATAAAATGGCAGGAGAAAATGGAGGGAGAGAATGGCGGCAAATAAAATGACGGGAAAGAAAATGGCAGGAGAGAATGGCGGCAAAGAATGGCGGGAGAAAATGGCGGCAAAGAAAATAGCGGGAGAAAATGGAGGGAAAGAACGACGGGAAAGAAAATGGAGGATAAAAGAAATAAAATACTACAAATAAAATATCTACTAATAACTTAATAGAAACTAAAAGAATATGTCAAAAAATAAAGAAAACAATTTAAAGCAATTAAAATTAAAAGAAATAGCACAAAACCTATAAAACACTAAAACAGAACTATTTTCGTGAAAACCTAATTTTAAATAATCCTAAAATTCACCAATTAATTACTATTGATAAACAAAGTCACAAAGAACCAGTAGCAAAAAGAACCATCTAAAAAGAATACTCCTAGCTCAAATTATAGGCAATCTAGTGATTTGAGCAAATTCATAAAAATTCAAATTCAAACTTTCAAATCTAGTCAAACTTGATATCTACAGAAACTTCATAAAATTTCTAATCTAATGCAAAAAGAATCAAATTAAAATACTAAAAATCCTAATTGATATGAATTTTCTAGAACGGTGTTAGCCGAAAAGTCCTTTTTGGCCAGCGGTTGGCCGAAAAGTCCCTCTTCGGTCAATGGTAGGCCGAGAAGTCCCTCTTCGGCCAATGGTAGGCCGAAAAGTCCCTTTTCGGCCAACAAAAGGCTGACAGGGTGATACTTTTGATTTTTCTGCATTAGGGTGTATATTTTCCGAATTTGCTATAAAAATCATCATAGTTTCGAAAAAAACCAGAAATCTCGCCCGCTATCGACAACCTTTTCTTGTTGTATATCGAGGATGTCTGCACTCTTGTGTTGTCCCCTTAGCGGACGACCCAATATTCCAATTCCAGCACTGCTGAAGAACGATATGACTATTGATGTAGAGTTCTTGTCACTGTCGCCGGCGGAAAGACAGTCCTAGAGGAATGTGAAGGAAATATGCCCTAGAGGCAATAATAATGTTATTATTTTATTTCCTCATATCATGATAAATGTTTATTATTCATGCTAGAATTGTATTATCCGGAAACATAATACTTGTGTGAATACATAGACAAACCAAACGTCACTAGTATGCCTCTACTTGACTAGCTCGTTAATCGAAGATGGTTATGTTTCCTAACCAGAGACATGTGTTGTCATTTGATTAATGGGATCACATCATTAGGAGAATGATGTGATTGACATGACCCATTCCATTAGCTTAGCACCCGATCATTTAGTATGTTGCTATTGCTTTCTTCATGACTTATACATGTTCCTATGACTATGAGATTATGCAACTCTCGTTTGCCGGAGGAACACTTTGTGTGCTGCCAAATGTCACAACGTAACTGGGTGATTATAAAGGAGCTCTACAGGTGTCTCCAAAGGTACATGTTGGGTTGTCGTATTTCAAGATTAGGATTTGTCACTCCGATTGTCGGAGAGGTATCTCTGGGCCCTCTCGGTAATGTGCATCACATAAGCCTTGCAAGCATAACAACTAATGAGTTAGTTGCAAGATGATGTATTACAAAACGAGTAAAGAGACTTGCCGGTAACGAGATTGAACTAGGTATTGAGATACCGATGATCGAATCTCGGGCAAGTAACATACCGATGACAAAGGGAACAACGTATGTTGTTATGCGGTCTGACCGATAAAGATCTTCGTAGAATATGTGGGAGCCAATATGAGCATCCAGGTTCCGCTATTGGTTATTGACCGGAGACGTGTCTCGGTCATGTCTACATTGTTCTCGAACCCGTAGGGTCCGCACGCTTAAGGTTTTGATGACAGTTATATTATGAGTTTATGCATTTTGATGTACCGAAGTTTGTTCAGAGTCCCAGATGTGATCACGGACATGACGAGGAGTCTCGAAATGGTCGAGACATAAAGATTGATATATTGTAAGCCTATATTTGGATATCGGAAGTGTTCCGGGTGAAATCGGGATTTTACCGGAGTACCGGGAGGTTACCGGAACCCCCCGGGAGGTATATGGGCCTTAGTGGGCTTTAGTGGAAGAGAGGAGAGGTGGCCAGGGCTGGGCCGCGCGCCCCTCCACAAGTTGATCACATCATTCTTAGCCGTGTGCGGTGCCCCCTGCCACCATAATCCTCGATAATATTGTAGCGGTGCTTAGGCGAAGCTCTGCGACGGCAGTACATCAAGATCGTCACCACGCCGTCGTGCTGACGGAACTCTTCCCCGACACTTTGCTGGATCGGAGTCCGGGGATCGTCATCGAGCTGAACGTGTGCTAGAACTCGGAGGTGCCGTAGTTTCGGTACTCGATCGGTCGGGCCGTGAAGACGTACGACTACATCAACCGCGTTGTGCTAACGCTTCCGCTGTCGGTCTACAAGGGTACGTAGATCACACTCTCCCCTCTCGTTGCTATGCATCACCATGATCTTGCGTGTGCGTAGGAATTTTTTTGAAATTACTACGTTACCCAACAGTGGCATCCGAGCCTAGGTTTTATGTGTTGATGTTATATGCACGAGTAGAACACAAGTGAGTTGTGGGCGATATAAGTCATACTGCTTACCAGCATGTCATACTTTGGTTCAGCGGTATTGTTGGACGAAGCGGCCCGGACCGACATACGCGTACGCTTACGCGAGACCGGTTCTCCCGACGTGCTTTGCACAAAGGTGGCTAGCGGGTGACAGTTTGTCCAACTTTAGTTGAACCGAGTGTGGCTACGCCCGGTCCTTGCGAAGGTTAAAACATCACCAACTTGACAAACTATCGTTGTGGTTTTGATACATAGGTAAGATTGGTTCTTGCTTAAACCCGTAGCAGCCACGTAAAACTTGCAACAACAAAGTAGAGGACGTCTAACTTGTTTTTGCAGGGTATGTTGTGATGTGATATGGTCAAGACATGATGCTAAATTTTATTGTATGAGATGATCATGTTTTGTAACCAAGTTATCGGCGACTGGCAGGAGCCATATGGTTGTCGCTTTATTGTATGCAATGCAATCGCACTGTAATACTTTACTTTATCACTAAGCGGTAGCGATAGTCGTGGAAGCATAAGATTGGCGAGACGACAACGATACTACGATGGTGATCAAGGTGTCGCGCCGGTGACGATGGTGATCACGACGGTGCTTCGAAGATGGAGATCACAAGCACAAGATGATGATGGCCATATCATATCACTTATATTGATTGCATGTGATGTTTATCTTTTATGCATCTTATCTTGCTTTGATTGACGGTAGCATTATAAGATGATATCTCACTAATTATCAAGAAGTGTTCTCCCTGAGTATGCACCGTTGCGAAAGTTCTTCGTGCTGAGACACCACGTAATGATCGGGTGTGATAGGCTCTACGTTCAAATACAACGGGTGCAAAACAGTTGCACACGTGGAATACTCAAGTTATACTTGACGAGCCAAGCATATACAGATATGGCCTCAGAACACAGAGACCGAAAGGTCGAGCATGAATCATATAGTAGATATGATCAACATAGTGATGTTCACCAATGAAACTAGTCCATCTGACGTGATGATCGGACATGGTTTAGTTGATTTGGATCACGTAATCACTTAGAGGATTAGAGGGATGTCTATCTAAGTGGGAGTTCTTTTAGTAATATGATTAATTGAACCTAAATTTATCATGAACTTAGTACCTAATAGTATCTTTCTTGTTTATGTTTGATTGTAGATAGATGGCCTGTGCTGTTGTTCCGTTGAATTTTAATGCGTTCCTTGAGAAAGCAAAGTTGAAAGATGATGGTAGCAATTACACGGACTGGGTCCGTAACTTGAGGATTATCCTCATTGATGCACAGAAGAATTATGTCCTGGAAGCACCACTGGGTGCCAGGCCTGCTGCTGGAGCAACACCAGATGTTATGAACGTCTGGCAGAGCAAAGCTGATGACTACTCGATAGTTCAGTGTGCCATGCTTTACGGCTTAGAATCGGGACTTCAACGACGTTTTGAACATCATGGAGCATATGAGATGTTCCAGGAGTTGAAGTTAATATTTCAAGCAAATGCCCGGATTGAGAGATATGAAGTCTCCAATAAGTTCTATAGCTGCAAGATGGAGGAGAACAGTTCTGTCAGTGAGCATATACTCAAAATGTCTGGGTATAATAATCACTTGATTCAATTAGGAGTTAATCTTCCAGATGATTGCGTCATTGACAGAATTCTCCAATCACTGCCACCAAGCTACAAGAGCTTCGTGATGAACTATAATATGCAAGGGATGAATAAGACTATTCCCGAGCTCTTCGCAATGCTGAAAGTTGCAGAGGTAGATATCAAGAAGGAGCATCAAGTGTTGATGGTCAACAAGACCACTAGTTTCAAGAAAAAGGGCAAAGGGAAGAAGAAGGGGAACTTCAAAAAGAATAGCAAGCAAGTTGCTACTCAAGAGAAGAAACCCAAACCTGGACCTAAGCCTGAAACTGAGTGCTTCTACTGCAAGCAGACTGGTCACTGGAAGCGGAACTGCCCCAAGTATTTGGCGGATAAGAAGGATGGCAAGGTGAACAAAGGTATATGTGATATACATGTTATTGATGTGTACCTTACTAATGCTTGCAGTAGCACCTGGGTATTTGATACTGGTTCTGTTGCTAATATTTGCAACTCAAAACAGGGACTATGGATTAAGCGAAGATTGGCTAAGGACGAGGTGACGATGCGCGTGGGAAATGGTTCAAAAGTCGATGTGATCGCAGTCGGCACGCTACCTCTACATCTACCTTCGGGATTAGTATTAGACCTAAATAATTGTTATTTGGTGCCAGCGTTAAGCATGGACATTATATCTGGATCTTGTTTGATGCGAGACGATTATTCATTTAAATCAGAGAATAATGGTTGTTCTATTTACATGAGTAATATCTTTTATGGTCATGCATCCTTAAAGAGTGGTCTATTTTTATTAAATCTCGATAGTAGTGACACACATATTCATAGTGTTGAAGCCAAAAGATGCAGAGTTGATAATGATAGTGCAACTTATTTATGGCACTGCCGTTTGGGTCATATCGGTATAAAGCGCATGAAGAAACTCCATACTGATGGGCTTTTGGAACCACTTGATTATGAATCACTTGGTACTTGCGAACCATGCCTTATGGGTAAGATGACAAAAACACCGTTCTCCGGTACTATGGAGAGAGCAACAAATTTATTGGAAATCATACATACAGATGTATGTGGTCCGATGAATGTTGAGGCTCGTGGCGGATATCGTTATTTTCTCACCTTCACAGATGACTTAAGCAGATATGGGTATATCTACTTAATGAAACATAAGTCTGAAACATTTGAAAAGTTCAAAGAATTTCAAAGTGAAGTTGAAAATCATCGTAACAAGAAAATAAAATTCCTACGATCTGATCGTGGAGGAAAATATTTGAGTTACGAGTTTGGTGTACATTTAAAACAATGTGGAATAATTTCGCAACTCACGCCACCCGGAACACCACAGCGTAATGGTGTGTTCGAACGTCGTAATCGTACTTTACTAGATATGGTGTGATCTATGATGTCTCTTACTGATTTACCGCTATCGTTTTGGGGATATGCTCTAGAGACGGTCGCATTCACGTTAAATAGGGAACCATCAAAATTCGTTGAGACAACGCCATATGAACTTTGGTTTGGCAAGAAACCAAAGTTGTCGTTTTTGAAAGTTTGGGGCTACGATGCTTATGTGAAAAAACTTCAACCTGATAAGCTCGAACCCAAATCGGAGAAATGTGTCTTCATAGGATATCCAAAGGAAACTATTGGATACACCTTCTATCACAGATCCGAAGGCAAGACTTTTGTTGCTAAATTCGGAAACTTTCTAGAGAAGGAGTTTCTCTCGAAAGAAGTGAGTGGGAGGAAAGTAGAACTTGACGAGGTAACTGTACCTGCTCCCTTATTGGAAAGTAGTACATCACAGAAACTAGTTTCTGTGACACCTACACCAATTAGTGAGGAAGCTAATGATAATGATCATGAAACTTCAGAACAAGATACTACTGAACCTCGTAGATCAACCAGAGTAAGATCCGCACCAGAGTGGTACGGTAATCCTGGCCTGGAAGTCATGCTACTAGATCATGATGAACCTACGAACTATGAAGAAGCGATGGTGAGCCCAGATTCCACAAAATGGCTTGAAGCAATGAAATCTGAGATGGGATCCATGTATGAGAACAAAGTATGGACTTTGGTTGACTTGCCCAATGATCGGCAAGCAATTGAAAATAAATGGATCTTCTAGAAGAAGACTGACGCTGACGGTAATATTACTGTCTACAAAGCTCGACTTGTCACAAAAGGTTTTCGGCAAGTTCAAGGGATTGACTACGATGAGACCTTCTCACCCGTAGCGATGCTTAAGTCTGTCCAAATCATGTTAGCAATTGCCGCATTTTATGATTATGAAATTTGGCAAATGGATGTCAAAACTGCATTCCTGAATGGATTTCTGCAAGAAGAGTTGTATATGATGCAGCCGGAAGGTTTTGTCGATCCAAAGGGAGCTAACAAAGTGTGCAAGCTCTAGCGATCCATTTATGGACTGGTGCAAGCCTCTCGGAGTTGGAATAAACGCTTTGATAGTGTGACCAAAGCATTTGGTTTTGTACAGACTTTTGGAGAAGCCTGTATTTACAAGAAAGTGAGTGGGAGCTCTGTAGCATTTCTGATATTATATGTAGATGACATATTGCTAATCGGAAATGATATAGCATTTCTGGATAGCATAAAAGGATACTTGATTAAGAGTTTTTCAATGAAAGACCTCGGTGAAGCTGCTTACATATTGGGCATTAAGATCTATAGAGATAGATCAAGACACTTAATTGGACTTTCACAAAGCACATACCTTGACAAAGTTTTAAAGAAGTTCAAAATGGATCAAGCAAAGAAAGGATTCTTGCCTGTGTTACAAGGTGTGAAATTGAGTAAGACTCAATCCCCGACCAATGCAGAAGATAGAGAGAAAATGAAAGATGTTCCCTATGCTTCAGCCATAGGTTCTATCATGTATGCAATGCTGTGTACCAGACCTGATGTGTGTCTTGCTATAAGTCTAGCAGGGAGGTACCAAAGTAATCCAGTAGTGGATCACTGGAAAGCGGTCAAGAACATCCTGAAATACCTGAAAAGGACTAAGGATATGTTTCTCATATATGGAGGTGACAAAGATCTCATCGTAAATGGCTACGTTGATGCAAGCTTTGACACTGATCCGGACGATTCTAAATCGCAAACTGGATACGTCTTTACATTAAACGGTGGAGCTGTCAGTTGGTGCAGTTCTAAACAAAGCGTTGTGGCGGGATCTACATGTGAAGCGGAGTACATAGCTACTTCGGAAGCAGCAAACAAAGGAGTCCGGATGAAGGAGTTCATATCCGATCTAGGTGTCATACCTAGTGCATCGGGTCCAATGAAAATCTTTTGTGACAATACTGGTGCAATTGCCTTGGTAAAGGAATCCAGATTTCACAAGAGAACCAAGCACATCAAGAGACGCTTCAATTCCATCCGGGATCAAGTCCAGGTGGGAGACATAGAGATTTGCAAGATACATACGGATCTGAATATAGCAGACCCGTTGACTAAGCCTCTTCCACGAGCAAAACATGATCAGCACCAAAGCTCCATGGGTGTTAGAATCATTACTATGTAATCTAGATTATTGACTCTAGTGCAAGTGGGAGACTGAAGGAAATATGCCCTAGAGGCAATAATAATGTTATTATTTTATTTCCTCATATCATGATAAATGTTTATTATTCATGCTAGAATTGTATTATCCGGAAACATAATACTTGTGTGAATACATAGACAAACCAGACGTCACTAGTATGCCTCTACTTGACTAGCTCGTTAATCGAAGATGTTATGTTTCCTAACCATAGACATGTGTTGTCATTTGATTAATGGGATCACATCATTAGGAGAATGATGTGATTGACATGACCCATTCCATTAGCTTAGCACCCGATCGTTTAGTATGTTGCTATTGCTTTCTTCATGACTTATACATGTTCCTATGACTATGAGATTTTGCAACTCCCGTTTGTCGGAGGAACACTTTATGTGCTGCCAAACGTCACAACGTAACTGGGTGATTATAAAGGAGCTCTACAGGTGTCTCCAAAGGTACATGTTGGGTTTTCGTATTTCAAGATTAGGATTTGTCACTCCGATTGTCGGAGAGGTATCTCTGGGCCCTCTCGGTAATGCACATCACATAAGCCTTGCAAGCATAACAACTAATGAGTTAGTTGCAAGATGATGTATTACGAAAAGAGTAAAGAGACTTGCCGGTAATGAGATTGAACTAGGTATTAAGATATCGACGATCGAATCTCGGGCAAGTAACATACCGATGACAAAGGGAACAACGTATGTTGTTATGCGGTCTGACCGATAAAGATCTTCATAGAATATGTGGGAGCCAATATGAGCATCCAGGTTCCGCTATTGGTTATTGACCGGAGACGTGTCTCGGTCATGTCTACATTGTTCTCGAACCCGTAGGGTCCGCACGCTTAAGGTTTTGATGACAGTTATATTATGAGTTTATGCATTTTGATGTACCGAAGTTTGTTCGGAGTCCTAGATGTGATCACGGACATGACGAGGAGTCTCGAAATGGTCGAGACATAAAGATTGATATATTGTATGCCTATATTTGGATATCGGAAGTGTTCCGGGTGAAATCGGGATTTTACCGGAGTACCGGGAGGTTACCGGAACCCCCCGGGAGGTATATGGGCCTTAGTGGGCTTTAGTGGAAGAGAGGAGAGGTGGCCAGGCCTGGGCCGCGTGCCCCTCCCCCCTAGTCCGATAGGACAAGGAGAGGGGGGCGGCGCCCCCCCTTCCTTCTCTCTCTCCTCTTTCCCCCTCCCGAATCCTATTCCAACTAGGAAAAGGGGAGGAATCCTACTCCCGGTGGGAGTAGGACTCCTCCTGGCGCGCCCTCCTCCTGGCCGGCCGCACCTTCCCCTGCTCCTTTATATACGGGGGCAGGGGGCACCCCTAGACACACAAGTTGATCCACGTTATCATATTCTTATCCGTGTGCGGTGCCCCCTGCCACCATAATCCTCGATAATATTGTAGCGGTGCTTAGTCGAAGCCCTGCGACGGCAGTACATCAAGATCGTCACCACGCCGTCGTGCTGACGGAACTCTTCCCCGACACTTTGCTGGATTGGAGTCCGGGGATCGTCATCGAGCTGAACGTGTGCTAGAACTCGGAGGTGTCGTAGTTTCGATGCTTGATCGGTCGGGCCGTGAAGACGTACGACTACATCAACCGCGTTGTGCTAACGCTTCCGCTGTCGGTCTACAAGGGTACGTAGATCACACTCTCCCCTCTCGTTGCTATGCATCACCATGATCTTGCGTGTGCGTAGGAATTTTTTTGAAATTACTACGTTACCCAACAGAATGAGGAGGGAAGATGATGTAAAGCAGCCGACATTTGGCAGGATGTGATGGTTCATCGGCGCCACCACCCCTACATGAAAGTAGCATTAAAAAAGGATCCTTTTTTTAAGAAAAAAAATGAAATTTTGGGATATCAAACCTGGGTGCCCCATTGTACACCCGTGTTCATTTTCACGGGGAATGCAGCCCATGGTATCTGCGGTGCTGGAATTTCAGCCTGACATACCAAACATCCAGAAAAATCATACTTATGAATTTTTTCTTTTTTACTGACATTATCATGGGCACCCATTCCTGTAATATCAAAATTATGTCTAGAGTGGGGGTGATTAGACTACTTGGCCAAATAAAAACTAACATTTTCTCAATTTTAGTTGTAGGCAGATTTTAGCAATTCTAGCAAGTCAAGTATCACCCTACACATGCAATTCTAGGAGTCTAGCAACCGAAAGTAAAACATTGCACATGTAAGTAAATAAGGGGTTTGGAGATGTCAAATGCAATGAAGACATGATAATTTTTGGCGTGGTTTCGATAGGTGGTGCTATCGTATGTCCATGTCGATGGAGACTTCAATCCACAAAGGGTAACGGTTGTGCGAGTCCATGGAGGGCTCCACATCGACAACCAAGGTACCACATCGTCACCGAAATCCTTTCTAGCTTTTTCAATGAGAAGGAAATTTCTATTACGACTAACGATTTGAAACACTTGGAATATGACCGATTAAAAATTTCTCCGCGTGTTTCTATCTAGTCTTATGCCTCCCATACTGATGATGAGGAGCTGCATGTCACATCAGATGGTCAGCTACTCTCTCATTTAGTAGGAGCAGTTTCTGACGTGGGTATAGACAAACCTGGGCTTAGTTCATTGATTGAACTTACAACATCCGGACGTAAATCAAAGACCTCTCGTTTGAAAAAAGTTAGTAAGTCCCATAAGGGGGCGAAGAATTCCAAATCTCTTTATTCCTTCCTCATGAATGGAATGTTTTTTAATAGCAGAGGTCTTCATGATTGGCTAAACATTTATTCATTGCGGAATGTAATAGGGAATACAATTTAGATTTTTTGGCTATCTTTGAAACGGGGAGAGGTGATTTCTCACTGAGTCTGCTTAACCATCTTTCGGGCGGGATAGACTTCACTTGGGTTTCGCGACCTCCTAGAGGTCGTTTTGGGGGCATTTTACTTGGTGTAAATACATGGACTATGGATGTTTTGGCTAGTTCAGATGGTGAGTTTCACGTTAAACTCCATAATTCACAATAAGGCCGATAACTTCACATGGACCCTCGTCTCCGTGTATGGGGTAGCCCAGGATGAGTTCAAGGCAGATTTTCTCCGTGAATTGGTTAATGTGGCGAAAGATAATCCCTATCCCATTCTTATAGGTGGGGATTTCAATTTTCTTCGATTTCCAAATGAGAAAAACCGTGATAGGTTTGATAATCATTGGCCTTTCCTTTTCAATGCTGTCATCGACAGTCTAGATCTGCGAGAGGTTTCCATGATTGGAAGACAATTCATTTGGGCGAATAGTCTTCTGGAACCGACATATGAGAAACTAGATCGTGTTTTCATGGATACCGACTGGGAATCTAAATTTCCTATGGTGTGTTTTCGTGCTCTACCTCGTATCGAGGCTATATCAGACCACACACCCATTCTACTGACTACAGGTTTGCCATGACCACAACATAGACGCAAGTTCAAGTTCGAACTTGGGTGGTTGCTTTGGGATGGCTTCCATGACATGGTCAAGGTGGTGTGGGAGAAACCGGTAGCCAGGCCTACCCCAATACACAGATGGAATAACAAAATGCGTGCATTACATAAATTCCTTGGTGGTTGGGCTAGGCATACGGTGGGTATCCTCATAAAGGAGAAGTTTTGTCTTTCATCTATCATTGATGAATTAGAAGCTGTGGTAGAGGTTAGACCTCTATCTGAGTATGAAATCGAGATCAAGAATCATTCAAATGCACAAATAGCTAACATGTTACATGAAGAGGAACTCAAATGGTACCAACATTCCAACTCTCAATTTATCCTGAAGGTGATTCGAATACTAGATATTTCCATGGAGTCGCCAATGGCAGACACCGGAAGAAAATTATTCATTCACTACAATAGGATGAGGGCACGATTAAGGGGCATGAGCAACTTAAATATTATATCACTAATTATTACAAAAATCTATTTGGAGCACTAGAGGAAGGAAACTTCTCGATGGATGAATCCCGAACATATGACATCCCCCAAGTCTCTAATGAGGAAAACAACCTTCTAACAGCCCCATACTCTGAGCAGGAAGTTAGAAAGGCGGTTTTCCTAATGAGGAACAACAAAGCCCCAGGTCCGGATGGTTTTCCCGCAGAGTTCTATCATAACTTCTGGGAAGTCATCAAACTGGATCTCCTGCTTTTGTTTAGCAACCTTCATGCTGGCCAACTATAATTGTTTTGCTTAAACTTTGGTGAGATTATTTTATTACCTAAGGTTAATGAGGCTGTAAGGATACAACAATATAGACCTATTTGCCTCCTTAATGTTAGTTTTAAAATATTCACGAAGGTT
Source organism: Triticum dicoccoides (assembly GCF_002162155.2). NCBI lineage: Eukaryota > Viridiplantae > Streptophyta > Magnoliopsida > Poales > Poaceae > Triticum > Triticum dicoccoides. The sequence continues at coordinate 156,012,467 of NC_041380.1, forward strand.
GCGACTATTAGGCAAAATTCAGTTGCTGAACATGTGGTTCGTCCTTCACGGACAACTTTTTTTCAAGGAAGACACATCCTAGATGGAGTTGTTATCCTTCATGAAACAATCGATGAATTACACCGAAAAAATTTGAATGGGGTCGTGCTCAAAATTGACTTTGAAAAGGCTTAAGACAAAGTCAAGTGGCACTTTCTTCAACAAACTCTCAGAGTCAACTAGGATTTTCTGGAAAGTGGTGCGCTATGATCCATAGCTTCATTTTTGGAGGTAGTCTTGCCATTAAGGTTAATGATGATGTTGGACTCTATTTCCAAATGAAGAAGGGATTGAAACAAGGTGACTCTGTATTGCCCATGCTATTTAATATAGTGGCGGATATGCTAGCGGTCATGATTGAGCGTGCGAAGGTTGATGACTTTAACATCCCAATTTTTCAATTTGTAATGTTATACAATAGATCATCACTGCATATCATTATTTATTTTCATTTTGGGTTGATCCTAGAAATTCTACGCAACTCAAGGACCCTCGAAGAGAGTTGGGCATTTCGTTATTTTCATATTTGAGTTTTCTCAAATTTTGAAAATAGGATCATTTGATTTTATTTATTTTATCTTCAATTATTTCTATTATCAAAATATGAGAGAGGGAATAAAATGACTTTCCCAAAATAAAGAAATATTGAGGATTTAATAAAAAATCAAATAAGGTTTTATTCTGGAGTTTTTCGTGGTTTTATTTGAATTTAGGAAAAATTGCACGTTTTCAAAAATTGCATTTAGGGATAAGAAAATTTTCATCCTGTTCTAAATATTTTATTTAGACGGTGAAATTTTGTTTTGGCAATTTTAGATTTTTATTTATTTTTCTAGAATTTTTCTTAGTTTCGGTGAAATTGTTTAAAAAAACCTCGCGCCCGACTGGGCCAAAGGCCCAGCCGAGCCAGGCCGGCCCGCCAGGCACCGCCTCCCTCGCCGAGCTGCCGCCGGCCTCGGGGAGACCGAGTCGGGCACGCCTCCGCCGCCGACCCCGTCCCCAAGCAAGGCCCCCTCCCTCCTTAAATAGCCACCCCGGGGCCCCTGGGAGCGCCGAGTCACCGAGTCGCTGCCGCCGCCGCCGCCCCGCCACCGATGATGCCCACCGCCGCTGCCCGGAGCCCCGCCGGACCGGGCCGAGGTAGCCGCTCCGCCGCCCGGTTTTCTGAGGAAAAACCGATTTGGTTTTTTTAGAACACCCTAGTTTTCGTTTTTTTAAATAGATCGGTTTTTTTCCGGTTTATTTATTTATCGAGCGTTCGCTCGTCCGTTCGTTTTAACGAACGCGTTCATTGTTTAGTTCCAGAAAATGAACGTTTGTTCATTATTCTGTTCGTCGTTTTTCTTTTTCTCGGATTATTCCGTGATTATTTCTGATCGCGATTTCTGATCTGATTTTCGTTCTAGTTTAACTTTTTTGCTTGTTTATCGGAATCAGGCGATTCAAGCGCCTGGAGTTTCGTCTCGAAACCCTCTTTCCGTTTAACCATCTCAAACAAGTTTTTGCCTCTGTAAAATTTGACCTAGATCTAGAATAGTAAACGAAGCTTGTTTCTTTCGCCGTTTGTCTTTTGTTGCTTCGTTTGATTTGATTCTTTTTGCCAACCGGAGTTCTTAAGTTGAACTATCTGGTTAGATCTCTTATTCGAGTTTTACCTGTGCATTAGATGAGTACTTATTGTATGCTTGTTTGTTTGTGATAGAGTACCCAGAGTGCGCCGCTTGCTACTTCGAATCGCTAGGTTTTGCGGATCATCAGCAAGGCAAGTAACACTTTGATCATACTTCCTATTACCCAGTTTTATTGCATTAGATCAATCCTCACACCATTGTATGATTAGGATCTAATTAAATTGTTGGTTTGGGAAGTAGATGAGGTAGTACCTATTACTTGTTTATTATCAAACCTTTGGGAGTTACTTCTACGTTTGCTTATTATGCCATGCTATGCTAGTAGACGTGGATTGGGTGAGTGTATCCATGACAGATGTGAGATTGTTAAATTAATGGTTTATCTAAGGTGGCAACTTAAACACACATCTGGGTGGATTGAGGCACCTGGGTATTCCAGTGATTGCCTATTTTTCTTTTGGACCTCCACCCAGGGTCAAAGGGATCATGAGATTATTCATACTAGAAACTTCCGTGTGCAGCCACAAGCTACTATGGGCTCTAGCATAGTTGACTAAGTCATGCGAACTCTTACAGTGGTAGACTAGCAGATGTAGGGGATGCAGGTTGGTACGGTCTACCTGTTCGTAAGGTGCAAGCGCTTCTGAAAGACTATGTCTCGATCATCCGTTTCTCAAACATCATGTAGTGCGAGAATCCCAACGGAGGAGATCGAGTCTTGTGGGGAGAAGTGTGCAAACCTCTGCAGAGTGTATAAACTAATCATGGTTAGTCGTGTCCCCGATTATGGACATCTTGAGTATCTAGTACTTGGATTATCATGTGAATCTCATCATGTTACTCTAAATTCCTTTTGTTGGGTTTTAATGATGATGCTTAATTGGGATTGAGAGGGTGTCTACACTCTCAATGTTTAACAACTACCATGATAGTTAAATAAAATGTATTCCTTTGAAGTAGGGAAAAATTGGCTTTACGCAAAACTGTAACCATAGAGCTTACCACCAGCCAAATATGCATGTAGTATAGCCTTATTCTTTCATTGCTCTCTATGTGTTACATTGCCAGCATATTCCATGTGCTGACCCGTTTCGGGCTGCAACGTTCATGTTGCAGACTTTTTAGACGACGGGTAAGGTGCCTTTAGGTCGTGGTTCTATACTCAGTGATGCCGTTGGAGTTGATGGACTCACTTATCTTCCAAGCCTTCCGCTGTTATCGTGATTAGATGGCCTTAGGCCATATTTATTGTAATAAGTTCTCTTTTGAGACACTCGATGTAATAAGTGTGTGATTGCTACTCTGTTATAAATCCTTCAAGTACTATGTGGTGTGAGCATTACTAATCCAGGGATGACACCAGAGCACAGAGATTGGACTGTTTGAGGTCTGGTCGCTACAAGATGGTATCAGAGCACACGCTGACTGTAGGACACGACCACTAAGCTATAGCCCTAGATCACTACTCACTCTTCCCATTCTGACTCCTCATCTTTTCTACTCTTTTAGGATGGCGGATGAAAGGAACAAGTTCACACAGCCGGATGAAGATACACCCTTTGGACGTCACCTGAAGGAAGTCACTAAGTACCTAAACAACTGAGTACCAAGCTTCACCGGAACCTACAACGCCACTTTACCTGAAGAGGAGCGCTGGATGATTCAAGTTCAAGTTCCAGGAAGGACGTTCATGCCAATCACCGAGCCCATAGAGTTTTCCTTTGATGCACCAACATGGAGTCTAGGAAAGAGCATGGCAGCTCACATCGCCATGGGACGTATTGGAGAAGTTTACCGCAATGATCTCAAGGATACTATCTACCAGATTTGTGGGCGCCGAGATGAGCACTGGGAGATGATCAGCACCAAGAAGGATAGATCAATTCCAGCTTTTATCTAGCAGTTGAACCAGCACATTCGACGTCAGGAGAACCAGATGTGCACTGACATGATAGATCTGAAGAAGGCAAGAACAAGAATCAAGGAACTGGAGGAAGAACTCAAGGCTACACGTGAATATTATGAAGAGGAAATCGAAGTGCTAGTGGAGAAGAATGACGACCTGATCAAGAAGATCGGAATATTTATGGGAGGCCCTACACCAGTAGAAGAAGATGAAGAACCCAAGGAGATTCGCCCTGAAGACTACATCATCATTGACGACACTGACTCGGATCCAGATGATAGTGATGATGACCATGTTGATGAAGCTGGAGCAGATATCATGGAGTCTGCAACCGAAGAATATTTCTAGTAGACCACCTCATCAGTAGTAGTAGTCCACCATGAAAATATAGTAGTCCGAGCACTTTTGCGATAGTTAGATCGATTGTATGCCCTTGTTTGATTGAATGAAGTGAATTGTTTGCTTTTGCCTCATGTGCATATGGGTAGTGTTTTCTCTCTAGACCCCCTCTATTCTTAATCTCATCTTTTCTAAACCCTCAGATGCCTCCAAGACGTGACCCTGGATTTACCTTCCACTGGAGCTTACTCAGTTGATCTAGCAGCAGAACACATTGATGCAGTTGCTAGTCCAGAATCAGAATCAGGGGAACAACAACAACAACCCACCGCCACCACCACTTGTTGACCACTTAGCCCATTTTCTTAGGCTGAATCCGCCGGTGTTCTCTAGTAGCACCGAGACGATAGTAGCAGATGATTGGCTCCACAAGACAGCTAGGGAGTTGACCACGGCAGGATGCATAGATGCAGAAAAGGTGAAGTTTGCCGCACATCAGCTTGAAGGACCCACGGCATCATGGCGGGAGAATTTCACAGCCACTTTCCCTATCGACACTATCACATGGGACCAGTTTCAGCAAGCTTTCCGTACCGCCCATGTTTTAGCAGGAGCTATGGCCATGAAGAAGTGTGAGTTTTGCAACTTGCGCCAAGGAGGACGGACAGTTGGCTAGTATGTGGAGGACTTTAGTAAGCTAGCACGTTATGCCCCAGATGACGTTGCTACGAATGCAGCTAAGCAGGAGAAGTTTCTGGAAGGACTGAATGATGAGTTGAGCATGCAGTTGATGGTAGCAACCTTCAACAACTACCAGGAGTTGGTAGATCATGCTCTTATGATTGAAGGGAAGCAGCAACAGATTAAGAACCGCAAGAGGAAGTATGGACAAGGGAAGTACAATTCTGGAGCTCAGTAGAAGCCACGTTTTACCCCTAGACCGGGAGGACACTTTCAGCATACCCATGGAGGAGGTAGCTCGCACAATCATAATGGCCCCAAGAATGGTAATGGGAATGGAGGAAGCAACGGCCAGAACCGTACCAACCCATCAACCCCAGCCAAGAGAGACCTGAGCCAAGTCACTTGTTTTAAGTGCCAGAAGACCGGACATTATGCCAATGAATGTCTTGAATCCCAGAATGGAAATGGCAATGGAAGCTCTGGGAAGAAGCCGAACCCTTTCAATAGGGGACATGTGAACCACATTAACGTGGAGGAGGTTGAAGAGCAGCCGGATGCAGTAATCGGTAAGTTTTTGGTTAAGTCATTTACTGCACTCATTCTTTTTGATACTGGTGCATCGCATTCATACATCTCAAGGGGATTTGTGGATAAGTATAAACGGCCAACCCAAGCCCTTAGGTCACCCATGTTAGTAACCTCGCCTGGAGCAGAGTATATGGCTAGTCTATGGTGTGATCGGTTACCATTAAGGATTGGTAACTATGTATTTCCCTCGGACCTAATAGTATTGGAATCCCAAGGATTGGATGTGATATTAGGCATGGATTGGTTATCGAAGTATGAAGGGAATATTGAATGCGCCAGTAAGTCAATTTTGCTTACAACGCCAGAAGGAAGAAGGATCAAGTATGTATCCCGGCATGTGCCGAAGAAGACTCAAGTAAATTCCTTAACAAGAGTTGTGCAGGAGGAAGTACCAGTGGTAAAGGATTTCCCTAACATATTTCTAGAGGAGTTGCCAGGCATGCCACCAGATAGAGATATTGAGTTTTTGATTGAGCTTTTGCCAGGCACAGGGCCAATATCTAAGAGACCATACAGGATGCCCGCAAAGGACTTGGAGGAGATTAAGAAGAAGATTAAAGAGTTATTGGATAAGGGTTATATTCGCCCAAGTTCTTCACCTTGGGGATCGCCGGTACTTCTAGTGGAGAAGAAGGATGGATCGTTAAGGATGGTTGTTGATTATCGAGGATTGAATGAAGTAACCATCAAGAACAAGTACCCACTACCGATGATCAATGATCTGTTTGATTGATTGCAAGGAGCTAAGGTATTTTCCAAGATCGATCTGCGATCATGATACCACCAGTTGAAGATTCGAGAACAGGATGTACCTAAGACAACTTTTACCACCAGGTATGGGTTGTACGAGTATACCGTTATTTCATTTGGTCTGACTAACGCACCCGCATATTTTATGAACATGATGAACAAAGTATTTATGGAGTTCTTGGACAAGTTCGCCGTAGTGTTCATTGATGATATCCTAGTTTACTCGAAGAATGAAGAGGAGCATAACGAGCATTTACGTTTGGTACTTGGAAAGCTCAGAGAACATCAGTTATATGCCAAGTTTAGCAAATGTGAGTTTTGGTTGAAGGAAGTTGAATTCCTCGAACACGTTATATCTGGAGAAGGTATAGCAGTAGATCCCACCAAGGTTGACACTGTGACAAATTGGGAAGCCCCAACAATAGTTGGAGAGATCCGAAGTTTTCTTGGACTCGCGGGACACTACCGGAGATTTATTGAAAACTTCTCGAAGATTGCGAAGCCGATGATGGAGTTGTTGAAGAAGGATACCAAGTCCAAATGGATTGAAGAGTGTGAGGCCAGTTTCCAGGAGTTGAAGAAACGTTTGGTTACATCACCAGTGTTGATTTTGCCAGATCAGACCAAGGATTATGAGGTGTATTGCAATGCTTCACGTCGAGGACTTGGAGCAGTGCTTCTGCAGGAAGGAAGAGTTGTTTCATATGCCTGACGATAGCTTAAGCCCCATGAGTTGAATTATGCCACACATGATTTGGAGTTAGCAGCCGTAGTGCATGCGTTGAAGACTTGGAGACATTTTCTCATTGGAAACATTGTGAGGTGTACATGGATCACAAGAGTTTGAAGTACATCTTCACGCAGAAGGAGCTAAATCTCATGCAAAGGAGATGGTTAGAGATCATCAAGGATTATGATATGAGATTGCGTTATCACCCTGGAAAGGCTAATGTAGTAGCTGACACGTTGAGCTGTAAAAGTCATGTCAACACCTTAATGACGGGAGGTTTACCAAGAGAGTTAGCCGAGAATCTTCGTGAGCTATGTTTGGAGATAGTTCCGAGAGGCTATGTAGCAACGTTGGAGATTCAGTCTACTTTGATGGATAAGATAAGAGAAGCTCAAAGGACTGACAAGGAGATCGCTTCTATTAAGGAGAAAATGAGCAAAGGAAAAGCTAAAGGATTTTGTGAGGATGAGCACGATACCTTAAGGTTTGAAGACCGTGTTTATGTGCCCAATGACCCAGAGATCAGGAAGTTGATTTTGCAAGAGGCCCATGATTCACCATATTCGATTCACCCAGGAAATACCAAGATGTATCTGGATTTGAAGGATACTTTCTGGTGGACCGGAATGAAGAAGGATATTGCGGAGTATGTAGTAGTTTGTGATGTATGTCAGAGAGTAAAGCCAGAGCATCAGAAGCCAGCTGGATTGCTACAACCATTGCCAATACCCGAATGGAAGTGGGATAAGCTAGGCATGGATTTTATTATGGGATTGCCCAGAACTCGTTCAGGTTATGACTCGATTTGGGTAGTAGTCGATCATTTGACAAAGGTAGCTCATTTCATCCCAGTGAAGACTACCTATACTAGTGCCAAGTTGGCAAATATATACATGACCAGGATCGTATGTCTGCATGGAGTTCCAAGGAGCATTGTATTAGATAGAGGAACCCATTTTACCTCAAAGTTCTGGAATCAGTTGCACGAAACTTTGGGTACCAGGCTAGAATTCAGTACAACTTTCCATCCGCAGACAGATGGACAGACCGAGAGAGTCAATCAGATTTTGGAGGATATGCTGAGAGCTTGTGCGCTAGATTATGGATCTAGTTGGGACGACAATTTGCCATATGCAGAGTTCACTTACAACAACAGTTATCAATCCAGTTTGAAGATGGCCCCTTTTGAAGCCTTGTACGGAAGAAGGTGCAGGACCCCACTGTCATGGGATGAAGTTGGAGATCGCCAGTTGTTTGGACCGGATCTGATTAAGGAGCCTGAACAGAAGGTGAAATTGATCCGCGATAGGCTCAAGGTAGCCCAGTCCAGGCAGAAGAGCTACACAGATTCTAAACGCAAGGAGACAGTTTACGAAGTCGGAGACCGAGTTTATCTTCGAGTATCTCCACTTCAAGGAGTTAAGCGCTTTGGAGTTAAGGGAAAGTTAGCGCCACGTTTTGTAGGACCATACAAGGTTTTGGAGCGTATGGGAGAAGTAGCCTACAGGTTGGAATTACCCGAAGGATTGTCAGGAGTTCACGACGTGTTCCACGTTTCGCAGTTAAAGAAGTGCCGCACGGAGATGGCTAATATACCGCTGAGAGATACAGTGCCGCTGGAAGCGATTCAGTTGGACAGTGATTTGACCTATGAGGAGAAACCAGTTAAGATTCTTGAGTATGCCAGCCGAGTAATCCGCAGCAAGGTTATCAAGTTTTGCAAAGTTCAGTGGAGCCACCACACGGAGGATGAAGCCACCAGGGAGCGAGAGGAAGATTTGCTGAAGGACCACCCTCCCCTATTTTCTAGCCAACCCGAATCTCGAGGGCGAGATTCATCTTAAGGGGGGTAGGTTTGTAACATCCCAAATTTTCAATTTGGAATTTTATACAATAGATCATCACTGCATATCATTATTTATTTGCATTTTGGGTTGATCCTAGAAATTCTACGCAACTCAAGGACCCTCGGAGAGAGTTGGGGATTTCGTTATTTTCATATTTGAGTTTTCTCAAATTTTGAAAATAGGATCATTTGATTTTATTTATTTTATCTTCAATTATTTCTATTATCAAAATATGAGAGAGGGAATAAAATGACTTTCCCAAAATAAAGAAATATTGAGGATTTAATAAAAAATCAAATAAGGTTTTATTCTGGAGTTTTTCGTGGTTTTATTTGAATTTAGGAAAAATTGCACATTTTCAAAAATTGCATTTAGGACCAAGAAAATGTTCATCCTGTTCTAAATATTTTATTTAGATGGTGAAAATTTGTTTTGGCAATTTTAGATTTTTATTTATTTTTCTAGAATATTTCTTAGTTTCAGCGAAAATGTTTTTTTATAAAAAAAACCCCCGCGCCCGACTGGGCCAAAGGCCCAGCCGAGCCAGGCCGGCCCGCCAGGCACTGCCTCCCTCGCCGAGCTGCCGCCGGACTCGGGGAGACCGAGCCGGGCATGCCTCCGCCGCTGACCCCCTCCCCAAGCAAGCCCCCTCCCTCCTTAAATAGCCACCCCGGGGCCCTTGGGAGCCCCGAGTCACCGAGTCGCTGTCGCCGCCGCACGCCGCCCGCTGCCGTTGCTGCCCACTGTCGCCGCCCGGAGCCCCGCCGGACCGAGCCGAGGTAGCCGCCCCGCCGCCCGGTTTTTTGAGAAAAAACCGATTTGATTTTTTTAGAAAACCCTAGTTTTCGTTTTTTTAAATAGATCGGGTTTTTTCTGGTTTATTTATTTAGCGAGCGTTCGATTGTCCGTTCGTTTTAACGAACGCGTTCATCGTTTAGTTCCAGAAAACAAATGTCCGTTCGTTATTCTGTTCATCGTTTTTCTTTTTCTCGGATTATTCCGCGATTATTTCTGATCGCGATTTCTGATCCGATTTTCGTTCTAGTTTAACTTTTTGCTCGTTTATCAGAATCAGGCAATTCAAGCGCCTGGAGTTTCGTCGCGAAACCCTCTTTCCGTTTAACAAACTCAAACAAGTTTTTGCCTCTGTAAAATTTGACCTAGATCTAGAATAGTAAATGAAGCTTGTTTCTTTCGCCGTTTGTCTTTCGTTGCTTCGTTTGATTTGATTCTTTTTGCCAACCGGAGTTCTTAAGTTGAACTATCTGGTTAGATCTCTTATTCGAGTTTTACCTGTGCATTATATGAGTACTTATTGTATGCTTGTTTGTTTGCGATAGAGTACCCAGAGTGCGCCGCTTGCTACTTCGAATCGCTAGGTTTTGCGGATCATCAGCAGGGCAAGTAACACTTTGATCATACTTCCTATTACCCAGTTTTATTGCATTAGATCAATCCTCACACCATTGCATGATTAGGATCTAATTAAATTGTGGGTTTGGGAAGTAGATGAGGTAGTACCTATTACTTGTTTATTATCAAACCTTTGGGAGTTACTTCTACGTTCGCTTATTATGCCATGCTATGCTAGTAGACGTGGATTGGGTGAGTGTATCCATGACAGATGTGAGATTGTTAAATTAATGGTTTATCTAAGGTGGCAACTTAAACACACATATGGGTGGATTGAGGCACCTGGGTATTCCAGCGATTGCCTGTTTTTCTTTTGGACCGCCACCCAGGCTCAAAGAGATCATGAGATTATTCATAATTAAAACTTCCGTGTGCAGCCACAAGCTACTATGGGCTCTAGCATACTTGACTAAGTCATGCGAACTCTTATAGTGGTAGACTAGAAGATGTAGGGGATGTAGGTTGGTACGGTCTACCCGTTCGTAAGGTGCAAGCGCTTCTGAAAGACTATGTCTCGGTCATCCGTTTCTCAAACATCATGTAGTGCGAGAATCCCAACGGAGGAGATCGAGTCTTGTGGGGAGAAGTGCGCAAACCTCTGCAGAGTGTATAAACTAATCATGGTTAGCCGTGTCCCCGGTTATGGACATCTTGAGTATCTAGTACTTGGATTATCATGTGAATCTCATCATGTTACTCTAAATTAATTTTGTTGGGTTTTAATGATGATGCTTAATTGGGATTGAGAGGGTGTCTACACTCTCAATGTTTAACAACTACCATGATAGTTAAATAAAATGTATTCCTTTGAAGTAGGGAAAAATTGGCTTTACGCAAAACTATAACCATAGAGCTTACGACCAGCCAAATATGCATGTAGTATAGCCTTATTCTTTCATTGCTCTCTATGTGTTACTTTGCCAGCATATTCCATGTGCTGACCCGTTTCGGGCTGCAACGTTCATGTTGCAGACTTTTTAGACGACAAGTAAGGTGCCTTTAGGTCGTGGTTCTATACTCAGTGATGCCGTTGGAGTTGATGGACTCACTTATCTTCCAAGCCTTCCGCTGTTATCGTGATTAGATGGACTTAAGCCATATTTATTGTAATAAGTTCTCTTTTGAGACACTCGATGTAATAAGTGTGTGATTGCTACTCTATTACAAATCCTTCAAGTACTATGTGGTGTCAGCATTACTGATCCAAGGATGACACCGGAGCACAGAGATTGGACTGTTTGAGGTCTGGTCGCTACAATGACCAAATTGATGGGGTAGCAAATCATCTAGTTGAAGGTGGTCTCTGTATACTTCAATATGTCGACGATACGATTCTCTTCATGGATCTTGATCTCGAGAAAGCGAGAAATATGAAACTGATTTAATCAACATTCGAGCAACTCTCGGGTCTTAAGATCATTTTTCATAAAAGTGAATTGTTTTGCTTTGGCGACGCTCAAGATGAGGCCCGCCTGTATGCTGAATTGTTCGGATGCGGGTTGGGCCAGTTTCCCGATCACATATTTGGGGATACCGATACATTATCCGAGACTCAAAAATGATGAATGGAAACACGTCTAGGAGAGACTACAAAAAAGACTTAGCAGTTGGAAAGGTAAAGTGTTGTCTCTGGGTGGAAGATTGGTCCTCATAAATTCAGTACTAAGTAATATGGTACTATATATGATTTCCTTCTTCCTGTTGCCGAAAGGAGTTTCACATAGATTGGATTATTTCCGATCAAGATTCTTTTGGCAAGGAGATAACAAGAGAAAGAAATATCGACTGGCTAAATGGAGTGTGGTCTACCGTCCCAAAGACCAAGGCGGGTTGGGAATTCATGACCTTGATGTTAAGAATAGGGCCCTACTCGGCAAATGGTTGTTTAAATTATTGACGGAAGATGGTGTATGGAAAACCCTTCTAAGGAGGAAATATGTGGGTTCCAAGGCGGTATCCCAAGTATACTAGAAACCTGAGGATTCAAACTTTTGGGCGGGTCTAATGGCTATGAAGAAATATTACTTCTGCTATGGATCCTTCTCAGTTAAGGACGGCTTGGAAATTAGATTTTGGGAGGACAAGTGGCTAGGAAATGCCACACTCCGGGAACAATATCCGGCTCTATACAATATTATGCGCCACAAGGGTGATACTATCGCCACGGTAATGAAATCATTTCCACCAAATGTGATGTTCAAAAGAGATTTAATTGGACCCATACTCCAATTGTGGAACATCTTCTCCAGCGGTTGTCCATGGTGCAATTGTCATATGGGTATGATGTCTTCCGATGGAACCTTCATGGGAATGGACAATTCTCAGTGGAGTCCATGTATAGAGCATTAATCCAGTCCGATGTGCCAGTCGATAATAACAAGAAGATCTGGAAGATGAAGATACCTCTTAAGAATAAAATCTTTGCATGGTATCTTGGTCACGGAGTCATTCTTACTAAGGATAACATTATTAAGAGGAATTGGCATGGAAGTCCGCAATGTGTTTTTTTTCACCGTGATGAGACAATAAAACATGTATTCTTCGAATGCAAATTTGCTCATTCTATATGGCCAGTCATCCAAATAGCTTATGGCTTGTATACTCCTTGTAGTGTCGCTAATGTATTTGGCAATTGGTTACATGGGATTGATCACAGGTTTAGAACTCTTCTCAGGGTGGGAGCGCTTGTCGTTATTTGGTCGCTTTGGGTATGTAGAAATGATATGGTTTTTAATGGTAAAAGTACTTCTCTGATGCTGGTTATCTACAACACGTGGAGAATTGAGACCTATTTACGAAGGTGTGTACATGATTGGAGGGTACGGCGAGGGATACTTTTACTCAACATGGATGGCCGCATGATCTTAGGATTTTCCCTCCTCCGCTTTAGGCGTTATACAGATCTTTTTGTATTTCGCCTTTTTATTTTTCTTTTGTATGAGTGAACCTTATTTGGCTGTGTGCATCTTAGTTATGCAGAGGCTAGGTGTAATTCTTAAATCATTTAAGTAATAAAGTGTCCCTTTTCAAAAAAATGGAGGGCTCCACCCATGAAAGATTCACGAAGAAGCAACCTTGTCTATTCCACCATGGCTTCCGTCCACGAAGGACTAGCCTCACTCGGGTAGATCTTCACAAAGTAGGCGATCTCCTTGCCCTTACAAACTCGATGGTTCAACTCCACACGATCTTGCAGGCTCCAAAGTGACACCTAACAAATTTAGGAGACACCACTCTCCAAAAGGTCATAGATGTTGTGTTGGTGATGAATTCCTTGGTCTTGTGCTCCAAATGATAGTCTCCTCAGCACTCACAATCCCTGTCTCACATATTTGGTTTGGGTAGGAGAAGGATTGGAGCGGAAAGCAACTTGAAGAGGCTAGAAATCAAGCTTCAAATGGTAGGAATGGAATCTCTTGATCTCAACACATGAGCAGGTGGTTCTCTCTCAGAAAATGAATGGTGAAAGTAAAGGAAATATGCCCTAGAGGCAATAATAAAGTTATTATTTATTTCCTTATATCATGATAAATGTTTATTATTCATGCTAGAATTGTATTAACCGGAAACATAATACATGTGTGAATACATAGACAAACAAAGTGTCACTAGTATGCCTCTACTTGACTAGCTCGTTAATCAAAGATGGTTATGTTTCCTAACCATGAACAATGAGTTGTTATTTGATTAACGGGACACATCATTAAGTGAATGATCTAATTGACATGACCCATTCCATTAGCTTAGCACTCGATCATTTAGTATGTTGCTATTGCTTTCTTCATGACTTATACATGTTCCTATGACTATGAGATTATGCAACTCCCGTTTGCCGGAGGAACACTTTGTGTGCTACCAAACGTCACAACGTAACTGGGTGATTATAAAGGAGCTCTACAGGTGTCTCCAAAGGTACATGTTGGGTTGGCGTATTTCGAGATTAGGATTTGTCACTCCGATTGTCGGAGAGGTATCTCTGGGCCCTCTCGGTAATGCACATCACTTAAGCCTTGCAAGCATTGCAACTAATGAGTTAGTTGCGGGATGATGTATTACAGAACGAGTAAAGAGACTTGCCGGTAACGAGATTGAACTAGGTATTGGAATACCGACGATCAAATCTCGGGCAAGTAACATACCGATGACAAAGGGAACAACGTATGTTGTTATGCGGTCTGACCGATAAAGATCTTCGTAGAATATGTAGGAGCCAATATGAGCATCCAGGTTCTGCTATTGGTTATTGACCAGAGACATGTCTCGGTCATGTCTACATTGTTCTCGAACCCGTAGGGTCCGCACGCTTAAGGTTACGATGACAGTTATATTATGAGTTTATGCACTTTGATGTACCAAAGTTTGTTCCGAGTCCCGGATGTGATCACGGATATGACGAGGAGTCTCGAAATGGTCGAGACATAAAGATTGATATATTGGAAGCCTATGTTTGGATATCAGAAGTGTTCCGGGTAAAATCGGAATTTTACCGGAGTACCGGGAGGTTACTGGAACCCCCCAGGAGCTATATGGGCCATAGTGGGCCTTAGTGGAAAAGAGAAGGGGCTGCCCAAAGTGGGCCGCACGCCCCTCCCCTCCCTTGGTCCGAATAGGACAAGGAGAGGGGGCCGGCCACCCTCTCTCTTTTCCCCCCTCCGCGAATCCTATTCCAACTAGGATTGGGGGGGGGGAATCCTACTCCCAGAGGGAGTTGGACTCTCCTGGCGCGCCTCTCCTAGGCTGGCCGCACCCCCCCTTGGTCCTTGATATACTGAGGCAGGGGAACCCCAGAGACACACAAGTTGATCCACGTGATCTTATTCTTAGCCGTGTGCGGCGCCCCCAGCCACCATAGTCCTCGATAATATTGTAGCGGTGCTTAGGCAAAGCCCTACGACAGTAGTACATCAAGATCGTCACCACACCGTCGTGCTGACGGAACTCTTCCCCGACACTTTGCTGGATCGGAGTCCGGGGATCGTCATCGAGCTGAACGTGTGCTAAAACTCGGAGGTGCCGTAGTTTCGGTGCTTGATCGGTCGGGCCGTGAAGACGTACGACTACATCAACCAAACTCTTCCGTTGTCGATCTACAAGGGTACGTAGATCACACTCTCCCCTTGTTTCTATGCATCACCATGATCTTGCGTGTGCGTAGGAATTTTTTTCAAATTACTACGTTCCTCAACAGTGGCATCCGAGCCTAGGTTTTACATGTTGATGTTATGTGCATGAGTAGAACACAAGTGAGTTGTGGGCGATATAAGTCATACTGCTTACCAGCATGTCATACTTTGGTTTGGCGGTATTGTTGGACGAAGCGGCCCGGACCGACATTACGCATACGCTTACGCGAGACCGGTTCTCCCGACGTGCTTTGCACAGAGGTGGCTTGCGGGTGACAGTTTCTCCAACTTTAGTTGAATCGAGTGTGGCTACGCCCGGTCCTTGAGAAGGTTAAAACAACACCAACTTGACAAACTATCGTTGTGGTTTTGATGCGTAGGTAAGATTGGTTCTTGCTTAAGCCCATAGCAGCCACGTAAAACTTGCAACAACAAAGTAGAGGACGTCTAACTTGTTTTTGCAGGGCATGTTGTGATGTGGTATGGTCAAGACATGATGCTGATTTTTATTGTATGAGATGATCATGTTTTGTAACCAAGTTATCGACAACTGGCAGGAGCCATATGGTTGTCGCTTTATTGTATGCAATGCAATCGCGATGTAATGCTTTACTTTATCACTAAGCGGTAGCGATAGTCGTGGAAGCACAAGCTTGGCGAGACGACAACGATGCTACGATGGAGATCAAGGTGTCACGCCGGTGACGATGGTGATCACGACGGTGCTTCGGAGATGGAGATCACAAGCACAAGATGATGATGGCCATATCATATCACTTTATTGATTGCATGTGATGTTTATCTTTTATGCATCTTATCTTGCTTTGATTGACGGTAGCATTATAAGATGATCTCTCACTAATTATCAAGAAGTGTTCTCCCTGAGTATGCACCATTGCGAAAGTTCTTCGTGCTGAGACACCACGTGATGATCGGGTGTGATAGGCTCTACGTTCAAATACAACGGGTGCAAAACAGTTGCACACGCGGAATACTCAGGTTAAACTTGACGAGCCAAGCATATACAGATATGGCCTCAGAACATGGAGACCGAAAGGTCGAGCGTGAATCATATAGTAGATATGATCAACATAGTGATGTTCACCAATGAAACTACTCCATCTCACGTGATGATCGGACATGGTTTAGTTGATTTGGATCACGTAATCACTTAGAGGATTAGAGGGATGTCTATCTAAGTGGGAGTTCTTTAAGTAAATTAACTGAACTTAAATTTATCATGAAACTTAGTACCTGATAAGTATCTTGCTTGTTTATGCTTGTTTGTAGATAGATGGCTCGTGTTGTTGTTCTGTTGAATTTTAATGCGTTCCTTGAGAAAGCAAAGTTGAAAGATGATGGTAGCAATTACACGGACTGGGTCCATAACTTGAGGATTATCCTCATTGCTGCACAGAAGAATTACGTCCTGGAAGCACCGCTGGGTGCCAGGCCTGCTGCTGGAGCAACGCCGGATGTTATGAACATCTGGCAGAGCAAAGCTGATGACTACTTAATGGTTCAGTGTGCCATGCTTTACGGCTTAGAATCGGGACTTCAACGACGTTTTGAACGTCATGGAGCATATGAGATGTTTCAGGAGTTGAAGTTAATATTTCAAGCAAATGCCCGGATTGAGAGATATGAAGTCTCCAATAAGTTCTATAGCTGCAAGATGGAGGAGAATAGTTCTGTCAGTGAGCATATACTCAAAATGTCTGGGTATAATAATCACTTGATTCAATTAGGAGTTAATCTTCCAGATGATTGCGTCATTGACAGAATTCTCCAATCACTGCCACCAAGCTACAAGAGCTTCGTGATGAACTATAATATGCAAGGGATGAATAAGACTATTCCCGAGCTCTTTGCAATGCTGAAAGCTGCGGAGGTAGAAATCAAGAAGGAGCATCAAGTGTTGATGGTCAACAAGACCACTAGTTTCAAGAAAAAGGGCAAAGGGAAGAAGAAGGGGAACTTCAAAAAGAACAGCAAGCAAGTTGCTACTCAAGAGAAGAAACCCAAACCTGGACCTAAGCCTGAAACTGAGTGCTTCTACTGCAAGCAGACTGGTCACTGGAAGCGGAACTGCCCCAAGTATTTGGCGGATAAGAAGGATGGCAAGGTGAACAAAGGTATATGTGATATACATGTTATTGATGTGTACCTTACTAATGCTCGCAGTAGCACCTGGGTATTTGATACTGGTTCTGTTGCTAATATTTGCAACTCGAAACAGGGACTACGGACTAAGCGAAGATTGGCTAAGGACGAGGTGACGATGCGCGTGGGAAACGGTTCCAAAGTCGATGTGATCGCAGTCGGCACGCTACCTCTACATCTACCTTCGAGATTAATATTAGACCTAAATAATTGTTATTTGGTGCCAGCGTTAAGCATGAACATTATATCTGGATCTTGTTTGATGCGAGACGGTTATTCATTTAAATCTGAGAATAATGGTTGTTCTATTTATATGAGTAATATCTTTTATGGTCATGCACCCTTAAAGAGTGGTCTATTTTTATTAAATCTCGATAGTAGTGACACACATATTCATAGTGTTGAAGCCAAAAGATGCAGAGTTGATAATGATAGTGCAACTTATTTGTGGCACCGCCGTTTAGGTCATATCGGTGTAAAGCGCATGAAGAAACTCCATACTAATGGACTTTTGGAACCACTTGATTATGAATCACTTGGTACTTGCGAACCGTGCCTCATGGGCAAGATGACTAAAACACCGTTCTCCGGTACTATGGAGAGAGCAACAGATTTGTTGGAAATCATACATACAGATGTATGTGGCCCGATGAATATTGAGGCTCGTGGTGGATATCGTTATTTTGTCACCTTCACAGATGACTTAAGCAGATATGGGTATATCTACTTAATGAAACATAAGTCTGAAACCTTTGAAAAGTTCAAAGAATTTCAGAGTGAAGTTGAAAATCATCGTAACAAGAAAATAAAATTTCTACGATCTGATCGTGGAGGAGAATATTTGAGTTACGAGTTTGGTGTACATTTGAAACAATGCGGAATAGTTTCGCAACTCACGCCACCCGGAACACCACAGCGCAATGGTGTGTCTGAACGTCATAATCATACTTTTCTAGATATGGTGCGATCTATGATGTCTCTCACTGATTTACCACTATCATTTTGGGGATACGCTCTAGAGACGGCCGCATTCACGTTAAATAGGGCACCATCAAAATCCATTGAGACGACGCCTTATGAACTGTGGTTTGGCAAGAAACCAAAGTTGTCGTTTCTAAAAGTTTGTGGCTGCGATGCTTATGTGAAAAAGCTTCAACCTGATAAGCTCGAACCCAAATCGGAGAAATGTGTCTTCATAGGATATCCAAAGGAGACTATTGGATACACCTTCTATCACAGATCCGAAGGCAAGACTTTTGTTGCTAAGTTCGGAAACTTTCTAGAGATGGAGTTTCTCTCGAAAGAAGTGAGTGGGAGGAAAGTAGAGCTTGACGAGGTAACTGTACCTGCTCCCTTATTGGAAAGTAGTGCATCCCTGAAAACTATTTTTGTGACACTTGCACCAGTGAGTGAGGAAGCTAATGATGATGCTCATGAAACTTCAGAACAAGATACTACTGAACCTCGTAGATCAACCAGAGTAAGATCCGCGCCAGAGTGGTACGGTAATCCTGTTCTGCAAGTCATGCTACTAGATCATGATGAACCTACGAACTATGAAGAAGCGATGGTGAGCCCAGATTCCGCAAAATGGCTTGAAGCCATGAAATCTGAGATGGGATCCATGTATGAGAACAAAGTGTGGACTTTGGTTGACTTGCCCGATGATCGGCAAGCAATTGAGAATAAATGGATCTTCAAGAAGAAGACTGACGCTGACGGTAATATTATTGTCTACAAAGCTCGACTTGTCACAAAAGGTTTTCGGCAAGTTCAAAGGATTGACTATGATGAGACCTTCTCACCCGTAGCGATGCTTAAGTCTGTCCGAATCATGTTAGCAATTGCCGCATTTTATGATTATGAAATATGGTAGATGGATGTCAAAACTGCGTTCCTGAATGGATTTCTGGAAGAAGAGTTGTATATGATGCAACCAGAAGGTTTTGTCGATCCAAAGGGAGCTAACAAAGTGTGCAAGCTCCAGCGATCCATTTATGGACTGGTGCAAGCCTCTCGGAGTTGGAATAAACGTTTTGATAGTGTGATCAAAGCATTTGGTTTTTTACAGACTTTTGGAGAAGCCTGTAGCATTTCTGATATTATATGTGGATGACATATTACTAATTGGAAATGATGTAGAATTTCTGGATAGCATAAAGGGATATTTGAATAAGAGTTTTTCAATGAAAGACCTCGGTGAAGCTGCTTACATATTAGGCATTAAAATCTATAGAGATAGATCAAGACGCTTAATTGGACTTTCACAAACCACATACCTTGACAAAGTTTTGAAGAAGTTCAAAATGGATCAAGCAAAGAAAGGGTTCTTGCCTGTGTTACAAGGTGTGAAGTTGAGTAAGACTCAATGCCCGACCACTGCAGAAGATAGAGAGAATATGAAAGATGTTCCCTATGCTTCAGCCATAGGCTCTATCATGTATGCAATGCTGTGTACCAGATCTGATGTGTGCCTTGCTATAAGTCTAGCAGGGAGGTACCAAAGTAATCCAGGAGTGGATCACTGGACAACGGTCAAGAACATCCTGAAATACCTGAAAAGGACTAAGGATATGTTTCTCATATATGGAGATGACAAAGAGCTCATCGTAAAAGGTTACGTTGATGCAAGCTTTGACACTGATCCGGACGATTCTAAATCGCAAACCGGATATGTGTTTACATTAAACGGTGGAGCTGTCAGTTGGTGCAGTTCTAAACAAAGCGTTGTAGCGGGATCTACATGTGAATCGGAGTACATAGCTGCTTCAGAAGCAGCAAATGAAGGAGTCTGGATGAAGGAGTTCATATCCGATCTAGGTGTCATACCTAGTGCATCGGGTCCAATGAAAATCTTTTGTGACAATACTGGTGCAATTGCCTTGGCAAAGGAATCCAGATTTCACAAGAGAACCAAGCACATCAAGAGACGCTTCAATTCCATCCGGGATCTAGTCCAGGTGGGAGACATAGAGATTTGCAAGATACATACGGATTTGAATGTTGCAGACCCGTTGACTAAGCCTCTTCCACGAGCAAAACATGATCAGCACCAAGGCTCCATGGGTGTTAGAATCATTACTGTGTAATCTAGATTATTGACTCTAGTGCAAGTGGGAGACTGAAGGAAATATGCCCTAGAGGCAATAATAAAGTTACTATTTATTTCCTTATATCATGATAAATGTTTATTATTCATGCTAGAATTGTATTAACCGGAAACATAATACATGTGTGAATACATAGACAAACAAAGTGTCACTAGTATGCCTCTACTTGACTAGCTCGTTAATCAAAGATTATAAAGGAGATCTACAGGTGTCTCCAAAGGTACATGTTGTGTTGGCGTATTTCGAGATTAGGATTTGTCACTCCGATTGTCGGAGAGGTATCGGTAATGCACATCACATAAGCCTTGCAAGCATTGCAACTAATGAGTTAGTTGCAGGATGATGTATTACAGAATGAGTAAAGAGACTTGCCGGTAACGAGATTGAACTAGGTATTGGAATACCGACGATCGAATCTCGGGCAAGTAACATACCGATGACAAAGGGAACAACGTATGTTGTTATGCAATCTGACCGATAAAGATCTTCGTAGAATATGTAGGAGCCAATATGAGCATCCAGGTTCCGCTATTGGTTATTGACCGAAGACGTGTCTCGGTCATGTCTACATTGTTCTCGAACCCATAGGGTCTGCACGCTTAAGGTTACGATGACAGTTATATTATGAGTTTATGCATTTTGATGTACCGAAGTTTGTTCAGAGTCCCGGATGTGATCACGGACATGACGAGGAGTCTCGAAATGGTCGAGACATAAAGATTGATATATTGGAAGCCTATGTTTGGATATCGGAAGTGTTCCGGGTAAAATCGGGATTTTACCGGAGTACCGGGAGGTTACCGGAACCCCCCGGGAGCTATATGGGCCATAGTGGGCCTTAGTGGAAAAGAGAAGGGGCTGCCCAAAGTGGTCCGTGCGCCCCTCCCTCCCTTGGTCCGAATAGGACAAGGAGAGGGGGCCGGCCACTCTCTCTCTTTTCCCCCCTCCGCGAATCCTATTCCAACTAGGATTGGGGGGGGGGGAATCCTACTCCTAGAGGGAGTAGGACTCTCTTGGCGCGCCTCTCCTAGGCCGGCCGCGCCCCCCTTGGTCCTTGATATACTGAGGCAGGGGAACCCCAAAGACACACAAGTTGATCCACGTGATCTTATTCTTAGCCGTGTGCGGCGCCCCCAGCCACCATAGTCCTCGATAATATTGTAGCGGTGCTTAGGAGAAGCCCTGCGACAGTAGTACATCAAGATCGTCACCACGCCGTCGTGCTGATGGAACTCTTCCCCGACACTTTGCTGGATTGGAGTCCGGGGATTGTCATCGAGATGAACATGTGCTAAAACTCGGAGGTGCCGTAGTTTCGGTGCTTGATCGGTCGGGCCGTGAAGACGTACGACTACATCAACCAAACGCTTCCGTTGTCGATCTACAAGGGTACATAGATCACACTCTCCCCTCGTTGCTATGCATCACCATGATCTTGCGTGTGCGTAGGAATTTTTTTGAAATTACTACGTTCCCCAACAGAAAGTTATGTTTCGTTCTGAAGGATCTCTTTTTAAGAGTAAGTGTTAGTGGAGGGGTATAAATAGGCAGCACCAAAAATCCAACCGTTATAAGTCTTTGACCCAACTCGGTGGCACAGATATGAAAATTTCAGTGAGACCGACTGGTGCAAAAGACTTGATCGTTAGTGTTTTCAGTGTGACCGACTATACCATCTCGGTGAGACTGATGTGCAATGGCTAGGGCAGAACCGCGTCTCGGTAATTCTGATCATTTTGTCTAGGTGATTCCAAAACAAAGTGACTTCATCACAAAAACTTGGCAAGGCCTTCTCGGTGGGACCGAGAACCAATTCGGTCAGACTGAAATGTTTGAGTTTTGGCTGTGGCAGTAGAATGGTCATCTCGGTGGGTCCGGAGTGGATAGTATCTGTGGGGCCGAAATGACGATTTAGGATTTGGACATATGTGATAATGGGAAAGTGATTGATGGTTTTTGGAGCAATATCACTTAGCACATTGAGCAACAACCTCATCAACAATACCTCATCCCCTTTTAATAGTATTGGCTTTCTTAAGGGACTCAATGTGATCTTGGATCACTAAACCAAAAATGCAGAGTCTTCGGGTAGCCAATTCTTGTCCTTCATATTTTCAGGGGTCCACATCCATTTGTCCATGACATGCCAACCATTGATCTTTTCTGAAATCTATCATCAATGTTCATTAGATCAATGACATATATGTTGTTGTTAATTACCAAAACCACCCAAGGATTAGTTGCACTTTCAATCTCCCCTTTTTGGTAATAGATCAAAGCTTCAACAAATGATATGAGGAATGAAATGCATCGTCGCTTTTCAGAAGTATGTGATAAGCAAGAGCTCCCCCTAAATTTGTGCATTATTGAAAATTGCATTTGAATGCAAATGCACAATCGATTAGGTTCCATGGATTACTCTTGCATGTCACATACATATTGGTGGAGCACTTAGAATGATAAGATTTGAAAATAATTAGCACTCATCACCAAGAAAACAAGTGAATGATCATACAAGAGCATATTAAATGAATATCCAAGCAAGCATAGAATTAACATATGGTGTGATCAAGCACACGATAACATAGTCTCCTACAAGCATCACACAAAAGTATCTCAAAGTACCAGGAACCAAATTGTAGAAAGAACTTGAAGAAAAACCAAGTGAGAAAAAGCAAAGCACTCCGCTCACTTGAAGCCCTATGATCTATACAAATCCTCCCTCCCTTGGAAGCAAGTACTAAGAAGTTCAAATAAGTTGGAGCTAAACATCTCTAGGCTTGATCTCCTAAAGCTCCTAGAGCGTTGGTGTGCGTCAATGTCGGAGCGGAGATGAGTGCATCTGCAACTGCTTTAGACGATGTCTGCTGGACCGGAGGAGTGAAAACGCCAGGGGGCACTGAGGGGGTAACCGAAGGTGTAGCTACTGGAGCAGAGACTGTGGCTCTGGAAGGTGTTGGAACTGTAGCTGATTTGGGCATAGTCCTAAAGTGAGTAGTTGTACGAATGCCATCACTAGGGGTTTCCTCATCATCACTGAAGTGTCGTCCCTTGGCTTCATCCACTTCCTTCTCGAGACTCTCAATTGTGGACTAAACTTTTGTCATCTTGACACCCAGATCATAAAATTTTGCTTCTAAAATCCTCTCAAGACGATTCTGGTTCTCCATAAGGCCGGCCAAGCTCCACTAGATCCTCTAAGTAGATCTAATGAGATATTGCATCTGGTCAATCTTAGTCTTGAGAAATGGAGCTGAGGTGGCACTAGGTGCTGAAGCCCCTGCAGCCTCTGCACTAGCATGAGCTACAGATGAAGTAGGATGTGAAGGATCCATAGTGATGTTGTTGTCCTCAAGCTCTGGCTGAAGTGGTAAATGCTCACGATCTAACAGAATGTTCTTGTTTGCACCCTTGGAGTTCATAAGAACCTGAATATGAGGGGCAAATCCACAAGACCTCTTCTGATCAGCAGTTGTCCTCTTGATAGTTTCTACAATAAGATCCATGATATTGAACTTCTCATGTTGATCAATATGATTCAACATATTTATGGAGTGACCACAAATCATCCTATCACCACCTGACTTGTGCATCAAGGTATGCCTCATAATAGTGTTGGACATGGAGTTGTGATCCATCTATATCTTAGCATAAACATTTATGTCATTCTCATCAGCCTCGGGCACACCAAGGAATGTGGCCCACTCAAGCACACCAGACTGGTACCTCACTCCTTCAGTCATCCAGGCTATTCTTCCATTTGGATAGAAGTGAGCCGTAGAGTGGAATTGCATGATCATTTCATCATTCCATGAAGTCAACTTCTTCCCTATGAATGCATCAATAACAATGGTCCTAAAGTTCTCATGAACGTGGGGGAAGTTTTCCTCATGTTGATCAATGTACTTCTAGTCCACCCACTTCATGTCACTAACAATGGGCTTCTTGTCAAGCAAAATTGTCTCATAAAAATCTTGTTGCTCTTTGGTTCAGAAGCGGTAATCAACTGCAGTCCTCCTTCTGATGGAGTAGGGGTCTGCCTCTATCCATTTCCTCAGACCTTTGTCTTTCTCTTCTTCATGTTCTCAGCAACTGGATGAGCATCATCATGCTCTGGCAATCTGGGTCTTAGCTTCATGAGCGCTGGGGCATCCTCTCCTTCCACTTCTCTTTCAGGCACTAGGGCCTTGTTCTTCTCGATAGCAGAGATGTTTCTGATTTCCTTCTCTCTTGCCTTGGAAATTGGTGCACTATGCTTGGACTTGGAGGGGTATGCACTCTTTATGGCATCTGCCATGAGCTTTTGTTGCTTGGCAGGAGGAGGTTTTGTAGCTTCCTCTTCCTCTTCCTCTAGCATGTCATCTCTCCTCATGGAGGTGGGTTTGAAGGTCACCTAGACTGACTTCTCTCTTTTTCTTGGTTGGCTCCTGATAAGTCTCCAACGTATCTATAATTTTTTATTGTTCCATGCTATTATATTATCTGTTTTGGATGTTTTATATGCATTAATATGCTATTTTATATTATTTTTGGGACTAACCTATTAACCTAGAGCCCAGTGCCCGTTCCTGTTTTTTCCTTGTTTAAGAGTTTCACAAAAAAGAAATTCCAAACGGAGTCCAAACGGAATGAAACTTTCGCGATGATTTTTCTTGGACCAAAAGACATCCAGAGCGCTTGGAGTGCATGTGAGGAAAGACACAAGGCGGCCACACGGTCGGGAGGCACGCCCGCACCCTTGTGGGCCCCTCGTGACTCCACCGACCTATTTCTTCTGCCTATATATTCTCAAATATCCCAAAACCTTCCAGGGGAGCCATGAAACAACTTTTCCACCGCCACAACCTTCTGTACCCATGAGATCCCATCTAGGGGCCTTTTCTGACGTCCTGTCGGAGGGAGATTCGATCACAGAGGGCTTCTATGTCGACACCATTGCCTCTCTGATGAAGAGTGAGTAGTTTACCATAGACCTACGGGTCCATAGCTAGTAGCCAGATGGCTTCTTCTCTCTCTTTGATTCTCAATACCATGTACTCCTTGATGTTCTTGGAGATTTATTCTATGTAATAATCTTTTGCGTTGTGTTTGTCGAGATTCGATGAATTGTGGATTTATGATCAGCTTATCTATGAATATTATTTGAATCTTCTCTGAATTCTTATATGCATGATTTGATATCTTTGCAAGTCTCTTCAAACTATCAATTTGGTTTGGCCAACTAGATTGTTTTCCTTGCAATGGGAGAAGTGCTTAGCTTTGGGTTCAATCTTCCGGTGCTCGATCCTAGTGACAGAAGGGGAACCGACACGTATTGTATTGTTGCCATTGAGGATAAAAAGATGGGGTATTCATCATATTGTTTGAGTTAATTCCACTACATCATGTCATCTTTCTTAATGCGTTACTCTATTCTTTATGAACTTAATACTCTAGATGCATGATGGATAGCGGTCAATGTGTGGAGTAATAGTAGTAGATGCAGAATCATTTCGGTCTACTTGACACGGATGTGATGCTTATATTCATGATCATTGCCTTAGATATCATCTTAACTTTGCACATTTCTATCAATTTCTCGGCAGTAATTTGTTCACCCGTCGTAATATTTTCTATCTTGAGAGAAGCCTCTAGTGAAACCTATGGCCCCCGGGTCTACTTTCCATCATATAAGTTTCCGGTCTACAATTTTAGTTTCCAATTTACTTTCTTTGTAATCTTTTACTCCCCGTTTCATAAACCAAAAATACCAAAAATACCAGAAATATTACTTTACCATTTATCAATCTATATCAGATCTCACTTTGCAAATAATCGTGAAGGGATTTACATCCCCTTTATCGTGTTGAGTGCAAGTTGGTGTTTGTTTGTGCAGGTATTCGGTGGCTTGTGCGTTGTCTCCTACTAGATTGATACCTTTGTTCTCAAAACTGAGGGAAATACTTACTCTACTTTATTGCATCACCCTTTCCTCTTCAAGGGAAAAACCAACGCAAGCTCAAGAGGTAGCAAGAAGAATTTCTGGCGCCGTTGCCGAGGAGATCTACGCCAAGCCGAGACATACCAAGTACCCATCATAAACTCTCATCCCTCGCATTACATTATTTGCCATTCGCCTCTCATTTTCCTCTCCCCCACTTCTAAAATGATTTTCGAAAAGATTTGCCTTTTCTTCGCCCCTTTTTCGTTCGTCTTCTTCATTTGCTTTTTGTGTGCTCGTGTGTTGAATTGCTTTCTTTGTCATGATGGCTCAAGAGAATATCAAATTGTGTGACTTTTCCAACACCAACAACAATGATTTTATTAGTACTCCGATTGCTCCCACTACTAATGTAGAATCTTGTGAAATTAATGTCGCTTTGCTGAATATTGTTATACCAGGCAAGTTCACTTTGACCATGTTTTTCATAACTATGTTTTATTTGCATGTAGTAGCACCCTTCCAACAATCTCTCCAGCAGTGTTATTGAATCTTGTAGTTGAGTAGAATGCATGAGGTAGAAACCCATCCCCCTATTACCAAACCCGGGACGTTACATAGTTTTAATGCTATGCTATAGTAGACGGGGTTTGGTATGAGTGCATGAGAGTGGTGTGAAGAAGGAGGACTCTACGTCAATGACAACAACTTCATGATGCCACCGGCAAGGACTGCATCTTTAGGACTCCTCAAGATTTTGAGACTCGAGACAAGAATTCAATACACACTACTGGGTGAAGGACGGTTGACGGGCACCCTAGAGAAACCAGTGGTTGGCCGGGATGCATGGAGAAGCGCCATGACATCTTGCGGAAAGCTTCACCCAGACTCAAAGAGACGGAAGAATAATTCATGCCCGGAAGCTTACCTGTGCAACCGCAAGTCACTATGGGCTCTGGCTTGGTTGACCTTACTTGTGACTCTGGCTGGGACGGTGCTAGCAGATGTAGAACTACGGTAGGATTGGATGAGCACTGGACAGTGGTCAGAGGAACTCTTCGGAAGACCATGTTTCGGTCATCTTGTTCTCAAACACCCTGAAATGCGAGAATGTAAAGAGAGGGATTGAATCTTGTGGGTAAAGTGTACAAACCTCTGCAGAGGGTTAAAAGCCTAATCGATTAGCCATGTCCCCGGTTATGGACAATTTGAGCCTCTGGACTTGGATCTATCTCAGAACTCTCAACACTGGACTGATAATTTAATTGTGGGCAACTTATGATGATTTGGGTATGGGACATCGATTGGCGGAAATCATGTCATGAAAGAAAACTCCGTAGTACAGACTCCTGATATTCCTTTGTTGTAGGGAAAATAAAACCAACTTTTATGCAAAAACATCAGACACAGAGCCACAAAGCCATATTGCATATAGAATAGTTTTATCATCTGTTTTCCTCATATTGTGCTCTTGCCGGTACATTCAATGTACTGGCCTACATGGCTGCAACGTCTCATGTTGCAGATATGTTCCTTCCGACGAGTAATAGTACGGTACAGGGTTACGGTCTACACTCAACCTGCCGATGGCGTTGATGGGACTCCACACCCAATTATTTGTTTCCGCTGAGACTTATGAGGTATATATCAGTTTTACGTTATTTATACATGTGATTGCACTTTGATATATACATTGATGTACTGTATGTGCCAGCATACCGATCTAGGGATGGCACATATACACAGAGGCTTGACCGTCTGAGGTCGGGTCGCTACATAGTGACAAAAGGGGAATCGACACGTATTGTATAGTTGCCATCGAGGATAAAAAGATGGGGTTTTCATCATATTGCTTAAGTTAATTCCTCTACATCGTTCCATCTTTCTTAATGTGTTACTCCGTTCTTTATGAACTTAATACTCTAGATGCATGCTAGATAGTGGTCGATGTGTGGAGTAATAGTAGTGGATACAGAATCGTTTCGGTCTACTTGACATGGATGTGATGCTTATATTCATGATCATTGCCTTAGATATCGTCATAACTTTGCACTTTTCTATCAATTGCTCGGCAGTAATTTGTTCACCCACCGTAATATTTTCTATCTTGAGAGAAGCCTCTAGTGAAACCTATGCCCCCCGGGTCTACTTTCCATCATATAAGTTTCCGATCTACAATTTTATTTTCTGATTGACTTTCTTTGTAATCTTTTACTTTTCGCTCCATAAACCAAAAATACCAAAAATATTACTTTGCCATTTATCCATCTATATTAGACCTCACTTTGCAAATAACAGCGAAGGGATTGATAACCCCTTTATCTCGTTGGGTGAGGGAGTCCTAGATTATGGGGTCCTTGTTGTCGCTTGAAGCTACGTTGGTATTTCCCCAAAGAGGAAGGGATGATGCAGCACAGCGGTGGTAGGTACTTCCCTCAGATGTGAAACCAAGGTTATCGAACCAGTAGGAGAACCAAGCAACACAACGTAAATAACACCTGCACAGAAATAACAACTTCTTGCAACCCGACGTGTTAAAGGGGTTGTCAATCCCTTCCGGGGTATGGCGGTTCAAGATAGGGAAACAGACGTGAGGTAAATTTGTAGATATTGATAGATCGAACGCCAAATAAAATAAATAAGGATAAATTGCAGCAAGGTATTTTTGGGTTTTTGGTTTAATAGATCTGAAAATAAATGCAAGGGAAAAGTAGATTGCTACCTCTTGAGCATGCGTTGGTTTTTCCTTGAAGAGGAAAGGGTAATGCCGCAAAGTAGTGTAAGTATTTCCCTCAGTATTTGAGAACCAAGGTATCAATCCAGTAGGAGACAATGCACAAGTCACCTAGTACCTGCACAAACAATCAAGAACCTTGCAACCAACGCGATAAAGGTGTTGTCAATCCCTTCACGGCCACTCGCAAAAGTGAGGTCTAATAAAGATAGTAAAGTAAATATTTTTGGTATTTTTGTTGTATAGATTGGAAAGTAAAGATTGCAAAATAGTAAACGAGATGCGATGTAAAATAAACAAAGATGCAATATAATAATAAAGAGACCCGGGGGCCATAGGTTTCACTAGTTGCTTCTCAAAGATAGCATGTATTACGGTAGGTGAACAAATTATTGCCGAGCAATTGATAGAAAAGCGCATAGTTATGAAGATATCTAAGGCAATGATCATGAATATAGGCATCATGTCCATGTCAAGTAGATCGAAATGATTTTGCATCTACTACTATTACTCCACACATCGACCGCTATCCAACATGCATCTAGAGTATTAAGTTCATAAGAACAGAGTAATGCTTTAAGCAAGATGACATGATGTAGAGGGATAAACTCAAACAATATGACATAAACCCCATCTTTTTATCCTCGATGGCAACAATACAATACGTGCCTTGCTGCCCCTACTATCACTGGGAAATGACACCGCAAGATTGAACCCAAAGCTAAGCACTTCTCCCATTGCAAGGAAGATCAATCTAGTAGGCCAAACTAAACCGATAATTCAAAGAGACTTGCAAAGATATCAAATCATGCACATAAGAATTCAGAGAAGAACCAAATAATATTCATAGATAATCTTGTTCATAAACCCACAATTCATCGGATCTCGGCAAACACACCGAAAAAGAGTATTAGATCTCTGAGAACATCAAGGAGAACTTTGTATTGAGAATCAAAGAGAGAGAATAAGCCATCTAGCTAATAACTATGGACCCGAAGGTCTGTGGTAGACGAATCACGCTTCATCGGAGAGGCTATGGTGTTGATGTAGAAGCCCTCCATGGTCGATTCCCCCTCCGGCAGATCGCAGAAAAAGGCCCCAAGATGGGATCTCACAGGCACAGAAGGTTGCGGTGGTGGAAAAGTGGTTTCGTGGCTCTCTGCGATCGATCTAGGGTATAAGAGTATAAATAGGCGAAAGAAGTACATCGGTGGAGCTACGACGGGCCCACGAGGGTGGGGGGAGCGCCTACCCCCATGGGCGCGCCCTCCTGCCTTGTGGCCGCCTCGCGGAGTTCCAGACTTCAACTCCAAGTCATCTGGATTGCTTTTGGTCCAAGAAAGATCATCGTGAATGTTTCATTCCGTTTGGATTCTGTTTCATATTCCTTTTCGGCGAAGCTCTAAAATAGGCAAAAAAACAGAAACTGGCACTAGGCCTTCGATTAATAGGTTAGTCCCAGAAAAATATAAAAGAGCATATTAAATCACATTAAACATCCAAAACAGATAATATAATAGCATGGAACAATCAAAAATTATAGATACATTGGAGACCTATTATAGATCGGAAAGGCAAATATATGAGAAAGAGACCCGGGGGCCGTGGGTTTCACTAGTGGCTTCTCTCGAGAAAAATAGCAAATGGTGGGTGAACAAATTACTGTTGGACAATTGATAGAATTTCAAATACTCATGACGATATCCAGGCAATGATCATTACGCAGACATCACGTCCAAGATTAGTAGACCGACTCCTGCCTGCATCTACCACTATTTACTCCACACATCGACTGCTATCCAGCATGCATCTAGTGTATTAAGTTCATGGAGAAATGGAGTAATGCAATAGAAATGATGACATGATGTAGACAAGATCTATCTATGTAGATATAGACCCCATCGTTTTATCCTTAGTAGCAATGATACATACGTGTCGGTTACCCTTCTGTCACTAGGATCAAGCACCGTAAGATCGAACCCACTACAAAGCACCTCTTCCCATTGCAAGATAATTAGATCAAGTTGGCCAAACAAAACCCAAATATCGGAGAAGAAACACGAGGCTATAAGGAATCATGCATAAAAGAGATCAAAGAAACTCAAATACTTTCATGGATATAAAAAGATAGATCTGATCATAAACTCAAAGCTCATCAATCCAACAAACACACCGCAAAAGAGTTACATTAGATGGATCTCCAAGAGACTATTGTATTGAGAATCAAGAGAGAGAGAGAGAGAGAGAGAGAGAGATAGAGAGAGAGAGGAAGCCATCTAGCTACTAACTACGGACCCAAAGGTCTACAAAGAACTACTCACGCATCATTGAAGAGGCACCAATGGAGGTGGTGAACCCCCATCCGAGATGGTGTCTAGATTGGATCTGGTGGTTCTGGACTCTGCGGCGGCTGGATGAATATTTCGTCGACTCCCCTAGGGTTCTAGAAATATTGGGGTATTTATAGAGCAAAAGAGGCAGTTCGGAGGCACCCGAGGTCGCACAACCCACTAGGGCGTGCCTGGGCCTCCTGGCATGCCCTGGTGGGTTGTGCTCTCCTTGGAGCACCCCCAGGCGCAGCTAGGGCCCATTATGTTCCTTCTGGTCCATAAAAAATCTATGTAACATTTCATGGCATTTGGACTCCGTTTGGTATTGATTTTTTGCGATGTAAAAAACATGGACAAAACATCAACTCGCACTTGGCACTATGTCAATAGGTTAGTACCAAGAAATGATATAAAATGACTATAAAATGATTATAAAACATCCCATACTGATAATATGGAACAATCAAAAATTATAGATACGTTGGAGACGTATCAACATCCCCAAGCTTAACACCTACTCGTCCTTGAGTAGGTAAGTGATAAAAACAGAATTTTTGATGTGGAATGCTGCCTAACATGTCATA
The DNA here is from genome assembly GCF_002162155.2 of Triticum dicoccoides. NCBI lineage: Eukaryota > Viridiplantae > Streptophyta > Magnoliopsida > Poales > Poaceae > Triticum > Triticum dicoccoides. Next base: position 156,044,358 of record NC_041380.1, read on the forward strand.
TCATATTCTTTCTTTATAGCATGGACATTTGGACTTTTATATTGATCAAAGCGATAGTCTAGTTTTGACATGATAATTTAAATACTCAAGCGTATCAACAAGCAACCATGTCTTTCAAAATATCAACGCTAAAATAAGTTATCCCTAGCCCATCATGCTCAATCATTGATCCATTCATGAAACACACTCGCATATTAGCTACACCCAATACTCAAGTACGATCATATTGAAGGAAATATGCCCTAGAGGCAATAATAAAGCTGTTATTTATATTTCCTTATATCATGATAAATGTCTATTATTCATGCTAGAATTGTATTAACCGGAAACTTAGTACATGTGTGAATACATAGACAAACAGAGTGTCCCTACTATGCCTCTACTTGACTAGCTCATTAATCAAAGATGGTTAAGTTTCCTGGCCATAGACATGTGTTGTCATTTGATGAACGGGATCACATCATTAGAGAATGATGTGATAGACAAGACCCATCTGTTAGCTTAGCACTATGATCGTTTAGTTTATTGCCATTGCTTTCTCCATAACTTATACATGTTCCTATGACTATGAGATTATACAACTCCCGAATACCGAAGGAACACTTAGTGTGCTATCAAACATCACAGCATAACTGGGTGACTATAAAGATGCTCTACAGGTGTCTCCGATGGTGTTTGTTGAGTTGGCATAGATCAAGATTAGGATTTGTCACTCCGTGTATCGGAGAGGTATCTCTAGGCCCTCTCGGTAATGCACATCACTATAAGCCTTGCAAGCAATGTGACTAGTGAGTTAGTTGCGGGATGTTACATTACGGAACGAGCATAGCATATGCAGATATGGCCTCGAAACACTGAGACCGAAAGGTCGAGCGTGAATCATATAGTAGATATGATCAACATAGTGATGTTCACCATTGAAAACTACTCCATCTCACGTGATGATCGGACATGGTTTAGTTGATATGGATCACGTGATCACTTAGATGATTAGAGGGATGTCTATCTAAGTGGGAGTTCTTAAGTAATATGATTAATTGAACTTAAATTTATCATGAACTTAGTCCTGATAGTATTTGCATATCTATGTTGTAGATCAATTGCTCGCATATAGCTTCCCCATTTTATTTATGATATGTTCCTAGAGAAAACTATGTTGAAAGATGTTAGTAGCAATGATGCGGACTAGCTCCGTGATCTAAGGATTATCCTCATTGCTGCACAGAAGAATTATGTCCTTGATGCACCGCTAGGTGACAGACCTATTGCAGGAGCATATGCAGACATTATGAATGTTTGGCAAGCTCGGTATGATGGCTACTTGATAGTTTAGTGTGCCATGCTTTACGGCTTAGAACCGGGACTTCAAAGACATTTGGAACGCCATGGAGCATATAAGATGATCCAAGAGCTAAAATTGGTATTTTAGACACATGCCCGAGTCAAGAGGTATGAGACCTCTGACAAGTACTTTGCCTACAAGATGGAGGAGAATAGCTCAGCTAGTGAGCATGTGCTCAGAATGTCTGAGTACTACAATCACTTGAATCAAGTGGGATTTAATCTTCCAGATAAGATAGTGATTGACAGAGCTCTCAAGTCACTATCACCAAGTTACTAGAATTTCGTGATGAACTATAGTGTGCAAGGGATAACAAAATGATTCCCAAGCTCTTCGCGATGATGAAATTGGTGAAGGTAGAAATCAAGAAAAAGCATCAAATGTTGATGGTTGACAAGACCAGTAGTTTCAAGTAAAAGGGAAAGGGAAAGAAAGGGAACTTTAAGAAGAATGGCAAGCAAGTTGCCACTCCCGTGAAGAAGCCGAAAGCTAGACCTAAGCCTGAAACTGAGTGCTTCTACTGAAAAGGGAATGGTCACTGGAAGTGGAACTACCCCAAATACTTGGCGGATAAGAAGGATGGCAAAGTGAACCAAAGTATATTTGATATACATGTTATTGATGTGTACTTCACTAGTGTTCATAGTAACCCCAGGGTATTTGATACCGGTTCAGTTGCTATGATCACTAACTCGAAACAGGAGTTGCAAAATGAACAGAGACTAGTTAAGGGCAAGGTGACGATGTGTGTTGGAAATGATTCCAAGGTTGATAAGATCACCATCGCACACTCCTTTTACCTTCGGGATTAGTGTTGAACTTAAAATAAATGTTATTTGGTGTTAGCGTTGAGCATAATATGACATGATCATGTTTATTGCAATACGGTTATTCATTTAAGTCAAAGAATAATTGTTATTCTGTTTACATGAATAAAACCTACTGTGGTCATACACCCAAGGTGAATGGTTTATTGAATCCCGATCGTAGTGATACACATATTCATAATATTGAAGCCAAAAGATGCAAAGTTAATAATTATGGTGCAACATATTTGTGGCACTGCCGTTTAGGTCATATTGGTGTAAAGCGCCTGAAGAAACTCCATGCTGATGGACTTTTGGAATCACTTGATGCTTGCGAACCATGTCTGATGGGCAAGATGACTAAGACTCCGTTCTCCGGAATAATGGAGCGAGCAACAGACTTATTAGAAATAATACATACTGATGTATGCAATCCAATAAGTGTTGAGTCTCGCGACGGGTATCATTATTTTCTGACCTTCATAGATGATTTGAGGAGATATGAGTATATCTACTTAATGAAACACAAGTCTGAGACATTTGAAAAGTTCAAAGAATTTCAGAGTGAAGTGGAGAATCATCATAATAAGAAAATAAAGTTTCTAAGACCTGATCGCGGAGACGGAATATTTGAGTTACGAGTTTGGCCTTAAGTTGAAACAATGTCGAATAGTTTCGCAACTCACGCCACCTGGAACACCACATCATAATGGTGTGTCCGAACATCGTAACCGTACTTTATTAGATATGATGCAATCTATGATGTCTCTTACCGATTTACCACTATCATTTTGGGGTTATGCATTAGAGGCAGCTGCATTAGAGGCACCGTCTAAAAATCCGTTGAGATGACACCATATGAACTATGGTTTAGCAAGAAACCTAAGCTGTCGTTTCTTAAAGTTTGGGGTTGCGATGCTTATGTGAAAAAGTTTCAGCTGATAAGCTCAATTCCAAATTGGACAAGTGCGTCTTAATAGGATACCCAAAAGAAACTGTTGGGTAGACCTTCTATCACAGATCCGGAGGCAAGATCTTTGTTGCTAAGAGTGGATCCTTTCTAGAGAAGGAGTTTCTCTAGAAAGAAGTGAGTGGGAGGAAAGTAGAACTTGACGAGGTAATTGTACCTGCTCTCTTATTGGAAAATAGTTCATCTTAGAAATCAGTTCCTATGATTCCTACACCAATTAGTGAGGAAGCCAATGATGATGATCATGAAACTTCTGATCAAGTTACTACTAAACCTCATAGGTCAACCAGAGTAAGATCCGCACCAGAGTGGTATGGTAATCCTGTTCTGGAAGTCATGTTACTTGAACATGACGAACCTACAAACTATGAGGAAGCGATGATGAGCCTAGATTCCGCAAAATGGCTTGAGGCCATGAAATCTGAGATGGGGTCCATGTATGAGAACAAAGTGGGGACTTTTGTTGACTTGCCCGATGATCGACAAGCAATTGAGAATAAATGGATCTTCAAGAAGAAGACAAACGCTGACGGTAATATTACTATCTACAAAGCTTGACTTGTTGCAAAAGGTTTTTGACAAGTTCAAGGAGTTGACTACGATGAGACCTTCTCACCCAGAGCAATGCTTAAGTCCGTCCGAATCATGTTAGCAATTGCCACATTTTATGATTATGAAATTTTGCAAATGGATGTCAAAACTGCATTCCTTAATGGATATCTTAAAGAAGAGTTGTATATGATGCAACCAGAAGGTTTTGTCGATCCAAAAGGTGCTAACAAAGTGTGCAAGCTCCAGCGATCCATTTATGGACTGCTGCAAGCCTCTCGGAGTTGGAATATGCGCTTTGATACTATGATCAAAGCGTATGGTTTTATACATACTTTTGTAGAAGCCTGTATTTACAAGAAAGTGAGTGGGAGCTCTGTAGCATTTCTTATATTATATGTGGATGACATATTGTTGATCGGAAATGATACTGAATTTCTATAGCATAAAAGGATACTTGAATAAGAATTTTTCAATTAAAGACTTCTCGAGCCAAAAGATGGATGCATATGATGTGTTTCATTTTGCACCTCGGTAAAGCTGCTTACAAATTGGGCATCAAGATCTATAGAGATAGATCAAGACGCTTGATAAATTTTTCAATGAGTACATACCTTGATAAGTTTTTGAAGTAGTTCAAAATGGAACAGTCAAAGAAGGAGTTCTTGACTGTGTTGCAAGGTGTGTGAAAGTGCGTTATATCGACTAGAGGGGGGATGAATAGGCGATTTTTATGAAATTCTTCACTGAGGAATTTGCCGGTGAGGAAATTCCTTAGCGAAGAACTACTAGCAGCGGAATAAGTACTCAAAAGTAAACATAACAGAATACAAGCATAGTCATCATGATGAAATGAAGGCAGGCACAGAGTACATGAAGCGTAATCACAGGATAACACAGGATGAAGACAAAACAGACTGAAGAAATTAAACTGAGGAAATTGGGAAAGTCTTCAAACACAGATATGAACAAACACACAACACAGTTATGAGGAAATGAAAGAGTTGAGGGAATAGAACCAGTAAGCTTGGTGAAGACAATGATTTGGTAGACCAGTTCCAACTGTTGTCTCAGTTGTACGTCTGGTTGGAGCGGCTGAGTATTTAAACTCGAGGACACACAGTCCCGGACACCCAGTCCTGAACACGCAGCTCAGGACACCCAGTCCTCACCGTATTCTCCTTGAACTAAGGTCACACAGACCTCCTCCAATCACTCGTGGTAAGTCTTCAGGCGAATTCCAAACCTTCACAAACTCGGTCACTCGGCGATCCACAATTCCTCTTGGATGCTCTAGACCATGATGCCTAACCGTTTGGAAGAAGCACAGTCTTCAAAGGTAACAAGCGTTGGATCCACGCAGGATCAATCTCTTCAGTGATGCTCAATCACTTGGGGTTTGTAGGTGTTTGGGTTTTGGGTTTTTCCTCACTTGATGATTTTCACTCAAAGTCCTCAGAGGATGGGTTGCTCTCAAATGACAAGTGTCAGTTTCTCTCGGAGCAGCCAACCAACTAGTGGTTGTAGGGTGCGGCTATTTATAGCCTAGGGAGCAGCCTGACACGATAAGACATAAATGCCCTTCAATGATATGACCGTTAGGTGGATAGGTATTTTGGGGCAGCTGGCGCATAGCACAACAACGGTCGGAATTTTGAGTAGAAAAATCCTTAGGGCTATCATGTTCCTCACTATGTAGGCAATCCGCACTGGCGAATTCCTAACTCCTCAGTCAGGACAAATTCCTCAGAGACCAGAAGAACTTCATCTCTGTCACTAAAGAAATTGACTGAACTGTATGAGATTTCCAATGGCTTCACTCGAAGGGATTGGTAGGTGTAGGATTTTGAGTTGAGCATCACATGGAAATTTTTCCTTAGTATTTCCTCGACCCCCTTTAACAGTACGGTGTTTCCTATGACTCAAGAAAGAGAAAAACAAAACTATGAAAACGAAAGTCTTCAACCTTCATATTCCTCGCATGAATATCAAGTCTTCACGGACAGACCAATTTCTTCGCTTTCAAAGTCTTCATGAAAGTCTTCAGGAAAACCAAAATCTTTAGTCGAAGATATTAATTTTTAGGGGTCGACTTTTCCTGTAAATATCAAACTCCTCATAGACTTATAGACCTGTGTACACTCACAAACGCATTAGTCCCTTAACCTATAAGTCTTCAATACACCAAAATCACTAAGGGGCACTAGATGCACTTACAATCTCCCCCTTTTTGGTGATTGATGACAATATAGGTTAAGTTTTCAACGGGGATAAACATATGAAGTGTAACTACTGATATTGAGGAATTTGATTGCAAGATATAGAAGAACTCCCCCTGAAGATGTGCATAGTGAGGAATGTGCTTTTGAAGCAATGCACACTTGAAGAGTTGAATCATGGAGATCTCCCCCTATATCTTGTAATTCATACACGCATTTAACATATAATATGAAGAATTTGAAATGCATGATGAAAAATGGTGCCTGATGAAATTCAGCATGCATGCAATAATATTAACGTGGAATAAGCATGCAGAATAGTGCATCAAAAGTATCAGAGCACAATGCATCAAAAGTATCACAACACCATCGGGTTGAAGATTACAACTCGATCCAATAAAGTTTCAGAAGAACGAGAGTTGTAACTTATCAAAAGAAACACCCGTATAATAGACCCGCTTGAAGACTAACTCATATTTCTCCCCCTTTGTCATCGAATGACCAAAAGGATTGAAAATGAGGACTAACGCCGCTGAAGATAATCATGTTGATGAAGGAGCGTTAGCGTTGTTGGGGTCGTTTGTTGATGTAGGGCCTACCGTAGTGTCGTCCAAATCTTCATGTTCATCAGTGTCGCGTGATGAAGAATATGAGCTGGCCACCAGAGAAGGAACCTTGACCTTCTTGAATTTCTTCGATGGAGGTGCAGACCAGTCAAAATCTTCTTTGAGACCCATGATCTTCAGATCTTCTTCACCATAAAGATGTGACAGGATCGCCCAGGTGCGACCGAAGACTTGATGGAGGTAGTAGTGGTTTTTCTTCACTGCATTGTGTGTGGCAGTCATGTTGTGAAGAAGTGAACCAAACTGACGCTTAACACATTTGTGATTTTGTCCACCTTCTGGTGAAGACTAAGCAGAAGTTCATGGTCAGTCATCACGCGCGAAGCAGTGGCTTGAGGAGTGGACTTGGGTGCATTGGCAGAGTCATGTGTGGCAGAGTCATCATTGGTGGAATAAGATGCAGCTTTGCGAAACTGAACATCCAATGGATGAATGCCTTCATCTATTACAGCTGGTGCCTTTCCCTTTCCATGAACTGGGGAATATGTCTGCTTGAGGACTTCAATTGGGGGCAAGTAGCTGAGGTGATTCTGGAAATCAGCTTTGTAGTTGAGTGAAGACCTTGTCCTGAGGAATCTCATAATCCAAGGTGCATAAGGCTTCAGCTCAAACGGAGACAATGCAACATTGGCCATAGTCCTCATGAAGAAATCGTGATAATTGACAGGAATGCCATGAACGATGTTGAATACCAGATTCTTCATGATGCCAACAATTTCATCATCAGATGAGTCGTGGCCTTTGATGGGACTGATTGTCCTCGTAAGAATACGATAGACAGTTCTGGGCACGTACAACAATTCCTTCACGAGGAATTTGGTTCTTGGTGCTTGACCTGGCTTCAAAGGTTTCATCAGCACCTGCATGTAATGATGTGTGAGCTCAAGTTCACTGTAGATGCAGCGAGCTTCTTCAAGGGGAGGACTGAGTGGTAAAGCACGAAGCAATTCAGAGGCTGGTGTAGTGTAGTGAGTGTTTTCAGACATCCAGTCCAGCACCCATAAATTCACATCTTCAGCATCTCCGGTGATGTGCAGCGTTGCATAGAATTGAAGAATTAGTTCTTCATTCCAATCACAGATGTCGGAGCAAAAGTTCAGCAGTCCAGAGTCGTGAAGAACACTGAGGACTGGTGCGAAGCATGGCAGAGATTCCATATCCACGTGAGGAATATGCTCATGGTAGAAGATCTTCTCCTTGTTGAACAGCACTGAGGAATAGCAATTGGCTTGACTAGCAGTCCAGAAACGCCTCTTCCTAATTTGAGCAGAGTCATATGGGTTGTAATCTTCGAAGAATACGTGCTCACCGAAGAAATCATCAGCCTTGAACTTTTGCTTGCGTGAGAATGGATCCTTTGGCTTCGGCAGAGGAGTGTCAGCGAGTTGCATCACGACCTCAGGATCTCAATCGTAGGTTCTTCAGGCTGAGGAATTTCTGGTTGCTCCTCAGTGGCAGTCTACGTCGTTGGTTGTTCAGCAGCAACAGTTTCTTCAGCGCTAGTGGCTGGAATTTCCTCATGGATAGATGCAGTGGGATGAGTTTCTTCAGAGCCCATGTGAACAGTTTGTGTGGGGGACTGAGGAATTTGCTGTATAGGGGTGAACATTGGAGAGTTTGGATGCTTACTTATCCAGAAGTCATCACTGATTACGGGTGTGGAGCAGCCAATGTCCACATCTTCATCTTCCATTTCTTCAATGCCAGCCTCTTCAGCTATGAACTGAGGCATAGGCGAGGAGATGATAGGTGTTGAAGGGATCGTATCCACTTCAATTTCTTCATCCAATGGTTCAGACGAAGAAGCAGAAGGTGTTTCTTCATCAGATCCGTTGGGGATCACATATTCATCATCAAAAGGAACAAGGTCCTTTGATGGCCTGGTTGAGATGGGAACAACATCAATCGGATTTGCAAATGAACTTGTCATAGGCTTCATTTTCTTCGGAGCTGAAGAATCTGAAGCAGCTGAGGTTTTCCTTTTCTTCACTGCAGCACGCTCTGCAGCCTTGGTCTTCTTCACATCTGATGCAGATGGAAGGATTGGAGCTGAAGTTGGTGCAGGAGCAGCTGAGGAATCTGGTTGATGTTCTTCAGGCACAACTGATGTAGTTGCCCTGAGTTCTTTAGTTTCTTCAGGCACACCACTAGTGGGTGCCCTGGAAATTTCTTCAGTGGCTGGAATGCAGTCATCAGCCCAGGAACTCACATTATCTTCAGCAGCCTAATTATCATCAGCGGTGCTGGCATTTTCTTTAGTAGGCTCAGCAGATGCTTCGGCCTGAGGAATTTCCTGTTGCGTTGGGGCTGCAACATTGGAAGTGAAGTTATATGCAAGTTTCACAAAATGAACCTTGGCTCCAAGCCAATCAGCGCGATATGCGTCAAAGTCATCACTGAGTTTCTTAATCTCAGTCTGAATAGTGACAAGTTCTTCAGTTGTCATAGAGATAACGTTTTTCTTCAGACAACGCTCTTTCTTATACTACGCTTTCTTGATCTGCCTGGCCTTCTCAAATTTCCACTTTTCTTCTTGAATGAAGTGGGTTAGCATGTGACTCTGGCCAGGAGTCAGCTTGAAGTCAGGCAAGGGAGTGTTGGGGTCCTTGTGCCAATCATCAATGTATTCGAGGATCAGCTTGGGATCCAAAAGCAGTGGCACCTCTGATCCTTTGGCTCTAGCGGCCCTGACTTGCCTGTCTCAGATGATTTCTGCAAGTTCATCATCATCAGCTTCGTCTTCATCAGACGGCACTTGGAAAGCGACTTGCTTCTTTTGAGGACTTGGTCGAGGACCGCATCGAGTAGTTGACTTTGTCTTCAGCAGTGAGGGGCCAGCTGAGGAACTCGGTGCAGCTGAGGAACTAGCTAAGACACCTGGGGCAATGGAGATGCCGGCAGTCCTTTGGCACGAGGCGAGATGCACAGGTGCTGAGGATTTAGTCGGAACAGCTGAGGGCTTTAGCGGAGGAGCTGAGGACTTTGGAGGAACATGAGCAGCATGAGGAATTTGCCTTGAGGGCTTTGAGGATTCTGGCTGTGAGGGCATTGCTGAGGAACTTGGCCTTGAGGGCATTGTTGGTGAAGCACTTGGCTTGCGCGCGGTCTTCTTTGACATAGCCTTCTTTGGCTTGACAGCAAAGGCCTCAGCAGAGGCAGCAGCAGCAGCAAAATCTTCATTAAATTTCCTCACTACTTCTCTGGCTTGCTTAGCCAGCTTGGCTTGGCGCTTGGCCCATTCATTAGGATAGTCCTCACCGCGCTTGAGGCTGGTGGGATCAGCGATTTGACCAGGTCCCAATGGAGCTCTTGGGCATGGAGGATTGAGTGCGAATATCTTCATGTACTTAGTAGTGACATATCTGTACTCCCTCCATTCTCTTGCCCATCTCCTCTCTATCTTCTGAATGCGCACTTTGCGCTCATTCTTGGTTTCCTCAGTAGGTGTGCAGTACCCAACATATATTTCATCAGGGATCTCAAACGCTGTATTTACCTCAGGCCTCTTTCCTCCCTTCTGTGGCTTCTTACCGTCAGCCATTTTCTTCAGTTGAGGAATTTGAACAATTGAATTCTCTGAAGAAGTATGCAACTTTTCTTCGAGGAACGCTGCAAATGAGTTAAGTTGATGAGAACCTAGTGATTCAGTAGCTGACATGTGTACCTGTGAATAGAGTATAGTTGCGAGGAATTTGGATAGGTCATATGCGTACTCAGAAGGTTTTGAAAAAAAGAACAAGTTTGAGGAATTTGACCAGATGAGTCTTGAAGAATTTCACTAAGCGTTCTTTGTCTTAGGTCCCAGAGATGTGTAGATTAAAAATCCACACATTTGAGGAATCTTGAAGAAAAAAATGGCTTAGAGAAACGAGTCAAGAATAGATGACTTGTGAGGTGTTTAGTGTGTGAATCTATGAAGAAAAACACCTTTGAAGATTTTTAAGATAATCATTCGAATCAATGAGGGTAGTAAAAGTAACTTTTAATTACCCTGGATGAAGAACACGACGAACTGGAGTGAGGAGATGTGAAGTTCGTCTGTGCAGATCTTCCACGCCCTAACTTGGCGGAGGAAGACAGCTACGGCGGCAGCGGAGTGAAGATTTCTGCGGTCGGTGCGAGTACGTCGGTGACGAGGTCGAGGCAGTGAAGCTCTTCCTCACCGGCGGTGATGAAGTAGCGGCGGCGCTAGGGTTTGAAAAGCTCGAGATGGAGAGAGAGGTCGAGTGGAGTAAAAGAAGTGAGGAAGGGGCGGAGGGGTATTTATAGCCACGGTGAAAAACTGCTCGCCCGAAGAAATTGGACGAACGTGCCCCTGACCCTTCTCATTCGCATGACATGTGTCACCCACATAGTGAGAGGTGGAGATCGTGTTAGATCGTGGGTGAGTGGATAAGTATATCGTGGGATGCGGAACGGTTTGAGCGGCAAAGCCGAAAATTTCGATAACACAGGTTTTAAAGTTTCGGTCGCAATTTCTTCAGCTGACAAGGACACAGTGAAGATTTCGAACGAGTTTCAAATAGAACGCACATGAAGAATTTGTGAACAGATTGGGTTGAGTATAGCGTAGAGGGGAAGGGTCCGATAACATTCACTTAGCAGAAAACCAACTTGAAGAAATAGCAAGAAGTGAATGTTGTAGAGTACATAAATTCATATATATATGTATATATACAATGAAGAAAAACGACGGAACTAGTGAAGACTATGCAAACTTGAAGAATATAAATAATTTGAGGAATTTCAACTTTTGGTGGTGGCGTGACCCACCGTATAAGAATAATGATTTCAGACACCGCGTACAATTATCGTAGGGTTTTGAGAATTAACTTCTTCATTACTTTCTTCACTCTAAGAGTGTTATTCTTCATTGATTGAAGAAAAACATTTCTTCATGTGTTGCACATCTAAGTCATCAATTTTGCGTAAGTGTTAGGATGAGTGTCCTTTTCAAAGAACATTCGAGGATTCTAGGATATTTAGCTCACACCGCAACTTGCTAAATCTCTTCTCATCCAAGGGCTTTGTGAAGATATCGGCTAGCTGTTCTTCAGTCTTCACATGCTCAATAGAAATGTCGCCCTTCAACACATGATCACGAAGAAAATGATGACAAATCTGAATGTGCTTTGTCTTCGAGTGTTGAACTGGGTTGTGAGCAATCTTGATGGCACTCTCATTGTCACAGAAGAGAGGCACATTCTTCATGTTGACGCCATAGTCCATGAGAGTTTGCTTCATCCATAGCAATTGGGCACAGCAAGAACCAGCGGCAATGTACTCAGCTTCAGCAGTAGATAGTGATACGCAGTTCTGTTTCTTCGAGGACCAACAGACCAAAGATCGTCCGAGGAAATGACATGTACCAGATGTTGACTTGCGGTCCACACGATCACCAGCATAGTCAGAGTCAGAATATCCAATGAGATCAAAAGCCGAGCCCTTGGGGTACCATAATCCAAGTGTTGGTGTGTGAGCTAGATATCGAAGAATATGCTTCACAGCCTTATGGTGTGATTCCTTCGGTGTAGCTTGAAATCAGGCACACATGCAAACACTAAGCATTATATCTGGCCTAGATGCACATAAGTACAATAAGGAACCTATTATGGAGCGGTATACCTTATGATCGAAGTCAATACCATTTTCATCAGTGCACAGATGGCCATTTGTGGGCATAGGAATTTTGACGCCTTTGCAATCTTGCATGTCGAATTTCCTCAGTACATCCTTGAGGCATTTCTCCTGAGATATGAATATGCCATTGCGTTGTTGACGAATTTGAAGACCTAAGAAGAATTTCAACTCTCCCATCCTAGACATTTGATATTCTTCACTCATCATATAGGCAAATTCATCACTATAACGTTGGTTAGTATAGCCAAAGATAATATCATCAACATATATTTGGCACAGAAACAATTCACCATCATAAGATTTAGTGAAAAGAGTAGGCTCGAGTGAACCGGGTTTGAAGCCTTTATTCATGAAGAGTTCCTTCAAGGTATCATACCAAGCCCGTGGGGCCTGCTTGAGGCCATAGAGAGCCTTGTTGAGTCTGAAGACTTTGTCAGGATTCTTTGGATCTTCAAAACCTGGGGGTTGAGCAACATATACTTCTTCCTCAAGCTTACCATTGAGGAATGCACTTTTCACATCCATTTGATATAAAGTGATATCATGATGGTTAGCATAAGCAAGTAATATGCGAATAGCCTCAAGTCTAGCAACAGGTGCAAAAGTTTCATCGAAATCAATTCCTTCAACCTGTGTGTAGCCTTGAGCTACAAGCCGTGCCTTATTCCTCACTACAAGACCATTTTCATCTTGCTTGTTGTGGTAGATCCACTTTGTGCCGATGATATTGTGCTTGCGAGGATCTGGACATTTGACCAGTTCCCAGACATTGTTGAGCTCGACCTGATGTAATTCTTCTTGCATGGCCTGAATCCACTCAGGCTCCAGAAATGCTTCATCTACCTTAGTGGGCTCTGTAATAGAGACAAAAGCATAGTGCCCACAAAAGTTAGACAAACGTGAAGCTTTTGAGCGTGTGAGAGGACCTGGCACGTTGATGTCATTGATGATCTTTTCAACTTGCACTTCTTTTGCAATGCGAGGATGAGCTGGTTGCCGTTGAAGAACTTGATCAGCGTTTTCTTCAGCACCATTTTCTTCAGCATTTTCTTCAGGTGCATTAGCTCGATGTTCTTCATGTTCTGGAATGAATTCTTCAGCAGATCTTTCAGTAGGAATGACATCCTCAGTAGCCTTGAACTTGATAGTTTCCTCAGGTGCTGGTTCATCTATCACAGTAGGAAGGTGCTCTCTTCGCGAGCCATTAGTTTCGTCGAACCGCACATCTACAGTTTCAACAACTTTATGAAAAATGTTGTTGAAGACTCTGTAGGTGTGCGAGTCCTTTTCGTAACCAAGCATAAAACTTTCATGTGCTTTTGGTGCTAAAAGTGTGTTATATCGACTAGAGGGTGGGTGAACAGGCGATTTTTATGAAATTCTTCACTGAGGAATTTGCCGGTGAGGAAATTCCTTAGCGAAGAACTACTAGCAGCGGAATAAGTACTCAAAAGTAAACATAACAGAATACAAGCATAGCCATCATGATGAAATGAAGACAGGCACAGAGTACATGAAGCGTAATCACAGGATAACACAGGATGAAGACAAACAGACTGAAGAAATTAAACTGAGGAAATTGAGAAAGTCTTCAGTCAAAGTCTTCAAACACAGATATGAACAAACACACAACACAATTATGAGGAAATGAAAGAGTTGAGGGAATAGAACCAACAAGCTTGGTGAAGACAATGATTTGGTAGACCAGTTCCAACTGCTGTCTCAGTTGTACGTCTGGTTGAAGCGGCTGAGTATTTAAACTCGAGGACACACAGTCTCGGACACCCAGTCCTGAACACGCAGCTCAGGACACCCAGTCCTCTCCGTATTATCCTTGAACAAAGGTCACACGGACCTCGTCCAATCACTCGTGGTAAGTCTTCAGGCGACTTCCAAACCTTCACAAACTTGGTCACTCGGCGATCCACAATTCCTCTTGGATGCTCTAGACCATGACGCCTAACCGTTTGGAAGAAGCATAGTCTTCAAAGGTAACAAGCGTCGGATCCACTCAGGATCAATCTCTTTAGTGATGCTCAATCACTTGGGGTTTGTAGGTGTTTGGGTTTTTGGTTTTTCCTCACTTGATGATTTTCGCTCAAAGTCCTCAGAGGATGGGTTGGTCTCAAATGACAAGTGTCAGTTTCTCTCGGAGCAGCCAACCAACTAGTGGTTGTAGGGGGCGGCTATTTATAGCCTAGGGAGCAGCCCGACATGATAAGACATAAATGCCCTTCAATGATATTACTGTTAGGTGGATAGATATTTTGGGACAGCTGGCGCATAGCACAGCAATGGTTGGAATTTTGAGTAGCAAAATCCTCAGGGCTATCATGTTCCTCACTGTGTAGGCAATCCGCACTGGCGAATTCCTAACTCCTCAGTCAGGACAAATTTCTCAGAGACTAGAAGAACTTCGTCTCTGTCACTGAAGAAATTGACTGAACTGTATGAGATTTCCAATGGCTTCACTCGAAGGGATTGGTAGGTGTAGGATTTTGAGTTGAGCATCACATGGAAATTTTTCCTTAGTATTTCCTCGACCCCCTTTAACAGTACGGTGTTTCCTATGACTCAAGAAAGAGAAAAACAAAACTATGAAAACGAAAGTCTTCAACCTTCATATTCCTCGCATGAATATCAAGTCTTCACGGACACACCAATTTCTTCGCTTTCAAAGTCTTCATGAAAGTCTTCAGGAAAACCAAATTCTTCAGTCGAAGATATTAATTTTTAGGGGTCGACTTTTCCTGTAAATATCAAACTCCTCATAGACTTATAGACCTGTGTACACTCACAAACTCATTAGTCCCTTAACCTATAAGTCTTCAATACACCAAAATCACTAAGGGGCACTAGATGCACTTACAATCTCCCCCTTTTTGGTGATTGATGACAATATAGGTTAAGATTTCAACGGGGATAAACATATGAAGTGTAACTACTGATACTGAGGAATTTGATTGCAAGATATAGAAGAACTCCCCCTGAAGATGTGCATAGTGAGGAATGTGCTTTTGAGGCAATGCACACTTGAAGAGTTGAATCATGGAGATCTCCCCCTATATCTTGTAATTCATACACGCATTTAACATATAATATGAAGAATTTGAAATGCATGATGAAATATGGTGCCTGATGAAATTCAGCATGCATGCAATAATATTAACGAGGAATAAGCATGCAGAATAGTGCATCAAAAGTATCAGAGCACAGTGCATCCAAAGTATCACAGCACCATCGGGTTTAAGATTACAACTCGATCCAATAAAGTTTCAGAAGAACGAGAGTTGTAACTTAGCAAATAAAAAACGCCCATATAGTAGACCCGCTTGAAGACTAACTCATATTTCTCCCCCTTTGGCATCGAATGACCAAAAGGATCGAAAATGAGGACTAACGCCCCTGAAGATAATCATGTTGATGATGGAGCGCCAACGTTGTTGGGGTCGTTTGTTGATGTAGGGCCTAGCGCAGTGTCATCCAAATCTTCATGTTCATCAATGTCGCGCGATGAAGAAAATGAGCTGGCCACCAGAGAAGGAACTTGGACCTTCTTGAATTTCTTTGGTGGAGGTGCAGACCAGTCAAAATCTTCTTTGAGACCCATGTTCTTCAGATCTTCTTCACCATACAGATGTGATGGGATTGCCCAGGTGCGACCGAAGACTTGATGGAGGTAGTAGTGGTTTTTCTTCACTGCATTGTGTGTGGCAGTCATGTTGTGAAGAAGTGAACCAAACTGACGCTTAACCCATTTGTGATTTTGATCCACCTTCTGGTGAAGACTAAGCATAAGTTCACGGCCAGTCATCACGCGCGGAGCAGTGGCTTGAGGAGTGGACTTAGGTGCATTGGCAGAGTCATGTGTGGCAGAGTCATCATTGGTGGAATAAGATGCAGCTTTGCGAAACTGACCATCCAATGGACGAATGCCTTCATCTATTACAGCTGGTGCCTTGCCCTTTTCATCAACTGAGGAATATGTCTGCTTGAGGACTTCAACTGGGGGCAAGTAGCTGAGGTGATTCTGGAAATCAGCTTTGTAGTTGAGTGAAGACCTTGTCTTGAGGAATCTCATAATCAAAGGTGCATAAGGCTTCAGCTCAAACGTAGACAGTGCAACATTGGCCATAGTCCTCATGAAGAAATCGTGATAATTGACAGGAATGCCATGAACGATGTGGAATACCAGATTCTTGATGATGCCAACAATTTCCTCATCAGATGAGTCGTGGCCTTTGATGGGAGTGATTGTCCTCGTAAGAATACGATTAGGGCTGGAATTCGAGCCGAGTCGAGCCAGCTCGGCTCGACTCGCTAGAGCTCGTTTCGTTAACGAGCTAGCTTGACTCGACTCGTTATTATTAACGAGCTCAAATCCAAGATTGGCTTGACTCGTATAACTCGCGAGCTACCTCATTTAGCTTGTTAAGCTCGTTAAAGATATGAACATAAAACCCTCAAACATTATAAAAATTATTATGTATATACTAAACATATATATCTCTAAACAATAGTAATTTCCTTATAACGCATGAGTCTCCTAGGCGGTTGGGCCTTCAACGGCTAGGCCTTGTGTTGTGCGCCTCGGACATAGGGTGTTGAGTGGCTGATCTTTTTTATATTGGGAGTGGCCGATCTTTTGTACCGAGCCTAACGAGTTACACAAGTACTCGTGAGATTGGCTTGTTTAACTTGGTCTATAAACGATCTTAAACTAAAGCTCGGCTCGACTAGTTATTCTTCGAGTTCGAGTTGATTCGAGCCGAGTCACGAGCTACTCGTTTAGCTCACGAGCTTCGAGCTTTTTTCCAGCCCTAAATACGATAGACAGTTCTGGGCACGTACAACAATTCCTTCACGAGGAATTTGGTTCGTGGTGCCTGACCTGGTTTCAAAGGCTTCATCAGCACCTGCATGTAATGATGTGTGAGCTCAGGTTCACTGTAGATGCAGCGAGCTTCTTCAAGGGGAGGACTGAGTGGTAGAGCACGAAGCAATTCAGAGGCTGGTGCAGTGTAGTGAGTGTTTTCAGACATCCAGTCCAGCACCCATGAATTCACATCTTCAGCATCTCCGGTGATGTGCAGCATTGCATAGAATTGAAGAATCAGTTCTTCATTCCAATAGCAGATGTCAGAGCAAAAGTTGAGTAGTCCAGCATCATGAAGAACACTAAGGACTGGTGAAAAGCATGGCAGAGATTCCATATCCACGTGAGGAATATGCTCATGGTAGAAGATTTTCTCCTTGTTGAACAGCACTGAGGAATAGAAATTGGCTTGACTAGTAGTCCAGAAACGCCTCTTCCTAATGCGAGCAGAGTCATATGGGTTGTAATCTTCGAAGAATACGTGCTCGCCGAAGAAATCATCAGCCTTGAACTTTTGCTTGCGTGAGAAAGGATCCTTTGGCTTCGGCAGAGGAGTGTCAGTGAGTTGCATCACGACCTCAGGAATCTCAATCGCAGGTTCTTCAGGCTGAGGAATTTCTGGTTCCTCCTTAGTGGCAGTCTGCGTTGTTGGTTGTTCAGCAGCAGAAGTTTCTTCAACGCTAGTGGCTGGAATTTCCTCATGGACAGATGCATTGGGATGAGTTTCTTCAGAGCCCATGTGTACAGTTTGTGTGGGGGACCGAGGAATTTGTTGTAGAGGGGTGAACATTGGTGAGTCTGGATGCTGACTTTCCTAGAATTCATCACTGATTACGGGTGTGGAGCAACCAATGTCCACATCTTCATCTTCCATTTCTTCAACGCCAGCCTCTTCAGCTGTGAACTGAGGCATAGGCGAGGAGATGATAGGTGTTGAAGGGATCATATCCACTTCAATTTCTTCATCCAATGGTTCAGACGAAGCAGCAGAATGAGTTTCTTCATCAGATCCGCTGGGGATCACATATTCTTCATCAAAAGGAACAAGGTCCTTTGATGGTCTGGTTGAGATGGGAATAGCATCAATCGTATTTGCAAACGAACTTGTCATAGGCTTCATTTTCTTCAGAGCTGAAGAATCTGAAGCAGCTGATGCTTTCCTTTTCTTCACTGCAGCACGCTCTGCAGCCTTGGTCTTCTTCACATCTGATGCAGATGGAAGGATTGGAGTTGAAGTTGGTGCAGGAGCAGCTGAGGAATCTGGTTGATTTTCTTCAGGCACAACTGATGCAGTTGCCCTGAGTTCTTCAGTTTCTTCAGGCACACCACTAGTGGGTGCCATGGCAATTTCTTCAGCGGCTGGAATGTAGTCATCAGCCCTGGAACTCACATTATCTTTAGCAGCCTGATTATCATCAGTGGTGCTGGCATTTTCTTCAGTAGGATGAGCAGATGCTTCAGCCTGAGTATTTCCTGTTGCGTTGGGGCTCCAACATTGGAAGTGAAGTTATTCGCAAGTTTCACAAAACGAACCTTGGCTCCAAGCCAATCAGAGCGATATGCGTCAAAGTTATCACTGAGTTTCTTGATCTCAGTCTAAATAGTGACAAGTTCTTCAGTTGTCATAGAGACAACGTTTTTCTTCAGATAGCGCTCTTTCTTGTACTGTGCTTTCTTGATATGCCTGGCCTTCTCAAATTTCCACTTTTCTTCTTAAATGAAGTGGGTCAGCATGTGACTCTGGCCAGGAGTCAGCTTGAAGTCAGGCAAGGGAGTGTTGGGGTCCTTGTGCCAATCATCAATGTAGTCGAGGATCAGCTTGGGATCCAAAAGCAGTGGCACTTCTGATCCTTTGGCTCTAGCGGCCCTGACTTGCCTGTCTCTGATGATTTCTGCAAGTTCATCATCATCAGCTTCGTCTTCATCAGACGGCACTTGGAAAGCGACTTGCTTCTTTTGAGGACTTGGGCGAGGACCTCGTCCAGCAGTGGCCTTTGTCTTCAGCAGTGAGGGGCCTGCTGAGGAACTTTGTGCAGCTGAGGAACCAGCTGAGACACCTGAGGCAATGGAGATGCTGGCAGTCCTTTGGCACGAAGCGAGATGCACAGGTGCTGATGATTTGGTCGGAACATCTGAAGGCTTTGGCGGAGGAGCTGAGGACTTTGGAGGAACAGGAGCAGCATGAGGAATTGGCCATGAGGGCTTTGATGATTCTGTCCGTGAGGGCATTGCTGAGGAACTTGGCCTGCGTGCAGGCTTCTTAGAGATAACCTTCTTTGGCTTGACAGCAGAGGCCTTAGCAGAGGCAGCAGCAGCGGCAGAGTCTTCATTAAATTTCTTCATTGCTTCTCTGGCTTGCTTAGCCAACTTGGTTTGGCGCTTGGCCCATTCATCAGGATAGTCCTCACCGCGCTTGAGGCTGGTGGGATATGCTATTTGGCCAGGTGCCAATGGAGCTCGTGGGCATGGAGGATTGAGTGCGAACTTCTTCATGTACTTAGGAGTGACATATTTGTACTCCCTCCATTCTCTTGCCCATCTCCTCTCTATCCTCTGTTTGCGCACTTTGCGCTCATTCTTGGTTTCCTCGGTAGGTGTGCAGTACCCAACATATATGTCATCAGGGATTTCAAACGTTGTATTTACCTCAGGCATCTTTCCTCCCTTCTATGGCCTTTTACCATCAGCCATTTTCTTTAGTTGAGGAATTTGAACAATCGAATTCTCTGAAGAAGTATGCAACTTTTCTTCGAGGAACGCTGCAAATGAGTTAAGTTGATGAGAACCTAGTGATTTAGCAGCTAACATGTGTACCTGTGAACAGAGTATAGTTGCAAGGAATTTGGAGAGGTCATATGCGTTCTCAGAAGGTTTTTCAAAAAGAACAAGTTTGAGGAATTTGACCAGATGAGTCTTGAAGATTTTCACTAAGCGTTCTTTGTCTTAGGTTCCAGAGTTGTATAGATCGAAGATACACACAATTGAGGAATCTTGAAGAAAAATGATGCTTAGAGAAACAAATCAAGAACAGATGACTTGTGAGGTGTTCAGTGTGTGAAGATATGAAGAAAAACACTTTTGAAGATTTTGTAGATAATCATTCAAATCAACGAGGGTAGTAAAAGTAACTTTTAATTACCCTGGATGAAGAACACGGCGAACAGTGAAGTGAAGAGGTGAAGTTCGTCTGTGCAGATCTTCCACGCCCTAACTTGGCGGAGGAATACGGCTACGGCGGCGGCGGAGTGAAGATTTCCGCGGTCGGCGCGAGTACGTCAGCAACGAGGTCGAGGCAGTGAAGCTCTTCCTCACCGGCGGCGATGGAGTAGCGGCGGCGCTAGGGTTTGAGAAGCTCGAGCTAGAGAAAGAGGTCGAGCGGAGTAAAAGAAGTGAGGAAGGGAAGGAGGGGTATTTATAGCCATGGTGAAAAATTGCTCGCCCGAAGAAATTGGACGAACGTGCCCCTGACCCTTCTCATTCGCATGACATGTGTCACCCACGTAGTGAGAGGTGGAGATCATGTTAGATCGTGGGTGAGTGCATAAGTGTATCGTGGGATGCGGAACGATTTGAGCGGCTAAGCCGAAAACTTAGATAAGATAGGTTTTAAAGTTCCGTCCGCAATTTCTTCAGCTGACAAGGACACGGTGAAGATTTTGAACGAGTTTCAAATAGAACGCACATGAAGAATTTGTGAACAAATTGGGTTGAGTAAAGCATAGAGGGGAAGGGTCCGATCACATTCACTTAGCAGAAAACCAACTTGAAGAAATAGCCATAAGTGAATGCTGTAGAGGACATAAACTCATATATATATATATATATATATATATATATATATATATATATATATATATATATATATATATATATATATATATATATATATATAT
>NC_041380.1:156065423-156100895 GCF_002162155.2 Triticum dicoccoides
CGACGGAACCAGTGAAGACTATGCAAAGTTGAAGAATATGAATAATTTGAGGAATTTCAACTTTTGGTGGTGGCGTGACCCACCGTATAAGAATGATGATTTCAGACACCGCGTACAATTATCGTAGGGTTCTGAGAATCAAATTCTTCATTAATTTCTTCACACTAAGAGTGTTATTCTTCATTGATTGAAGAAAAACGTTTCTTCATGTGTTGCACATCTAAGTCATAAATTTTGCATAAGTGTTAGGATGAGTGTCCTTTTCAAAGAACATTCGAAGATTCTAGGATATTTAGCTCACACCACAACTTTCTAAATCACTTCTCATCCAAGGGCTTTGTGAAGATATCGGCTAGCTGTTCTTCAGTCTTCACATGCTCAATAGAAATGTCTCCCTTCAACACATGATCACGAAGAAAATGATGATGAATCTAAATGTGCTTTGTCTTCGAGTGCTGAACTGGGTTGTGAGCAATCTTGATGGCACTCTCATTGTCACAGAAGAGAGGCACATTCTTCATGTTGACGCCGTAGTGCTTGAGAGTTTGCTTCATCCATAGCAATTGGGCACAGCAAGAACCAGCGGCAATGTACTTAGCTTCAGCAGTAGATAGTGATACGCAGTTCTGTTTCTTCGAGGACCAACAGACCAAAGATCGTCTGAGGAAATGACATGTACCAGATGTTGACTTGCGATCCACACGATCACCAGCATAGTCAGAGTCAGAATATCCAACAAGATCAAAAGCCGAGCCCTTGGGGTACCATAATCCAAGTGTTGGTGTGTGAGCTAGATATCGAAGAATATGCTTCACAGCCTTATGGTGTGATTCCTTCGGTGTAGCTTGAAATTGGGCACACATGCAAACACTAAGCATTATATCTGGCCTAGATGCACATAAGTACAATAAGGAACCTATCATGGAGCGGTATACCTTATGATCGAAGTCAATACCATTTTCATCAGTGCACAGATGGCCATTTGTGGGCATAGGAATTTTGACGCCTTTGCAATCTTGCATGCTGAATTTCCTCAGTACATCCTTGAGGTATTTCTCCTGAGATATGAATATGCCATTGTGTTGTTGACGAATTTGAAGACCTAAGAAGAATTTCAACTCTCCCATCCTAGACATTTGATATTCTTCACTCATCATATAGGCAAATTCATCACTATAATGTTGGTCAGTACAGCCAAAGATAATATTATCAACATATATTTGGCACACAAACAATTCACCATCATAACATTTAGTGAAAAGAGTAGGGTCGAGTGAACCTGGTTTGAAGCCTTTCTTCATGAGGAGTTCCTTCAAGGTATCATACCAAGCCCGTGGGGCCTGTTTGAGGCCATAGAGGGCCTTGTTGAGTCTAAAGACTTTGTCAGGATTCTTTGGATCTTCAAAACCTGGGGTTTGAGCAACATATACTTCTTCTTCAAGCTTACCATTGAGGAATGCACTTTTCACATCCATTTGATATAAAGTGATATCATGATGGTTAGCATAAGCAAGTAATATGTGAATAGTCGCAAGTCTAGCAACAGGTGCAAAAGTTTCATCGAAATCAATTCCTTCAACCTGTGTGTAGCCTTGAGCTACAAGCCGTGCCTTATTCCTCACCACAAGGCCATTTTCATGTTGCTTGTTGCGGTAGATCCACTTTGTGCCGCTGATATTGTGCTTGCGAGGATCTGGACGTTTGACCAGTTCCCAGACATTATTGAGCTCGAACTGATGTAATTCTTCTTGCATGGCCTGAATCCACTCAGGCTCCAGAAATGCTTCATCTACCTTAGTGGGCTCTGTAATAGAGACAAAAGCATAGTGCCCACAAAAGTTAGACAAATGTGAAGCTTTTGAGCGTGTGAGAGGACCTGGCGCTTTGATGTCATTGATGATCTTTTCAACTTGCACTTGTTTTGCAATGCGAGGATGAGCTGGTTGTCGTTGAAGAGTTTGATCAGCGTTTTCTTCAGCACCATTTTCTTCAGGTGCATTAGCTCGACGTTCTTCATGTCCTGGAATGAATTCTTCAGCAGATTCTTCAGTAGGAATGACATCCTCAGTAGCCTTGAACTTGATAGTTTCCTTAGGTGTTGGTTCATCTATCACAGTAGGTAGGTGCTCTATTTGCGAGCCATTAGTTTCATCGAACCGCACATCTATAGTTTCAACAACATTGTGAAGAACGTTGTTGAAGACTCTGTAGGTGTGCGAGTCCTTTCCGTAACCAAGCATAAAACCTTCATGTGGTTTCGGTGCAAATTGTGAGTTTTGATGAGGATCTCTAATCCAACATTTAGCACCGAAGACTTTGAAATAACTTACATTGGGTTTCTTGTCAGTGAGGAGTTCATAGGCAGTCTTTTTGAAGAATCTGTGAAGATATACTCTATTGATGATGTGGCACGTAGTATCAATTGCCTCAGTCCAGAAACGACGAGGCGTTTTGTATTCATCAAGCATAGTGCGAGCCATCTCAGCAAGAGTCCTGTTCTTGCACTCCACGACGCCATTCTGCTGAGAAGTGTAGGGAGCAGATAACTCATGAGTAATACCAAGTTCATCAAGATAGTCATCGAGGCCAGAATTCTTGAACTCAGTGCCATTGTCACTTCTGATGTGCTTGATCTTCACACCAAAGTAGGTTGAAGCCCTCGAGGAAAATCGTTTGAAGACTTCCTGCACTTCATGTTTGTAAGTAACAAGGTGTACCCATGTATAGCGAGAATAATCATCAACAATAACAAAGCCATATTGAGATGCTTCATTTGAAATAGCAGAATAACGATTAGGACCAAAGAGATCCATGTGAAGCAATTCAAACGGGCGAGTGGTGGTCATGATAGTCTTCGCTGGATGCTTGGCCTTCGTCATCTTTCCAGCTTCACAGGCTCCGCATAGGTGATCCTTGAGGAATTTGACATTCTCGATGCCAATGACATGCTTCTTCTTCGCAAGCGTGTCCAAATTCCTCATGCCTGCATGACCAAGTCGTCGATGCCAGAGCCAGTCTTCTGAAGCTTTTCCAAGTAAGCACACAACTGGTTGTGGTCCTGTAGAGAAATCAACAATATACAGATCTCCTATCCTAAAGCCTTCAAAGACTTTGGAATTGTCATCTTCCATAACCACAACACAATGGTACTTGCCAAAGACAACAACCATATCAAGATCACAAAGCATTGAGACAGACATAAGGTTGTATCCTAAGGACTCAACAAGCGTGACTTTGTCCATGTGTCGATCCTTTGTAATCGCAACCTTACCTAGACCCAATACCTGACGTTTGCCTTTGTCAGCAAAGATGATATGCTTCAGATGCGATGGAGATAACGGAGCATCCATCAATAGATTCTTGTCACCAGTCATGTGGTTTGTACATCCACTATCGAGGACCCACTCAGTGGCTTTGGGTTGATCATCCTGCAGATGAATTAGTGCAGCTTACAAACTCATATACTTCATCAGTGAAGAATATGACATCAATTCATCAGATCAATTTCACCAAGTAAAAGAACTGAAAAAGCAATATGGGGACGTGAGAAATGAAAGTTCATTTCTTCATGATTAGCCTGCGTCCTATCAGACATGCTCAGGTCTCCAGCAAATTCTTCAGACGATTACGTGCGTCTAGAGACCTGACCCTGCAGAAGAGATTAGTTCTTTTTCTTCACCACCCACATCTGAAGAGGTGGGAAAGAGTTCATCATTCTGCGAGCTCCATACGAGAAGGATGGCATAGAAGCCAGTCCATTTCGTTTCACATAAGAGGGGTTAGAGTAAGCATAAGAGTATGCAGAGAAATTCTTTGAGGACTTATGGACATAATGATTTGAAGAATAATGCACATATCCATAATCCTTAGATCTTCCCTACGAAATAGACGGGTTAGCACGATGATGTTCATATGAGGACTTTGATCCATATGAGGAATTAGGTCCGTATGAGGACTTGAATCCATATGAAGAATTTGGTCCATATGAAGAATTTGATCTGGGGTTCCTATTCTTCACAGGTGGCATCATGATGATATTCACCTGAAGATTTTCAAGGCATCTTTTGGGAACAATGATTTTCTTCATAGGGGAGCCGTTCCTGCAGTTAGTGCCAACATATCTAGCAAATACTTCACCATTCTGATTTTTGAATAGCTTATAGTTGGAGTCAATTGACTCATCATCAGAATGAGGAGATTCACATGCAAATCCAGGTAAGTTAGATGGATCAACTGGAGGTCCCTTTGAAGCAACCCATGTAGTTTTGGGGTACTGCTCAGGCTTCCAATATGCAACATCAGCATTGAGTTTCCTCTCAAAGGCGATACCCTCTTTCCTAGGGTTCCTGTTGAGGATCTGCTTTTTAAGCACATCACAAAGAGCCTGATGCCCTTTGAGGATTTTGTACATGCCTGTCATATACAATTCCTTCAGCCCTGCATCGTCAGTGATACTAGCAATGTCCTCAGATGAGGTATTAGTGATAGCAGAGGCATGTGAAGAATTTGAAATATTAGCATCATTTGAACATTCAGGTGAAGAATTAGCAGATTCACGTTCAATGCACTTCAAGCATGGAGGAACAAATTGTTCCTGAGAAGCGCTGATTTGTTGAGCAAGCAATGAATCGCGCTCCTTATGAAGATCTTCATAACTCACTCTTAGCTTTTCAAGATCTTGCTTTCTTTGAAGAAATTCATAAGAGAGCTTCTCATCATCGGATAAGAGAGTGTTATGTTGATCTTGAAGGGTGTCATACTTAGTATGAAGTCTCCGAAGACTTTCAGCCAAAGCTTTTGACTAATCCATTTCCTCACCCAACATATCATCGCTCTTGTTTCGCATATAGTGAGTGTTTTCCAAAGCTCTTTGTTGTTTAGTAGCAAGGGAAGCAAGTTTGACATAGCTGGGTCCAAATTCATCACCAGATTCATCATCACTGGACTCGGATAGGTAGCATTCAGTTACCTCGGCATCTTTTGCCATAAGGCATGATGCAGAAGATGATGATTCTAGTTCGAATGCCATCGGTTTGACAGATTCCTTGAAGTCCTCAAACCAAGGATCATGACAGGTTCGATGACCTTCATAGACCTCAGAGAGACGGTCCCAAATGAGCTTCGCATGATTGAGATGCATGATATTCCTGAACTAATTTTGTGACAGACTGGAGCAGATGACATCCTTCACCGTGAGGTTGAGAAGAGTATACTTGCGAATGTCATCAGCATCCGCCATCTTGCACAGATCAGTCAGGCCAATCTCAGTGACGGTCCACAACTCGTTGTTCATCGCCATGAGGCGTTTCTTCATCATGGCCTTCCACTTGGGATACTCGTGACCGTCAAAGATGGGGCATGTCACCTTCGTCATACCTGCGGTCGACATAACTAAAACTCCAGGTGGTTAAACCAAAATCACACAGAACAAGGGAGTACCTTGCTCTGATACTAATTGAAAGTGTGTTATATCGACTAGAGGGGGGTGAATAGGCGATTTTTATGAAATTCTTCACTGAGGAATTTGCCGGTGAGGAAATTCCTTAGCGAAGAACTACTAGCAGTGGAATAAGTACTCAAAAGTAAACATAACAGAATACAAGCATAGTCATCATGATGAAATGAAGACAGGCACAGAGTACAGGAAGCGTAATCACAGGATAACACAGGATGAAGACAAACAGACTGAAGAAATTAAACTGAGGAAATGAAAGAGTTGAGGGAATAGAACCAGTAAGCTTGGTGAAGACAATGATTTGGTAGACAAGTTCCAACTGCTGTCTCAGTTGTACATCTGGTTGAAGCGGCTGAGTATTTAAACTCGAGGACACACAGTCCCGGACATCCAGTCCTGAACACGCAGCTCAGGACACCCAGTACTCACCGTATTCTCCTTGAACAAAGGTCACATAGACCATGTCCAATCACTCGTGTTATGTCTTCAGGCGACTTCCAAACCTTCACAAACTTGGTCACTCGGCGATCCACAATTCCTCTTGGATGCTCTAGACCATGACGCCTAACCGTCTGGAAGAAGCACAATCTTCAAAGGTAACAAGCGTCAGATCCACTCAGGATCAATCTCTTCAGTGATGCTCAATCACTTGGGCTTTGTAGGTGTTTGGGTTTTGGTTTTTCCTCACTTGATGATTTTCGCTCAAAGTCCTCAGAGGATGGGTTGCTCTCAAATGACAAGTGTCAGTTTCTCTCGGAGCAGCCAACCAGCTAGTGGTTGTAGGAGGGCGGCTATTTATAGCCTATGGAGCAGCCCGACATGATAAGACATAAATGCCCTTCAATGATATGACCGTTAGGTGGATAGATATTTTCGGACAGCTGGCGCATAGCACAGCAACAGTTGGAATTTTGAGTAGCAAAATCCTCAGGGTTATCATGTTTCTCACTGTGTAGGCAATCCGCACTGGCGAATTCCTAACTCCTTAGTCAGGACAAATTTCTCACAGACCAGAAGAACTTCGTCTCTGTCACTGAAGAAATTGACTGAACTGTATGAGATTTCCAATGGCTTCACTCGAAGGGATTGGTAGGTGTAGGATTTTGAGTTGAGCATCACATGGAAATTTTTCCTTAGTATTTCCTCGACCCCCTTTAAAAGTACGGTGTTTCCTATGACTCAAGAAAGAGAAAAACAAAACTATGTAAATGAAGGTCTTCAAGCTTCATATTCCTCGCATGAATATCAAGTCTTCACGGACACACCAATTTCTTCACTTTCAAAGTCTTCATGAAAGTCTTCAGAAATACCAAAATCTTCAGTCGAAGATATTCATTTTTAGGGGTCGACTTTTCCTGTAAGTATCAAACTCCTCAGAGACTTATAGACCCGTGTACACTCACAAACGCATTAGTCCCTTAACCTATAAGTCTTCAATACACCAAAATCACTAAGGGGCACTAGATGCACTTACAGGTGCAAATTTTGAGTTGTGATGTGGATCTCTAATCCAACATTTAGCACCGAAGACTTTGAAATAACTTACATTGGGTTTCTTATCAGTGAGGAGTTCATAGGCAGTCTTTTTGAAGAATTTGTGAAGATATACTCTGTTGATGATGTGGCACGCAATATCAATTGCCTCAGTCCAGAAACGACGAGGCATTTTGTATTCATCAAGCATAGTGCGAGCCATCTCAGCAAGAGTCCTGTTCTTGCACTCCACGACGCCATTCTGCTGAGGAGTGTAGGGAGCAGATAACTCATGAGTAATACCAAGTTCATCAAGATAGTCATCGAGACCAGAATTCTTGAACTCAATGCCATTGTCACTTCTGATGTGCTTGATCTTCACACCAAAGTAGGTTGAAGCCCTCGAGGAAAATCGTTTGAAGACTTCCTGCACTTCATGTTTGTAAGTAACAAGGTGTACCCATGTGTAGCGAGAATAATCATCAACAATAACAAAGCCATATTGAGATGCTTCATTTGAAATAGTAGAATAATGATTAGGACCAAAGAGATCCATGTGAAGCAATTCAAATACGCGAGTGGTGGTCATGATAGTCTTCGCTGGATGCTTGGCCTTCGTCATCTTCCCAGCTTCACAGGCTCCGCATAGGTGATCCTTGAGGAATTTGACATTCTCGATGCCAATGACATACTTCTTCTTCGCAAGCATGTGCAAATTCCTCATGCCTGCATGACCAAGCCGTCGATGCCAGAGCCAGCCTTCTGAAGCTTTTGCAAGTAAGCACACGGCTGGTTGTGGTCCTGTAGAGAAATCAACAATATACAGGTCTCCTCTCCTAAAGCCTTCGAAGACTTTGGAATTGTCAGCTTCCATAACCACAACACAACGGTACTCGCCAAAGACAACAACCATATCAAGATCACAAAGCATTGAGACAGACATAAGGTTGCATCCTAAGGACTCAACAAGCATGACTTTGTCCATGTGTCGATCCTTTGTGATCGCAACCTTACCTAGACCCAATACCTGACTTTTTCCTTTGTCAGCAAAGATGATATGCTTCAGATGCGACGGAGATAATGGAGCATCCATCAATAGATTCTTGTCACCAGTCATGTGGTTTGTACATCCACTATCGAGGACCCACTCAGTGGCTTTGGGTTGATCATCCTGCAGATGAATTAGTGCAGCTTACAAACTCATATACTTCATCAGTGAAGAATATGACATCAATTCATTAGATCAATTTCATCAAGTAAAAGAACTAATAAAGCAATATGAGGACATGAGAAATGAAGGTTCATTTCTTCATGATTAGCATGCGTCCTATCAGGCATGCTCAGGTCTCTAGAAAATTCTTGAGACGATTACGTGCGTCTGGAGACCTGACCCTGCAGAAGAGATTAGTTCTTTTTCTTCACCACCCACATCTGAAGGGGTGGCAAAGAGTTCATCATTCTGCGAGCTCCATACGAGAAGGATGGCATAGAAGCCAGTCCATTTCATTTCACATAAGAGGGGTTAGAGTAAGCATAAGAGTATGCAGAGAAATTCTTCGAGGACTTATGGACATAATGATTTGAAGAATAATGCACATATCCATAATCCTTAGATCTTCCCTGCGAAACAGATGGGTTAGCACGATGATGTTCATATGAGGACTTTGATCCATATGAGGAATTTGGTCCGTATGAGGACTTGAATCCATATGAAGAATTTGGTCCATATGAAGAATTTGATCTGGGGTTCCTATTCTTCATAGGTGGCGTCATCATGACATTCACCTGAAGATTTTCAAGGCATCTTTTGGGAACCCAGATTTTCTTCATAGGGGAGCCGTTCCTGCAGTTAGTGCCAATATATCTAGCAAATACTTCACCATTCTGATTTTTGAACAGTTTATAGTTGGAGTCAATTGACTCATCATCAGAATGAGGAGATTCACATGCAAATCCAGATAAGTTAGATGGATCAACTGGAGGTCCTTTTGCAGCAACCCATGTAGTTTTGGGGTACTGCTCAGGCTTCCAATATGTACCATCAGCATTGAGTTTCCTCTCAAAGGCGATACCCTCTTTCCTAGGGTTCCTGTTGAGGATCTGCTTTTTAAGCACGTCACAAAGAGCCTGATGCCCTTTGAGGCGTTTGTACATGCCTGTCGTGTACAATTCCTTTAGCCCTGCATCGTCAGTGATACTACCAATGTCCTCAGATGAGGAATTAGTGATAGCAGAGGCATGTGAAGAATTTGAAACATTAGCAGCATTTGAACATTCAGGTGAAGAATTAGCAGATTCATGTTCAATGCACTTCAAGCATGGAGGAACAAATTCTTCCTGAGAAGCGCTGATTTGTTGAGCAAGTAATGAATCGCGCTCCTTCTGAAGATCTTCATAACTCACTCTTAGCTTCTCAAGGTCTTGCTTTCTTTGAAGAAATTCATAAGAAAGCTTCTCATGATCGGATAAGAGAGTGTTATGATGACTTTGAAGATTGTCAAACCTAGTCTAAAATCTCTGAAGATTTTCAGTCAGGGCTTTAGTGCGATCCATTTCTTCACCCAATGTCGGTGTACTAGAGTAGGGGTACCCTAGTATCCCGAACTCGTGCACAGCAGTTACAGCACCCCGCGGCAAGGCTTGCCGCGGTGACCGCCAAGACCCTCCGTGGATCCCTTGAAGACCATTCAAGAACAAAGTACTCAAACCAAGGCCCCGGCAAGAGGAGCTTGCCGGGAAGACCAACCAAGGCCCCGGCAAGAGGAGCTTGCCGGGAAGGCCAACCAAGGCCCCGGCGAGAGGATCTTGCCGGGAAGAGACAAGACCCCGGCAAGAGGAGCTTGCCGGGAAGGCCACTCACGGCATACCAAGAAAGCTTGCCGCGACGCGCCCTGCGTCCCGGCAAGATCCGGCGAGCGACAAGCTTCCGGACGCGACAAGACGACGGCCGCGGCAAGGAGCTTGCCGCGGGAAACCCCCACTTCGTGCCCGCGCTCCAGCACACATGCTAACGTGTCGCTCTGGGACTCTCCCAAGCACACGTGGCAGGAGGCCGTGCAGCTAGGGGTACGTGGTGGCAAGCGGAGATGAAGAGAAGCCCATCGTGGCAAACGGTGGCGCTCCTAACGGTCACCTTTTGTACTGTTTAGGAGACTCAGATAGGCATTTAATGCCCTTGTCCCCTGCCGTCAGAGTTAGGTAGGGTGCACTGTATCCACAGTAGCGGTAGCTGCACCTACCGCATCCTTTTCCATTTTACCCTTCTAGTCTACGTTGCCACCTGTCGGTGACCCCTTGAAAGTATAAAAGGAGGCCCGGGCGCAACGGAGAGGAGGTTCGGCCAGTTCGCCTCATTGGAGACACCAGAAACACTCCCACGCTCAGTCTGGTAGCGTCGATCGCTCCTGAGCAAAGATTCAATACACACAAACAAGCAGCAGTAGGGTTTTACGCATCCGTGCGGCCCCAAGCTGGGTAAAATCGCCCGCGTGCACCGCCTCGATCCGCTCTTTGTGCGTTCTCCGCCTCCCACCGAACCGAAAGGGGCCCTGTCCCCATAGGTGTTGGTGGAATCAGCACCCCCCGACATCTCTGGCGCGCCAGGTAGGGGGCGTCGAGATTGTGCGAACCCGATCCGGCGTGCACGCAAGCTAAATCTTCATCGTCTTCATCGACATGCCACCGAAGAAGAAGGATTCGGAGGCAGTTGTTCCGTCTGCGTCGCTTCCACCGCCTCCGGAGCAAACGGGTGGTGGAGTGGACGCCGGCGGAGGAATGGGCGTCGACGAGGGTGCCCACAGCGCTGCCAAGTACAAGGACAAGGCGGCACAGACCTCGGCGTCCATGCGAGCACCGCGCCCCTCTCAGGAGGCGCGGGACCAGCAGCGTCATAGCGTTCGCAGCGCCATACGTCCGCTGACCCAAGATCAAGCTGGTGGTTCGCGTGGCGTTCAAGACCAACATGCACGCCAGCATGCTGGCCCCAGCGAGGTGCGGTCTCCGAGACGGGATGCTGCTCCTTCTAACTTGGTTAGGAGTCCGAGCACGCCCCTCTCCTCGCACCGTTCACCTCCGCCGCCCACCACCCCAGCAGAAGCCTTGGCGCGGGCCCAGCTGCTCCTGAACTATCCTCCGACGGCGGACAAGACCGACGAATGGAGGGCCACTATCCAGAGCCTCATTGGCTTCGCCAACGGCGACACTGCGCGGCGACCAAGCACCTCGCTGCCGCGGCAGGATAGCCGGACGCGAGCCGATGGCAACAAGACTGAGGGAGGTGCGACTTCCATGCACTCTCCACTATGAAGGCCAAAATTGCCGACTCGCCGGGTCCACCCCAACAGCGGCTCCACCGCGTCGTCGGACCCACGAGCTCGTCGCGACCAGCGCCAAGTTCTCCATGAACGACAACAAGAAGACGCTCGAACCCGCATCGAGCGCTGAAGAGAAGCGCGACGTCAATCCGACAAGCGCGTTGGACTCTCTGTTGACATGCATGCGCCAGGGGAACCAGGCGATCTGCCGTACACGGTAGGTTGTCCTGCGTTCACCCGTGAGCTGCGGCAAGTCCAGTGGCCCAGCATAAAGAATTTCAAGCCAGACGTGCCGGAGAAGTACGACGGCAAGACGCATCCATCGGAGTTCCTCAGCATCTACACCATTGCGGTGCAGGCTGCCGGGGGGCGAGATGACAAGATCCTTGCCAACTACTTCCCGCTGGTGCTCAAGCCCAATGTCAGATCCTGGCTCATGCACTTGCCGGACAACTCCATATCCTCCTGGGCTGATTTGTGCCATCAGTTTGTCGGTGCCTTTACAGGCGGCCACAAGCCACATGGCCAAGAGAGCGATCTTCATCTGCTCGCCCAGAAGGAAGGAGAGCCATTGCGCAAGTACATTCAGAGATTCAGCCGTGTACAGCACAACATCCCAGACGTCCACCCCGTCGCGATCATCAGCGCGTTCCATCAGAACGTGCGAAACCAAAGGATGAGGGAGGAGATGGCGATGTGTAAGATCAGAGACGTCAGCGAGCTTTACGCCCTGGCTGACAAGTGTGCACGCGCTGAAGAGGGGAGGAGGCTCCCCGGAGAGAGTACAGGAGCAGGAGGATCTGACAGTGAGGATGCCGCCCCGACAAGGAAAGGCCGGCGGCGGAACAACAGAAGGAATAAGGGTAAGGAAGTGCTAGCTGTCGAGCAGACCGGCAACGGAGGTGGCGCCAAGGAAGCTAAGGCTGGTGGCTCCGACAAGGAGGCCCATCCGGTGGCGGCCGCCGACAAGCAGGACAACTCCGGCAGGCAGTATTGCAAGATTCACCGCACCAAGGGTCACGATCTCCAGAACTGCAAGAAGGTCGAACAGCTTGCTGAGCAGCAGAAAGCTGAATACGAGCGACGCGACAAAGAGAAGGCCCGGGAAGGAACTGGTGGATCCGGCAAGAAATGCCCCGGCCGGGGAGGACGCCGCGGCAAGGCCAAACAGCGGCTAGGAGACAGACCTCCCCGCGGCCGCGACAAGGATGAAGATGACGACGATGACGAAGACGTGGATGATGATGAGGCCGATGAGCAGGAATTTCAGAAAGCCACAGAGGTCCTGTGCGTTGACGGTGGCGCCTCTCTGCATACTTCGCACCGCCAGCTCAAGCAGTGGATGCGGGAAGTGAATGGAGCGGAGCCATCCATAGAGTCACGCAAGCCCCTGAAATGGTCCAACACGCCTATCATCTTCGACATTGGGGATCACCCTGATCGCATAACTGCGGTCGGGTGCTTGCCGATGTTGGTTTCACCAACTATCCGCAACCTCAAGGTCACAAAGATGCTAGTTGACGGTGGGGCCGGCTTGAATCTCATCTCCTCCGTGGTCCTTCACAAACTCCAGATCCCTGACAGCGAGCTCGAAGAGACCGGCACATTCCAAGGAATCAACCCGGGAAGGAGCAAGCTGAAAGGGAAGATCACGCTGCCGGTCACATTTGGCAGCGAGCTGAATTTCAGAACTGAGAGGGTCACATTTGACGTTGCCGATTTTCCATTACCCTACAATGGGATCCTTGGCCGTCCAGCGCTCGCCAAGTTTATGGCAGCCTCTCACTATGCATACAACGTGCTCAAAATGCCAGGCCCGATAAGTGTCATCTCTGTCCCCGGCGACAAGAAGGATGCCCTTATCTGCGCCGACAAGATCTACCGGGAAGCAGCAGCCGCAGCTGATCACCACACGCTTGCCGCTGAAGCTCCCGAGGGGAAGAAGAAGGCCAAGTCCGGCAAGAGCTCTGATGCCCACTCCGGCAAGCGCACCTCTTCAGAGTGCCACGCTACCGTCGAGGACGCACCATCGAGCTCCACCGGCAAGTGCAAGAAGACAATGGCGGCTCCACCTGAGACCAAGAAGGTGTCCGCCAAGGAGGACGACACTGGTGGTACCTTCACCATCAGTGCCACGCTTGACCCCAAATAGGAAAGCGCGCTCATTGCTTTCCTGCGGGCGAATGTCGACGTGTTTGCATGGCAACCGTCAGATATCCCCGGTGTTCCCAGGAAAGTAATCGAGCACCACCTTGCCGTCTGTCCTCATGCGCGGCCCGTCAAGCAGAGAGTCAGGAAGCAGGCAGTGGAGCGCCAAGAGTTCATTGCAGAAGAGATCAGGAAATTGGAAGCAGCAGGCCTTGTCAGAGGAGTGCTCCATCCCACGTGGTTGGCCAATCCTGTAGTCGTGCGCAAGGCGAACGGGAAATGGAGGCTTTGTATAGACTTCACTGATGTCAATAAAGCTTGTCCCAAAGATCCATTTCCCTTGCCGCGCATTGACCAGATTGTTGACTCCACAGCTGGATGTGATTTGCTTTCATTTCTTGATGCGTATTCAGGATACCATCAAATCTTCATGGCAGAAGAGGATGAGGAGAAAACCGCATTTATCACCCCTTGTGGCACATACTGTTTTGTATGGATGCCCTTTGGGTTGAAGAATGCTGGTTCAACATTTGCAAGAGTAGTCCATGTCGCTTTTGAGCCACAGATACACAGAAATGTGGAAGCCTACATGGATGATATAGTGGTCAAGAGCAAGGACAAGGCTACCCTGATCCAAGATTTAGAAGAAACTTTTGCAAATCTGCGCAAGATCAACCTCAAACTCAACCCCGAGAAGTGCGTGTTTGGAGTCCCTTCCGGCAAGCTTCTCGGGTTCTTTGTGTCTCAGCGGGGAATTGAAGCCAATCCCGACAAGAATAAGGCCATCGAGCATATTGAAGCACCGAAGCGCGTCAAGGATGTGCGAAGGCTTGCCGGTTGCGTGGCTGCTCTTAGCAGGTTTATCTCTAAGTCTGCTGAGCGCGCCCTGCCGTTTTTCAAAATATTGAAAAAGGCAGGTCCAATGAAATGGACTCCGGAAGCGAAGGCTGCGCTGCAGGACTTGAAGAGGTACTTGTCGCACCTAAGCCACAAGAGAAGTTGTTGCTGTACCTAGCGGCAACCAATCAAGTGGTTAGTGCTGCGTTAGTAGCGGAGAGGGAGGCGGACGATGAGCCAGCAACCGCGGCAAGTGAATCCAGCGACAAGCAGGGGGCTTCTCCGGCAAGCTCTGGTCCGGCGAGCTCTGGTCCGGCAAGCTCTGGTCCCGACAAAGATGGATCTGCGCAGACATGCAAGGACGTGCAGAATAAGATGGTGCAGCGCCCAGTTTACTTTGTCAGCTCCCTTCTCCAGGGGGCTAGGTTGAGGTACTCTGGTGTGCAAAAATTGCTTTTCGGCCTTCTCATGGCCTCGAGAAAGCTGCGCCATTACTTCCAGGCACACGAGATCACAGTCGTCACTCGCTTTCCGCTGAAGAGGATACTGCAAAATCCAGAAGCAACAGGCAGGATTGTCGAGTGGGCCTTGGAACTGTCAAGCTTTGGCCTCAAGTTTGAGAGCACTGCAACTATCCAAAGCAGGGCATTGGCAGAGTTCATAGCAGAGTGGATGCCAACTCCAGATGAAGAAATTCCAGAGACAAGCATCCCCGTCAAGGAGTCAAGCAAAGAGTGGCTGATGTACTTTGATGGTGCCTTCTCGCTGCAAGGCGCCGGTGCTGGCGTGCTGCTTATCGCAACCACTGGAGAGCACCTCAAGTACGAAGTCTAGATGCACTTTCCCAAAGAGCAAGCAACCAACAATACTGCAGAGTATGAAGGATTGCTTGCCGGTCTCAGAATCGCAGCCGACCTTGGGATCAAGAAGCTCATTATCAAGGGTGACTCACAGCTTGTCGTCCGCCAAGTGAACAAGAACTACCAGAGTCCATTGATGGAAGCTTATGTTGATGAAGTGAGAAAGCTAGAAGAGCGCTTTGACGGCCTACAAATGGAGCATATCCCAAGAGCTCAGAATGACATTGCTGATGGCCTGTCAAAATGCGCTGCACTAAAGTTGCCTGTGGAACCAGGGATCTTTGTGCTCAAGCTGACTCAACCTTCCGTGACACCATCAACTGGACAGAATAAGAAGAGGAAGTTGGTTTTTGGTGACTACTTTCCGGCAGAGCTCCCCGAAGCCGCCGCCAAGAAAGTCCCCAAGATCAACACCAAGGATGCTGAGGGGCAGTCTGCTCCGGCAAACTTTATGGTTTGTTCCGTCGAAGCAAACGCTCCCGACAAGTTCTGCTCCGGCAAGCTTCCCGGGGAATATCACGCTCCGGCAGAGCCGCGGGTTCTTGCCGTAGAAGCGGATGTTCCCGCAGCAACAAATATGCCTTTAGTCCTTGTTGTCGAGCCGCAAGCTCCAGCATGGGCGCAGCAAATTGTCCGTTTCCTTCAGACAGGAGAGCTTCCCGAAGAGCAAGAAGAAGCTGAAAAAGTAGCCCGGCAGTCAAGTATGTACAAGTTTGTCGACAGCACACTATACAGAATAAGACTCAACGGTGTGAAATTGAAGTGCATTCGCCGGGAAGATGGACAACAGCTGTTGGCAGAGATACATGGAGGCATATGTGGTCACCACATTGGCGCAAGAGCACTTGTCGGCAAAGCATTCCGACAAGGCTTCTTCTGGCCGACAGCCCTCCAGGATGCAACTGCACAAGTAACCAAGTGTGAAGCGTGCCAGTTCCATTCCAAACAGATACACCAGCCAGCTCAAGCTCTCCAGACAATCCCTTTATCCTGGCCATTTTCGGTCTGGGGGCTCGACATCCTCGGCCCCTTCCCCCGAGCTGTCGGGGGCTTTGAGTTCTTGTACGTTGCAATCGACAAGTTCACAAAGTGGCCGGAAGTGGAACCAGTGAGGAAGGTGACATCACAGTCAGCAGTCAAGTTCTTCAGGTCGATTGTTTGCCGTTTCGGGATCCCGAACAGGATCATCACCGACAACGGCACGCAATTTACGAGCCGCACCTTCATGCAGTACATCCAAGATCTTGGCGCCAAGGTCTGCTTCGCTTCTGTTGCTCATCCGAGAAGCAACGATCAAGCGGAGAGGGCAAACGCTGAAGTGCTGCGAGGCCTCAAGACCAGAACTTTCGACAGGCTGCACAAGTGCGGAAGAAACTGGATCGAGGAGCTGCCGGTGGTTCTTTGGTCGATCAGGACGACGCCAAATCGAGCCACTGGCCAGACACCCTTCGCTCTAGTCTATGGAGCGGAGGCAGTTCTCCCCACGGAACTCGTATATGGGTCACCTCGAGTGCTCGCTTATGATGAGCTCGAGCAAGAGCAGCTGCAGCAAGATGACGCGCTACTCCTTGAGGAAGACCGTCTCCAGGCTGCTGAGCGAGCCGCTCGCTACCAGCAAGCTCTGGGCCGCTACCATAGCCGCAGAGTCAATGCCAGGAGTCTCGAGGAAGGCGACCTTGTTCTTCGGCGCGTTCAGTCGGCCAAGAATTCCAACAAGTTGACGCCGAAGTGGGAAGGCCCTTATCGGGTGAAACGAGTCACTAGGCCCGGCGCTGTCCGCCTTGAGACCGAAGATGGCATTCCGGTGAGCAACTCCTGGAACATCGAGCATCTTCGTAAGTTTTACCCATAAGGCGCGGTTGTCGGACCCTGTCCGGCAACCACCTTTCTGTACAAGTCTTGCCGCTGTTGCATGTAATCCTTTGTACAGAGCCGGGCGCAGACCCCGTGCACTAGTAAAGTTCATGTGCCCCGCACATCTTGTCAGCTTTCTTTTATGCTATAATCCTTTTTCGCATATATTATCTGACACTTTGTGCAGCACCAGACCCCGGTAAGCGATAACGAGCCCAAGGCTCCATATCATTACTTTATTTCTCTGTTTCTTTCTCAAAAGAAGGAAGGTTCCCTCGCCCACAAGGTTTACCGGGGAGGGAAGGAGAAGATAATGGTGTGGACCAGGCCGTTCAAAAAAGTTTCTCCTTGCCGAGAAGCAGACGGCACAAAAGCTAAGTTGCTAAAGCTTGAGCAATCAGTTTTTTAAGTTTTTGAGTTATTTTCCTTGAACGACCGTGCTTTGTATGGAAAACCTATGCGCGGAGGAACCAATTCGCAGCTAGCTGCGCCCTTACTTTGTTTCGAGTCCGCTCAACAACTTAAGTGAGCTGCTAGCGCCCTTACTTTGCTTCGAGTCCGCTCAGCAACTTAAGTGAGCTGCTAGCGCCCTTACCTTGTTTCGAGTCCGCTCAACAACTTAAGTGAGCTGCAACTAGTTGCGACAAGGTTGCTTGTCGGTAGCGACCCCGCTAGCAGGCTGCTGAAGTTCCACACTCGGCGCTCGCGACAAGGGTGCCTGCACCGGCAAGTTTCTCTAGAAAGCGTAGGGCAGGACCATACAAAGCCAAGAGTCGAGTAAAGGAAGTAACACAGCAATTTTCTGCCTAAGATAGAGTTATATTACAAAAATAACTTGTCGCGCCTCTAATAAAGTGTTCCCATGACATGGCTGGCAGCAACAAGGAAAGAAGAAAACGGACGGCCTAATCTACGCGGCCGCCGTCGACCCTTTTGACCTCGTTCACCCTGTCCACAATGGGTGCGACGAGGGCCTTAAGTGCATCGAGATCAGCGTCCGCCGGCAGCTTCTTGAGGACGTTGGTGAGGTTGAGGCCCGGATTGCGGAAGGCCACCTTCACCAGCACTTTCTCCAGAACTCCGGCACAAATCGAGCGTGACTCGTCGGCCAACTGCTTTGGGATCTGTTCCCGGAGTTGCTGGAGCGCCGCCGCCACGCCTTTGAAGAACAGAGTGAGCTTGGCGCTGGGTTGGAGGTTCTCGTCGGAGGAGTACCCGAAGCCTTCCACCCCCAATTGCACCAGCTCCTCTTTGATAACTGCAGCAATGTTCACAAGGCCCTCCGTCCAGAGCTCCACGGTATCTCTGAGGAGATTCTGGGTTTTGGCGGCCCTCGCCAGCAGCGCATCGTTGGCCTTGATGTCTTTCTTCAAGTCTGCCTCCCGTTTCCTAGCGCTGTCCAACGTCTCCGTCAAGGTGGCCAGCTTCAGCTCCAGATCAGCATTGGAATCCTTGGCGGCACGCAGCTCTTTGCCCTTCTCGGAGAGTTGGCCCTGCAACTCACCGTGGGCAAGGGCGTCCTTCTCGCGCTCTAGCTTGAGCGCGGCAAGCTCTTTGCCACCAACCTTCAGATCAGCTTCTAGCTGCGCCACCTTTACCTCCAATTCTTTCTTGGCGGCCTCGGCAGCCGCAGCCGTATCCTTTGCCTCTTGAAGCGTCCCGCCAAGTGCCCGTTCGCGCGCGGCAAGCTCCTCTTCGTGGTTGTCGAGGTTCACTTTCCGCTGAGTCAGCTCGCCTTCTCGCGCGTACAGCTTCTCGCCGGTGAGCCGCTGCTGCTCTTCGGCCTCAGCTTTCTTGAGGAGGAAGGCCTTCCGCTCCTCAGCAAGCTGCTCCGCTCCTCCGCCAAGGCCCGGAGAGTTTCTTGGCAAAGACCCCGGAGCTCCTCCGCGTGCTTCTCTATGTCCATGCTCGCCCTCGCGACAAGCGCTTCCCGGGACTCCAACTTGACCTGGCGGGCGCGGTAGAGCGCCAGCAGCCTCCGTAGCAGCCGCTCCTCCTCAGGCTCGCCGCTGCTGCTTCCCGGCGCGTCGACGATCGACAACCCGGCGGAGGCAAGCACCTCCCCATCCAGAGCTTCTCCTTCCACCGGCGCCCTGGAGCTCGACGTCCAGGGGAGCTTGATGAAGATGCCCTCGCCAGCCTTCAGATAGGCGCCGGACTGGGGCTCCTCGGAGCCTGACGCTGCGGCAGCGGCGGAGGGATCGGCGGTCGGTGCAGCGCCCGACGCTCCTGCGGCCTCAGGGCCGTCAGTGCGATCGCCAAATCCCCCGTCAGCTTCTTCGGCAGCAGTCTTGGCGGCCTCTTCGCCGGCGGGCACGTCAGCGCCGGCTCCTTCTTTGGTGGCCGCGGCATCATCAGTATTACCGTGCGCGTCTTCCTCGCCGCCCGCCTCGGTCTCCATCGGATAAGTGGAGGGTGGGTCTGACGACCAAAGAAGAAGGAGAAATCAAACAAGTGTTTGAGAAATCAGCAGAAGACTACAAGGAAAGTTTCAGGCAAGAAGGGCTACCTGTGGTAGGATCTGCCGTCGTGACCTCCACCACCGGCGGATCGTTAGCGCTGTCCCTTGACGGAGACTCCTCCCTTGCCGGAGGCTCCTCCCTTACCGGAGGACGCTCCTTTGCCGGGGAGTCCGCCCTTGGCGGCGTAGTCGAAGCAGACGACGAGTCGGAGGAGATCACCACGCCCTCCTGATCAAGCTGTTCTGCTCCTGCACAAACAAACCAGTGATCAGATGTCAACAAAGGAAAAGAGCAACCACGCGCACCCAGAAGCAGAAAATAAACCATATGCTCACGCTGGGGGCTGCGCTGGGGGCTGCTCTGCGAAGTGATGGCCGGATCCGGCAAGGTGGTCCCGGGCGCGCCTCCTGTCGTCGCAGTGGGCTCGTCCTCGATGACCACCACCTGAGCCTTGGCCCTCTTTGCCGCCCTCTAGGCCAGAGTCCTGAAAAGGGAGAGTCCAGGATGGGTCAGATCAGATGCAAGATAACACCAGCAAGTTGAAGAACTACAAGAACAACAAGGGAATCTTACTCTTCTTCCTCCTCCTCGTCGGAGCTGAGCATGGAGAGGTCGAAGTTCGGCCCACCTCCGGCACGACGAGGTGGAGGGGTGGGATCCCTTGGCCACTTGGCGGGGGCTGCGGCGCCAGCCCGAGACGACCCTGCTTCAGTTGTCGCTGCGGCAAGAGGCGCTCCCACGGCAACCGTACTTGCCACGGGAGAGCGCGTCATGCGACGCTGCGGCTATTGACCCACTTGCCGCCCTGCTACGTCGCCAACCCTGTGGGGGCGCCTTCTTGGCTGCGCTGCGGGCCCTGCTCGCGGCAAGCTCCTCGGAGATGGCGGGCCGCTCGCACCCTCGGCGGGTTCGTTCGACTCGGCGTCGGGCGCAGCGAGCTTTTCTTCCTCTTAGGGCTGCTCCCGTTTGGCAATACTCATCGCCAACGCCGCGTCCGCTTCCTCCACGGTGAACCCGAATTCACCCGCGGCCGCGGCTGCCGCCGCCTCTTCCGCCCTGGTGGCGATGCGCTCCATCTCTTGCTCAGTGGTGTCGCGAGTGAGGAGTTTCTTCTCGTCAGCATTGATCGCCACCTCCACTAGGCTGTCAAAGAACTGCTGCACGACGTCGCCGGCGGGCTCTTGCCAAGTTGGAGCGATCCCGTGCGAGTCACACAACAACATCATTGCGCAGATGCGGTCGCGCGAGGAGTTGTTGCACAGAGGACCGGCAACCTGAACCACTCGGGATGCTGTGGGTCGTGCTTGAATATCTCCTTGAGTATCCCGTCCAACTCTATGACGGTGAAGTTGAAGTTGAGGCCTGGGTGCAACCTCATGATATCTGCCGGGCCTCCAAATTCCCAGGCAGGTCTCCCCCTCGCCTGCAGAGGGGCGATGCGCCGACGAAGGAAATCTGCGCTGACAGCTCCTACAGTCAGCCCGGCAAGCCTGAGACGCAAGATCCGAGTGGTGGCGATCGTCAGCTTGTCGTCGTCCATGGACAGAGCGCTCCAGTCATTGCCGCGCACTGCTGGGGCTTGGCGCAGGGCGGTGAACGGCTGCGGGCTCTCTTCTACAACCCAGCACCAATCGGCTCTCCACTCGTCCCACTTGCTGCGGAGCTCCCCCTCCAGATAGGTCTCCTTCTTGCTGGCCCGCGAGATCCAGGCGATCCCGCCGGCAAGAGGTTCCCCTCTCTCAACACGAGGCATAAAGAAATGGCGGAAGAGAGCTACGTTGGGGTGGACTCCGACAAAGTTTTCGCATAGATGGGCGAAAACTGCCATGGTCAGAACGGCGTTGGGGGTAAAATCAAGGAGGTGGAGCCCGTAGGTGTTCATGATATCACAGAAGAAATCAGAGAATGGCGGGCAGAGCCCGCGGTAGAAGAACACGGCAAAGAAAGGATATCCGCCAACTGGAGCTGCTTGCGAGGTGACGGCGGAGAGTACCTTCGTGCGCGGATGTGCCCGCGTCTCCGTCGACCAGAAGAGATAATACCACTCCCTCAGCTCCTCCGCGGAGAGCTCGGGGGGGAAAGTGGCCCGCTCCTTCGCAGCGCCTCAAGCCGCTGCGCTTTGGTCGACTTCACAGCTTTCGCGGCCGCGGCCTTCGTGGCCTTCCCCTTCCCGGGCTTCGGAGGCATGGCGGAGACGGTGGGGGAGATCGACGGCGCTGGTGGTGGCGACGGCAACGGGAGCGGAGCGCTGCTCTCTTTCGACTTTGGAAGCGGAAGAGGGCGGCGGAGGTTTCTGAGGTTGCAGCAGCAAATGGCGAAGATGGAGGAAATGCCCCTGTTTCCCCTGCTTATAAAGAGGGACGGGGTGGACGTTTCGGCCTTCCAAATGAACAACCTCCCACGATCTCTCCCACGATGCCGCGTTTGACGCGTGCTGTTCTGGGCGTGCGCGGTGGGAGCGGAGTTAGATTCGGCGTGACCTAGGCCGCGCGTGCCCGTGCACTATTTTGGGCCTGGCCCAACAGTGCTCGGCACCGTGTATGGCCCAGGCCCGGGGGCTCCTGTCGGTGTACTAGAGTAGGGGTACCCTAGTATCCCGAACTCGTGCACGGGCAGTTGCAGCACCCCGCGGCAAGGCTTGCCGCGGTGACCGCCAAGACCCTCCGTGGATCCCTTGAAGACCATTCAAGAACAAAGTACTCAAACCAAGGCCCCGGCAAGAGGAGCTTGCCGGGAAGACCAACCAAGGCCCTGGCAAGAGGAGCTTGCCGGGAAGAGACAAGACCCCGGCAAGAGGAGCTTGCCGGGAAGGCCACTCAAGGCATACCAAGAAAGCTTGCCGCGACGTGCCCTGCGTCCCGGCAAGATCCAGCGAGCGACAAGCTTCCGGACGCGACAAGACGACGGCCGCAGCAAGGAGCTTGCCGCGGGAAACCCCCACTTCGTGCCCGCGCTCCAGCACACCTGCTAACGTGTCGCTTTGGGACTCTCCCAAGCACACGTGGCAGGAGGCCGTGCAGCTAGGGGTACGTGGTGGCAAGCGGAGATGAAGAGAAGCCCATCGTGGCAAACGGTGGCGCTCCTAACGGTCACCTTTCGTACTGTTTAGGAGACTCAGACAGGCATTTAATGCCCTTGTCCCCTGCCGTCAGAGTTAGTAGGGCGCACTGTATCCACAGTAGCGGTAGCTGCACCTACCGCATCCTTTTCCATTTTTACCCTTCTAGTCTACGTTGCCACCTGTCGGTGACCCCTTGAAAGTATAAAAGGAGGCCCAGGCGCAACGGAGAGGAGGTTCGGCCAGTTCGGCTCATTGGAGACACCAGAAACACTCCCACGCTCAGTCTGGTAGCGTCGATCGCTCCTGAGCAAAGATTCAATACACACAAACAAGCAGCAGTAGGGTTTTACGCATCCGTGCGGCCTGAAGCTGGGTAAAATCGCCCGCGTGCACCGCCTCGATCCGCTCTTTGTGCGCTCTCCGCCTCCCACCGAACCGAAAGGGGCCCTGTCCCCATAGGTGTTGGTGGAATCAGCACCCCCCGACACCCAACATATAATCACTTTTGTCTAGCATGTTTTGAACCTTTTCTAAAGCCCTTTGTTGTTTTACAGCCATCTTAGCAAGTTTAGAATAGTTGGGCTTAAGATTTTCATCAGATTCATTCTCACTTGATTCAGATGAGGTATACTTGAGTACCTTGGCACCCTTTGCCATGAAGCAGTAGGTGGGAGCGTAGTCATCATCCCCTTCATCAGCTTTGTTGGTGAGATTATTTTCTTTAGTGTTGAAGATAGACTTGCTGACAAATGCAGTAGCGAGAGCTAGGCTCGCCACTCCGGATTTGGACTCCTCAGATGACTCATCTTCCTCATTTTCTTCAGATTCAGCCTCAGAGTCCATTTCCTTGCCAATGAATGCCCTGGCCTTCTTGGAGCTGCTCTTCTTGTGATATGAAGGCTTTGAGGATTTTGATGATGAGGATTTTGAGGATTTCTTCTTTTTCTTCGCATCATCAGAACTGTAATCCTTGTATTTCTTCTTCTTTGATTCCTTTTCCCATTGAGGACAGTCTTGAATGTAATGCCCAGGCTTCTTGCATTTGTGGCAGAGCCTCCTCTTGTAGTCACTTGATGAGGAATCATTGCTCCTTGAGGGTCTTCCAAGGCGACCACGCCTTGAGAACTTTTGGAACTTCTTCACGAGCAGAGCCAGATCATGGCTCAGTTCTTTAGGATCACCAAGGCTGCTACCAGAGTCTTCATCTTCGGACTCAGATACTGCCTTGGCCTTTAGTGCACGTGATCTGCCATAGCTTGAACCATAGAGATCTCTCTTTTCAGCAAGTTGGAACTCATGAGTATTTAGCCTCTCAAGAATATTAGCGGGATCAAGTGACTTGTAATCAGCATGTTCTTGTATCATCAATGCCAGAGTGTCAAATGAGGAATCAAGCGATCTCAGAAATTTCTTCACCACCTCATGGTCG
Organism: Triticum dicoccoides; assembly: GCF_002162155.2. Taxonomy (NCBI): domain Eukaryota; kingdom Viridiplantae; phylum Streptophyta; class Magnoliopsida; order Poales; family Poaceae; genus Triticum; species Triticum dicoccoides. The sequence goes on from NC_041380.1 coordinate 156,089,316, forward strand.
GTGATGTCAGTGGCACCAAGTGCTTGAATCTCATTTGAGATGTCAGTGAGGCGATTGAAGTTTTGTTGAACATTTTCCTTGTCGAGTCTTTTGAAGCGGTTGAAGAGATTGCGAAGAACATCAACTCAAGAGTCACGCTGAGTTGAGACTCCTTCATTCACTATGGACAACCTGTCCCAGATAAGCTTCGCTGTCTCCAAAGCACTCACTCTGCCATACTATCCTTTGCTCAGATGGTCACATATGATATTCTTCGCTTGAGAGTCGAGTTGCTTGAATCTCTTCACATCAGCAGCATTCAGAGAAGGTGTGACTGAGGGAACACCATTTTCCACAACATACCAGAGATCGTTATCAATTGCTTCAAGATGCATTCGCATCTTATTCTTCCAGTAGTGGTAGTTCGTCCCGTCGAAGGTAGGACACCCAGCAGAGACCTTGATCATACCTGCGGTCGACATAACTAAAACTCCAGGCGGTTAAACCAAAATCAAACAGAACAAGGGAGTACCTTGCTTTGATACCAATTGAAAGTGCGTTATATCGACTAGAGGGGGTGAATAGGAGATTTTTATGAAATTCTTCACTGAGGAATTTGCCGGTGAGGAAATTCCTTAGCGAAGAACTACTAGCAGCGAAATAAGTACTCAAAAGTAAACATAACAGAATACAAGCATAGTCATCATGATGAAATGAAGACAGGCACAGAGTACAGGAAGCGTAATCACAGGATAACACAGGATGAAGACAAAACAGACTAAAGAATTGAACTAAGGAAATTGAGAAAATCTTTAGTCAAAGTCTTCAAACACAGATATGAACAAACACACAACACAGTTATGAGGAAATGAAAGAGTTGAGGAATAGAACCAGTAAGCTTGGTGAAGACAATGATTCGGTAGACCAGTTCCAACTGTTGTCTCAGTTGTACGTCTGGTTGGAGCGGCTGAGTATTTAAACTCGAGGACACACAGTCCCGGACACCCAGTCCTGAACACGCAGCTCAGGACACCCAGTCCTCACCGTATTCTACTTGAACTAAGGTCACACTGACCTTGTCCAATCACTCGTGGTAAGTCTTCAGGCGACTTCCAAACCTTCACAAACTCGGTCACTCGGCGATCCACAATTCCTCTTGGATGCTCTAGGCCATGACGCCTAACCGTCTGGAAGAAGCACGGTCTTCAAAGGTAATAAGCGTCGGATCCACGCGGGATCAATCTCTTCAGTGATGCTCAATCACTTGGGGTTTGTAGGTGTTTGGGTTTTGGGTTTTTCCTCACTTAATGATTTTCGCTCAAAGTCCTCAGAGGATGGGTTGCTCTCAAATGACAAGTGTCAGTTTCTCTCGGAGCAGCCAACCAACTAGTGGTTATAGGGGGCGGCTATTTATAGCCTAGGGAACAGCCCGACATGATAAGACATAAATGCCCTTCAATGATATGACCATTAGGTGGATAGATATTTTGGGACAGCTGGCGCATAGCACAGCAACAGTCGGAATTTGAGTAGCAAAATCCTCAGGGATATCATGTTCCTCACTGTGTAGGCAATCCGCACTGGCGAATTCCTAACTCCTCAGTCAGGACAAATTCCTCAGAGACAAGAAGAACTTCATCTCTGTCACTGAATAAATTGACTGAACTGTATGAGATTTCCAATGGCTTCACTCGAAGGGATTGGTAGGTGTAGGATTTTGAGTTGAGCATCACATGGAAATTTTTCCTTAGTATTTCCTCGACCCCCTTTAACAGTACGGTGTTTCCTATGACTCAAGAAAGAGAAAAACAAAACTATGAAAACTAAAGTCTTCAAGCTTCATATTCCTCGCATTAATATCAAGTCTTCACGGACACACCAATTTCTTCACTTTCAAAGTCTTCATGAAAGTCTTCAGGAATACAAAAATCTTCAGTCGAAGATATTCATTTTTAGGGGTCGACTTTTCCTGTAAATATCAAACTCCTCATAGACTTATAGACCTGTGTACACTCACAAACGCATTAGTCCCTTAACCTATAAGTCTTCAATACACCAAAATCACTAAGGGGCACTAGATGCACTTACAGTGTGAAGTTGAGTAAAGGCTCAAAACCCGACCACGGCAGAAAATAGAAAGAGAATGAAAAAGTCATTCCCTATGCCTCAGTAATAGGTTCTATAAAGTATGTTATGCTATGTACCAGATCTATTGTATACCTTAGCATGATTTTGGCAAGGGGATACAATAGTGATCTAGGAGTAGATCACTGGATAGCGGTTAAAATTATCTTTAGAGGACTAAGGAAATATTTCTCGGTTATGGAGGTGATAAAAGAGTTTGTCGTAAAGAGTTACGTCGATGCAAGCTTTTGACACCGATCTAGATGATTCTAAATCTCGATCTAGATACATATTGAATGTGGGAGCAATTAGATAGAGTACCTCCGTGCAGAGTATTGTAGACATAGAAATTTGCAAAATACATATGGATGTGAATGTTGCAGACCCGTAGACTAAACTTCTCTCACAAGCAAAACATGATCACACCTTAGTACTATTTGGGTGTTAATCACATAGTGATGTGAACTAGATTATTGAATCTACCAAAACCCTTTGGGTATTAGTCACATGGCGATGTGAAGTAATCACATGGTAATGTGAACTATTGATGTTAAATAACATGGCGATGTGAACTATATTATTGACTCTAGTGCAAGTGGGAGACTGAAGGAAATATGCCCTAGAGGCAATAATAAAGTTGTTATTTATATTTCCTTATATCATGATAAATGTTTATTATTCATGCAAGAATTTTATTAACCGGAAACTTAGTACATGTGTGAATACATAGACAAACAGAGTGTCCCTAGTATGCCTCTACTTGACTAGCTCGTTAATCAAAGATGGTTAAGTTTCCTGGCCATAGACATGTGTTGTCATTTGATGAATGGGATCACATCTTAGAGAATGATGTGATGGACAAGACCCATCCGTTCTCTTAGCAGTATGATCGTTTAGGTTATTGCTATTGCTTTCTCCATAACTTATACATGTTCCTATGACTATGAGATTATGCAACTCCCGAATATCGGAGGAACACTTAGTGTGCTATAAAACGTCACAACGTAACTGGGTGACTATAAAGATGCTCTACAGGTGTCTCCGATGGTGTTGTTTGAGTTGGCATAGATCAAGATTAGGATTTGTCACTCCGTGTATCGGAGAGGTATCTCTGGGCTCTCTCGGTAATGCACATCACTATAAGCCTTGCAAGTAATGTGACTAATGAGTTAGTTGCAAGATGTTACATTACGGAACGAGTAAAGAGACTTGCCGGTAACGAGATTGAACTAGGTATTGAGATACCGACGATCGAATCTCGGGCAAGTAACATATTGATGACAAAGGGAACAACGTATGTTGTTATGCGGTTTGACCGATAAAGATCTTCGTAGAATATGTCAGAACCAATATGAGCATCCAGGTTCCGCTATTGGTTATTGACCGGAGATGAGTCTCGGTCATGTCTACATAGTTCTCGAACCCGCAGGGTCCGCACGCTTAACGTTCGATGACGATCGGTATTATGAGTTTATGTGTTTTAATGTACCAAAGGTAGTTCGGAGTCCCGGATGTGATCACAGACATGACGGGGAGTCTTGAAGTGGTCGAGACATAAAGATCGATATATTGGAAGGCTATGTTTGGATATCGTAATGGTTCCGGATGAGTTCGGGCATTTACTGGAGTACTGAGGGGTTACCGGAACCCCCCGGGGAGTCAATGGGCCTTATTAGGCCTTAGTGGGAGAGAGGAGCCCCCCAATCCCAATCCGAATTGGGTGGGGGGGCCAGCCCCCCTTTCCTTCCCTCTCTCTCCCTCTTCCTTCTTCTCCTACTCCTACTAGGAAGGGGGGAAACCTACTCCTACTGGGAGTAGGACTCCCCCCTTGGGCGCACCCTATGAGGGCCGGCCCTCCCCTCCTCCACTCCTTTATATACAGGGGAAGGGGGCACCCCATAGACACACAAGTTGATTGTTTAGCCGTGTGCGGTGCCCCCCTCGACATATTTCCACCTCGGTCATATCGTTGTAGTGCTTAGGCGAAGCGCTGTGTCAGTAACTTCATCATCACCATCATCACGTTGTCGTGCTGATGAAACTCTCCCTCGGCCTCAACTGGATCAAGAGTACGTGGGACGTCACCGAGCTGAACATGTGCAGATCGCGGAGGTGCCGTGCGTTCGGTACTTGATCGGTTGGATCGCGAAGATGTTCGACTACATCAACCGCGTTTCATAACGCTTCCGCTTTCGGTCTATGAGGGTACATAGACATACTCTCCCCCTCTCGTTGCTATTCATCACCTAGATGGATCTTGCGTGTACGTAGGATTTTTTTGATATTACTACGTTCCCCATTACATATTGCCTCTTAGTTGGTGCTTTTTATAAGAGAAGGTGGAGACTCAAATTCAAAAATGAAAATTGCATAAAGTAAAAGAAAGGCCCTTCGCAGAGGGAAGTAGGGATTTGTAGAGGTGCTAGAGCTCAAAGCGAGAAACTTAGAGATAAAAACATTTTGGGAGGTGTGTCCTTGCCACCAACAAAAATGACTTAGAGTTCCCAATACTTTCCATGCTTAGATATATCATAGGCGGTTCCCAAACAGAACATGAAGTTTATTTCTTTTTCCACTATACTTTCACTTTCCATGGCTAGCTGATACGTCTCCAACGTATCTATAATTTTTGATTGCTCCATGCTATATTATCTACTGTTTTGGACATTATTGGGCTTTATTATCCACTTTTATATTATTTTTGGGACTAACCTATTAACCGAAGGCCCAGCCCAGAATTGTTGTTTTTTGCCTGTTTTAGGGTTTCGAAAAAAAGGAATATCAAACGGAGTCCAAACGGAACGAAACCTTCGGGAACGTGATTTTCTCACTGAATACAACTCAGGAGACTTAGACCCTACTTCAAGCCAACTAACAGGATGCCATGAGGTAGGGGGCGCGCCTGCCCCCCCCCCCCAGGCGCGCCCTCCACCCTCGTGGGCCCCCTGTTGCTCCACCGACGTACTTCTTCCTCCTATATATACCCACATACCCCCAAACAATCAGATACGGAGCCAAAACCCTAATTCCACCGCCGTAACTTTCTGTATCCCCGAGATCCCATCCTGGGGCCTGTTCCGGAGCTCCGCCGGAGGGGGAAACGGTCATGGAGGGCTTCTACATCAACACCATAGCCTCTCCGATGAAGTGTGAGTAGTTTACTTCAGACCTACGGGTCCATAGTTAGTAGCTAGATGGCTTCTTCTCTCTTTTTCGATCTCAATACAATGTTCTCCCCCTCTCTTGTGGAGATCTATTCGATGTAATCTTCTTTTTGCGGTGTGTTTGTTGAGACCGATGAATTGTGGGTTTATGATCAAGTCTAACTATGAATAATATTTGAATCTTCTCCGAATTCTTTTATGTATGATTGGTTATCTTTTCAAGTCTCTTCGAATTATCAGTTTGGTTTGGCCTACTAGATTGATCTTTCTTGCAATGGGAGAAGTGCTTAGCTTTGGGTTCAATCTTGCGGTGTCCTTTCCCGGTGACAGTAAGGGCAGCAAGGCACGTATTGTATTGTTGCCATCGAGGATAACAAGATGGGGTTTTCTTCATATTGCATGAGTCTATCCCTCTACATCATGTCATCTTGCTTAAGGCGTTACTCTGTTTTTAACTTAATACTCTAGATGCATGCTGGATAGAGGTCGATGAGTGGAGTAATAGTAGTAGATGCAGGCAGGAGTCGGTCTACTTGTCTCGGACGTGATGCCTATATACATGATCATACGTAGATATTCTCATAACTATGCTCAATTCTGTCAATTGCTCAACAGTAATTTGTTCACCCACCGTAGAATACTTATGCTCTCGAGAGAAGCCACTAGTGAAACCTATGGCCCCCGGGTCTATCTTTATCATATCAATCTCCTACTACTTAGTTATTTACTTTGCTATTTTACTTTGCATTTATTTTACTTTGCATCTTTATCATAAATATACCAAAAATATTGTCTTATCATATTTATCAGATCTCACTCTCGTAAGTGGCCCTATAGGGATTGACAACCCATATTTGCGTTGGTTGCAAGGATTTATTTGTTTTGTGCAGGTACGAGGGACTTGCGCATAGCCTCCTACTGGATTGATACCTTGGTTCTCAAAAACTGAGGGAAATACTTACGCTACTTTGCTGCATCATCCCTTCCTCTTCGGGGAAAACCAATGCAGTGCTAAAAGAGGTAGCAAGAAGGATTTATGGCGCCGTTGCCGGGGAGGTCTACGCAAAAGTCAACATACCAAGTACCCATCACATACCCTTATCTCCCGCATTACATTATTTGCCATTTGCCTCTTATTTCCTCTCCCCCCAATTCACCCTTGCCGTTTTATTCGCCCTCTCTCTCTCTCTATCCCCCCTCTCTTTCTCTATTTGCCCTTTTTGTCCGCTTGCTTTTTGTTTGCTTGTGTGTTAGTTTGCTTGTTTGTCGCGATGGCTCAAGATAATACTAAATTGTGTGAATTTACCAATACCAACAACAACGATTTTATTAGCACTCCGATTGCTCCTCTTACTGATGCTGAATCTTGTGAAATTAATACTGCTTTGCTGAATCTTGTCATGAAAGATCCGTTCTCCGGCCTTCCTAGTGAAGATGCCGCTACCCATCTAAATAGCTTCATTGATTTGTGTGATATGCAAAAGAAGAAAGATGTGGATAATGATATTGTTAAATTGAAGCTATTTCCTTTTTCGCTTAGAGATCGTGCTGAAGCTTGGTTTTCATCTTTGCCTAAAAATAGTATTGCTTCATGGAACAAGTGCAAAGACGCTTTTATCTCTAAGTATTTTCCTCCCGCTAAAATCATCTCTCTTAGAAACGATATTATGAACTTTAAGCAACTTGATCATGAATATGTTGCACAAGCTTGGGAGAGAATGAAATTAATGATACGTAATTGCCCTACTCATGGTTTAAATTTGTGGATGATTATACAAAAAATTATGTCGGATTGAATTTTGCTTCTAGAAATCTTTTGGATTCGGCCACGGGAGGCACTTTTATGGAAATCACTTTAGGAGAAGCTACTAAACTCCTAGATAATATTATGGTTAATTATTCTCAATGTCATACTGAAAGATCTACTAATAAAAGGTGCATGCGATAGAAGAAATTAATGTTTTGAGTGGAAAGATGGATGAACTTATGAAATTATTTTCTAATAAGAGTGTTTCTTCTGATCCTAATGATATGCCCTTGTCTACTTTGATTGAGAATAATAATGAATCTATGGATGTGAATTTTGTTGGTAGGAACAATTTTGGTAACAACGCGTATAGAGGAAATTTCAATCGTAGGCCTTATCCTAGTAAGCCCTCTAATAATTATGGTAATTCCTACAACAATTCTTATGGAAATTATAATAAGATGCCCTCTGATTTTGATTCTAATATTAAAGAATTTATTACTTCGCAAAAGAATTTTAATGCTATGATTGAAGAAAAATTGCTTAAGATTGATGATTTGGCTAGGAACGTTGATAGAATTGCTCTTGATGTTGATTCTTTGAAACTTAGATCTATTCCACCTAAGCATGATATCAATGAGTCTCTCAAAGCCATGAGAATTTCCATTCACGAGTGCAAAGAAAGAACCGCTAGGATGCGTGCTAAGAAAGATGCCTTTATAAAAACGTGTTCTTTTAGTTCCTATGAAAATAATGATGAAGATCTGAAAGTTATTGATGTGTCCCCTATTAAATCTTTGTTTTGCAATATGAATCTTGATAATGATGGGACCTAATATGATCCACCTTTACCTAGAAGGCGTTCCAAGAATTCAGAATCTTTTGATCTTGATGCTAAACTTGATAAAAGTGAGATTGAAGAAATTAAAACCCTAGATGTTGCTAAACCCACTATTGTGGATTTCAAGGAATTTAACTATGAAAATTTCTCTTTGATTGATTGTATTTCCTTGTTGCAATCCGTGCTAAATTCTCCTCATGCTTATAGTCAAAATAAAGCGTTTACTAAACATATCGTTGATGCCTTGATGCAATCTTATGAAGAAAAACTTGAATTGGAAGTTTCTATCCCTAGAAAACTTTATGAGGAATGGGAACCAACTATTAAAATTAAAATTAAAGATCATGAATTCTATGCTTTGTGTGATTTGGGTGCTAGTGTTTCCATGATTCCAAAGACTTTGTGTGATTTGTTAGGTTTCTGTGATTTTGATGATTGCTCTCTAAACTTGCACCTTGCGGATTCCACTATTAAGAAACCTATGAGAAGAATTAATGATGTTATTATTGTTTCAAATAGGAATTATGTGCCCGTAGATTTTATTGTTCTTGACATAGATTGCAATCCTTCATGTCCTATTATTCTTGGTAGACCCTTCCTTAGAACGATTGGTGCAATTATTGATATGAAGGAAGGAAATATTAGATTCCAATTTCCATTAAGGAAAGGCATGTAACACTTTCCTAGAAATAAAATTAAATTACATTATGAATCTATTATGAGAGCCACTTATGGACTGCCTACCAAAGATGGCAATACCTAGATCTATTCTTGCTTGTTATGCCTAGCTAGGGGCGTTAAACGATAGCGCTTGTTGGGAGGCAACCCGATTTTCTTTTTATTCCTTGCTTTTTGCTCCTGTTTAGTAATAAATAAATTATTTAGCCTCTGTTTTGGTTGTGTTTTTGTGTTTAATTAGTGTTTGTGCCAAGTAGAACCGTTGGGAAGACTTGGGGAAAGTCTTGTTGAACTTGCTGTAAAAAACAGAAACTTTAGCGCTCATGAGAACTGCTGTAATTTTTATTTGTAAAGTGATATTTAGTTAATTATTTTTTCAGATGATTAATAGATAAATTCCTATCGTCCATAAATTTATTTTAGAATTTTTGGGGTTACAAATCTTGCGCTAGCTACAGATTACTACAGACTGTTCTGTTTTTGACAGATTCTGTTTTGCGTGTGTTGTTTGCTTATTTTGATGAATCTATGGCTAGTAAATTAGTTTATAGACTATAGATAAGTTGGAATACAGTAGGTATAACACCCATATAAATAAAGAATAAGTTCATTACAGTACCTTGAAGTGGTCTTTTGTTTTCTTTCACTAACGGAGCTCACGAGATTTTCTACATTAAGTTTTGTGTTGTGAAGTTTTCAAGTTTTGGGTAAAGATTTGATGGATTATGGAATAAGGAGTGGCAAGAGCCTAAGCTTGGGGATGCCCATGTAACCCCCAAGATAATCTAAGGACACCTAAAAGCCAAAGCTTGGGGATGCCCTGGAAGGCATCCCCTCTTTCGTCTACTTCTATCGGTAACTTTACTTGGAGCTATATTTTTATTCGCCACACGATATGTGTTTTGCTTGGAGCATCTTGTATTATTTGAGTCTTTATTTGTTAGTTTACCATAATCATCCTTTCTGTACACACCTTTTGAGAGAGCCATACATGATTTGGAATTTGTTAGAATACTCTATGTGCTTCGCTTATATCTTTTGAGTTATATAATTTTGCTCTAGTGCTTCACTTATATATTTTAGAGCATGGTGGTGGATTTGTTTTATAGAAACTATTGATCTCTCATGCTTCACTTATATTATTTTGAGAGTTTTAATAGCATGGTAATTTGCTTAAAATCCTAATATGCTTGGTATGCAAGATTAATAATAAAACTCTCTTATGAGTGTGTTGAATACTATGAGAAGTTTGATACTTGATAATTGTTTTGAGACATGGAGATGGTGATATTAAAGTCATGCTAGTTGAGTAGTTGTGAATTTGAGAAATACTTGTGTTGAAGCTTGTGATTCCCGTAGCATGCACGTATGGTGAACCGTTATGTGATGAAGTCGGAGCATGATTTATTCATTGATTGTCTTCCTTATGAGTGGCGGTCGGGGACGAGCGATGGTAATTTCATACCAATCTATCCCCCTAGGAGCATGCGCGTAATACTTTGCTTCGATAACTTGTAGATTTTTGCAATAAGTATATGAGTTCTTTATGACTAATGTTGAGTCCATGGATTATACGCACTCTCACCCTTCCACCTTTGCTAGCCTCTCTAATACCGCGCACCTTTCGCCGGTATCATACACCCACCATATACCTTCCTCAAAACAGCCACCATACCTACCTATTATGGCATTTCCATAGCCATTCCGAGATATATTGCCATGCAACTTTCCACCGTTCCGTTTATGACACACTCCATCATTGTCATATTGCTTAGCATGATCATGTAGTTGACATAGTATTTGTGGCAAAGCCACCGTTCATAATTCTTTCATACTTGTCACTCATGAATCATTGCATATCCCGGTACACCGCCGGAGGCATTCATATAGAGTCATATCTTGTTCTAAGTATCGAGTTGTAATTATTGAGTTGTAAGAAAAATAAAAGTGTGATGATCATCATTATTAGAGCATTGTCCCAAGTGGGGAAAGGATGATGGAGACTACGATTCCCCCACAAGTCGAGATGAGACTCCGGACGAAAAAAAAGAAAAGAGGCCATAAAAAAGAGAAAAGGCCCAAATGAAAAAAAATGAGAGAAAAAGAGAAGGGACAATGTTACTATCCTTTTACCACACTTGTGCTTCAAAGTAGCACCATGATCTTCATAGTAGAGAGTCTCTCATGTTATCACTTTCATATACTAGTGGGAATTTTTCATTATAGAACTTGGCTTGTATATTCCAATGATGGGCTTCCTCAAAATTGCCCTAGGTCTTCATGAGCAAGCAAGTTGGATGCACACCCACTTAGTTTCTTTTTGAGCTTTCATATACTTATAGCTCTAGTGCATCCGTTGCATGGCAATCCCTACTCACTCACATTGATATCTATTGATGGGCATCTCCATAGCCCGTCGATACACCTAGTTGATGTGAGACTATCTTCCCCTTTTTTGTCTTCTCCACAACCACCACTCTATTCCACCTATAGTGTTATATCCATGGCTCACGCTCATGTATTGCGTGAAGATTGAAAAAGTTTTGAGAATGTCAAAAGTATGAAACAATTGCTTGGCTTGACATCGGGGTTGTGCATGATTTAAATATTTTGTGTGGTGAAGATAGAGCATAGCCAGACTATATGATTTTGTAGGGATAACTTTCTTTAGCCATGTTATTTTGAGAAGACATAATTGCTTTGTTAGTATGCTTGAAGTATTATTATTTTCTATGTCAATATGAACTTTTGTCTTTAATCTTTCGGATCTGAATATTCATACCACAATTAAGAAGAATTACATTAAAATTATGCCAAGTAGCACTCCGCATCAAAAATTCTGTTTTTATCATTTACCTACTCGAGGACGAGCAGGAATTAAGCTTGGGGATGCTTGATACGTCTCCAATGTATCTATAATTTTTGATTGCTCCATGCTATATTATCTACTGTTTTGGACATTATTGGGCTTTATTATCCACTTTTATATTATTTTTGGGACTAACCTATTAACCGGAGGCCCAGCCCAGAATTGTTGTTTTTTTGCC
>NC_041380.1:156101130-156209767 GCF_002162155.2 Triticum dicoccoides
ATGGGCCCCCTGTCGCTCCACCGACGTACTTCTTCCTCCTATATATACCCACGTGCCCCCAAATGATCAAATACGGAGCCAAAACCCTAATCGCCGTAACTTTCTGTATCCATGAGATCCCATCTTGGGGCCTGTTTCGAAGCTCCACCGGAGGGGGCATCGATCACGGAGGGCTTCTACATCAACACCATAGCCTCTCCGATGAAGTGTGAGTAGTTTACTTCAGACCTACGGGTCCATAGTTAGTAGCTAGATGGCTTCTTCTCTCTTTTTGGATCTCAATACAATGTTCTCCCCCTCTCTTGTGGAGATCTATTCGATGTAATCTTCTTTTTGCGGTGTGTTTGTTGAGACCGATGAATTGTGGGTTTATGATCAAGTCTATCTATGAATAGTATTTGAATCTTCTCTGAATTATTTTATGTATCATTGGTTATCTTTGCAAGTCTCTTCGAATTATCAGTTTGGTTTGGCCTACTAGATTGATCTTTCTTGCAATGGGAGAAGTGCTTAGCTTTGGGTTCAATCTTGCGGTGTCCTTTCCCGGTGACAGTAAGGGAAGCAAGGCACATATTGTATTATTGCCATCGAGGATAACAAGACGGGGTTTTCTTCATATTGCATGAGTCTATCCCTCTACATCATGTCATCTTGCTTAAGGCGTTACTCTGTTTTTAACTTAATACTCTAGATGCATGCTCGATAGCGGTCGATGAGTGGAGTAATAGTAGTAGATGCAGGCAGGAGTCGGTCTACTTGTCTCGGACGTGATTCCTATATACATGATCATACCTAGATATTCTCATAACTATTCTCAATTCTGTCAATTGCTCAATAGTAATTTGTTCACCCACCATAGAATACTTATGTTCTCGAGAGAAGCCACTAGTGAAACCTATGGCCCCCGGGTCTATCTTTAGCATATCAATCTCCTACTACTTAGTTATTTACTTTGCTATTTTACTTTGCATTTATTTTACTTTGCATCTTTATCATAAAAATACCAAAAATATTATCTTATCATATCTATCAGATCTCACTCTCGTAAGTGGCCCTATAGGGATTGACAACCCCTATTTGCGTTGGTTGCGAGGATTTATTTGTTTTGTGCAGGTACGAGGGGCTCATGCGTAGCCTCCTACTGGATTGATACCTTGGTTCTCAAAAACTGAGGGAAATACCTACGCTACTTTGCTGCATCATCCCTTCCTCTTCGGGGAAAACCAACGCAGTGCTAAAAGAGGTAGCACTAGCCGCATCCATGGTTTCCCTCCATACCAACACTTTCTAAGGAATTTATTATTTGACAACATAAAGTAAATTCATTTTTCATTTCGGGACTGGGCATCCCTAATACCTTTGCCTTACTCTCGTGCAATGACATGTGCATAAACACTCATCTTGAGAATAACACATCTAGCATGGAAAATATTAGCCACCCCTCACCGCTCGGCGAGCGAAACAAACACACAAAAGAGAAGTTTATTTTGAAAATTAGAGATGGCACATGCAAATTTGCTTAGAACGGCAAAATAATACCGCGTATAGGTAGATATAGTGGACTCATGTGGCAAAACTGGTTTAAAGGATTTTGGATGCACAAGTAGAGATCATACTTAGTGCAAAATGAAGTCTAGCAAAAGATTGAGAAGCGACCAACCAAGAAACGGATAGTCTCGTAAGCAAGCATTAAGCATAATTAACCCCGAATAATGCACCACAAGTAGGATATAATTTCATTGCATGACTATTGAATTCCGTGCTTGCATAGGGAATCACAAACCTTAACACCAATATTCTTACTAAAGCATAATTACTCATCAAGATGACTCACATATCACATCATCATATCTCAAAACTATTACTAAGAATCAAGTTTATTTTGTCAAATGATATTCATGAAAGTTTTTATTATATCCTTCTTGGATATCTATCACTTTGGGACTAATTTTCAAGTGTTTCTTTTCATAAGCTCAAACAAATATAAGTGAAGATCATGAGCATAAAATTTCTTTCTTTCTCTCAAATTAATTTAAGTGAAGCAAGAGAGAATTTCTTGAAAATTTTACTAACTCTGAAATAGATCTAAGTGAAGCAAGAGAGCATTTCTTCAAAAGTACTAAGCACATTGAGGGAGTCCTGGATTAGGGGGTATCCGGACAGTCGGACTATAACCTTTGGCCGGACTGTTGGACTATGAAGATACAAGATTGAAGACTTCGTCCCGTGTCCGAATGGGACTCTCCTTGGCGTGGAAGGCAAGCTTGGCAATATGGATATGTAGATCTCCTTCCTTGTAACCGACTCTGTGTAACCCTAGCCCCCTCCGGTGTCTATATAAACCGGAGGGTTTAGTCCGTAGGACACAATCACAACAATCATACCATAGGCTAGCTTCTAGGGTTTAGCCTCTCTGATCTCGTGGTAGATCTACTCTTGTACTGCCCATATCATCAATATTAATCAAGCAGGAGTAGGGTTTTACCTCCATCGAGAGGGCCCGAACCTGGGTAAAAACATCGTGTCCCTTGTCTCTTGTTACCATCCGCCTAGACGCACAGTCCGGGACCCCCTACCCGAGATCCGCCAGTTTTGACACCGACATTGGTGCTTTCATTGAGAGTTCCTCTGTGTCATCATCATCAGGCTTGATGGATCCTTCGATCATCGTTAGCGATGCGGTCCAGGGTGAGACTTTTCTCCCCGGACAGATCTTCGTATTCAGCGGCTTTGCACTGCGGGCCAATTCGCTTGGCCATCTGGAGCAGATTGAAAGCTACGCCCCTGGCCATCAGGTCAGGTTTGGAAGTTTAAACTACACGGCCGACATCCGCGGAGACTTAATCTTTGACGGATTCGAGCCCTTGCCAAGTGCGCCGCACTGTCACGATGGGCATGATTTAGCTCTGCCGCCGGACAATGTTCAGGAGATCGCACCTGCAATCGCTCTGACCTTCAATTTGGAGCCAACTGCGCCATCCAGGGACGGGTGGTTGAACCCCGCCATGAAGGCCACAGGCTCGACGGCGATCGAGCCGAACACAAACCTTATCCTTCGCGAGGCCCATGACTCCACATTGTCAGACTCTCCTCCAGATTCTGAACCATCTGCGCCTCTGCCAATCGAATCCGATTAGGCGCAGATCATGGAGTTCACCGCCGCGGATATCTTTCAGCACTCGCCCTTCGGCGACATACTAAACTCAATAAGGTCTCTCTCCTTATCAAGAGAGTCCTGGCCGGATTATGACTGGCAGGATTGGGATGCAGATGACAAAGAAATTCGACGCCCACCCACCACCCACTTCATAGCCACTATCGATGATTTGACCAACATGCTCGACTTCGACTCCGAAGACATCGATGGTATGGATGACGATGTAGGAGACGAACAGGAACCAGCGCCTACAGGGCACTGGACAGCCACCGCATCTCACGATGTATATATGGTGGACACACCCAAAGGAAACGACGACGAGGAACGGGAGGACGCAGCGAAGTATCGTTCCCTCGAAAAGCAGTCAAAGCAGTGGCGCAAGCGCCGCTCCAAACCCCGCCTTGACAAAAACAGCGGTCATACAGACCCAGCCACAGAGCAGGGCGAGCCGGCGGATGACGAACATGGCATCAAGCAAACGTCCGAACAAGGAAATTTGGATAATCAAACCGAACAACCCGTCCCCAGCGAAGATAACAGTCCGGATGACCTCATGCCGGACAAGTTCCTGGAGCAGAAGAACCTCCATAAAAGGCTCGTCGCCACTGCGCGTAGCCTAAAAAAGCAGAAGCGGAAGCTGAAGACTGCGGAAGATGCACTCAGAATCAGATGGAGCAAAGTACTCAACACGCAGACAAATATGGCGGCAGTCGCCACACAAAGAGTTACCCAAAGTGAAAGCTACTGCCCAAATTTGATGAGGAGGCCTTAGAGCCCCCCCCCCCCAATCAAAAAACAAAGCAGCCATCCGGTCGGATAGACGACCTCACGGCCAACATAGAGCGGCACACGGCGCCGCACACAAGCCAGCACGTGATCCACACGAGGACTCACATCAAAAAGATGGCCCAACCAGATCTATCTACGGGCCAAGAAAGCACGCTCTTGCAAGCAATGCAACACAACAAATATCTGAACACCATGGCACACCCAAATATAGGGGTGCCGCACACCCCCTATGTTTCACTGATGAGGTGCTGGACCATGAATTTCCAGCGGGATTCAAACCCGTAAACATAGAGGCATACGACGGAACAACAGACTCTGGGGTCTGGATTGAGGAATACATCCTCCACATCCACATGGCTCGAGGAGATGATCTCCACGCCATCAAATACCTACCCCTCAAGCTCAAAGGGCCAGCCAGGCATTGGCTCAAAAGCCTCCCTGAAAACACTATTAGAAGTTGGAAAGAGCTCGAGGACGCCTTTCGGGCAAATTTTCAAGGGACCTATGTTCGACCACCGGATGCAGATGATTTAAGTCATATAACTCAACAGCCCGGAGAGTTAGCCTGAAAACTCTGGAACAGGTTCCTTACTAAAAAGAACCAAATAGTCGACTGTCCGGATGCCGAAGCCTTAGCAGCTTTTAAACACAGCGTTCGAGACGAATGGCTCGCCAGATACCTCGGCCAGGAAAAGCCAACAACAATGGCCGCATTAACAAGCCTCATGACCCGCTTTTGCGTGGGCGAGGACAGCTGGTTGGCAAGATGCAGCACTAGCGACCCAAGTACATCCGAAGTCAGGGATGGAAACGGGAAGCCCCGATGCAACAAAGACTAGCGCCGGAATAAGGAAACCAGCCCGAAGAGCACGACAGTTAACACCGGATTCAAAAGCTCCCGGCGGGGTCAGCAAAAGCTGCCTCTCAAGGATAACAGGGATGAACTGTCCAGCTTAAACAAAATCCTGGACAAGATATGTCAAATCCACAGCACCGCTGGTAAGCCTGCAAATCATACCCGCAGAGAATGTTGGGTCTTCAAGAAATCCCGCAAACTCAATGCCGAATGCAAGGGGCTGGATACACCAAGTGAAGACGATGATGAACCTCACAAGCAAAGCATTGGGGAACAGAAGAAATTCCCACAAGAAGTCAAAATAGTAAACGTATTACACGTGACAAAAGGGAGAAACAAAGTGGCACCGACAGAGATACGTGCCATGCGGCCTATCACAACGGAGTTTCGCCACTGGCTGTCCAAACCAATCACCTTCGACCATCGGGATTACTCCGGAAGTATCCAGCACGCAGGCTGGGCTGCCTTGGTATTAGACCCGATGATTGACGGATACCACTTTACGCGAATCCTGATGGACGGCGGCAGCAGTGTGAACCTGATATATCAGGACATGGTCCGCAAAATGGGGGTAGACCCAACAAAAATTAGCCATAGAAATATTTCCTTTAAAGGAGTAACACCAGGCCGAGGGGCCCGTTGTTTGGGCTCCCTCCTACTAGAAGTCATATTCGGCTCTCCCGATAACTTTCGTAGCAAAAAGCTAACCTTCTACGTTGCTCCGTTTAAAAGTGGCTATCAAGCACTACTGGGACGCGACGCTTTCGCCCGCTTCAACGCAATACCACACTATGCGTCTCTTATGATTAAGATGCCCGGTCCACAAGGCATCATTTCAGTAAAGGGAAACATTGAGCGCTCCTTGCGCGCGGAAGACTGTGCGGCTGCTTTAACAGCCACACACTAAACTGCCTCACCAACCAGAGCGCCTAATAGGTCGTCAAGACCACGGACACGGCTGGACGAGTCTGGTGTAACTATTTAATTGTTAAAGGTTTGATGGTTATACACCCCTATACAAGGGGCTCCGCGCATGTAAATAAGCAGCAATAAAACTCAATTCTTCCCACCTTGAATCATACTTTGTTTACTTAGTATAACATACATTTTGCACAACTACTTTTTCAACTAAGTTCCTCTCTTTTCTAGATGAACATCGTGCTACACCCGTCCAGGATACGGCACAACAGAGACACAGGCGCAGACGTGCAGCAGGGACCCGTTCTAAGGATTCTTTTCAGATTAAGACCCTGCGTAAACCTTTTTCACTGTCTCTTGTTGATACACATCCCCCGGATTCTCAGCGCAACTGAGAAGGAGGCTGGCGTCTTGGCATGTGGCCATGTCAGAATAATGCATGTACCTGGACACCAGGGGCTTATTACAAAGGGCGCTTCAGCCCGTTTAAAATCACAAAGACCGAATACCTTAGGGAGTGTCCGACGTCGCGAGTTTAGCCTTATATGCATCAGCTCCGAATCATGTCTTGTGTCAAATGTTGGGTTTACCCGGCTCCTGTGTTTTGCTGCCTTACGTTCCACTCTATTGGCTAAGGCGGCACCAGGAGAACTACTGCGATTGTGCCCCGGTTCAGCCAGGCGAGCACCTCAGTAGAGAAAGCCGAAAACTGACTGTCATGATATAGCGTGAGACTGGTCAACCACTCGATGACCTAGCGGAATCTTCGGGATTCCTCCGCCTAAATGAAGGGTCGTTTCCCAGCCAGGCACACACGCGCCCCGAATTCGGGTGAGCGCGGAGCCACCAGGGGCTATATAGTAGCACCACTGTCAAACTCCTATGGCTAAGTGAAAGTGATAAAGCATTATAGTCCGATTGCCTAGTTCGCTGCGCTATCACCTCCTTAATGGACCAAGACTTTGGATCAAGTGTGACAATGCATCTTCTACGAACACCCCCGCATTATGTGCGTGGGGGCTGAAGCCGACGACTGCCATCTTTCAGGTTATATATACATATACGTAAACGGCCGCACAGGAGGTATCACAATTCTTGCAGGCATAAGAATAAAAAGCTTCTACATTTCAGCAAAATATTGCTTTCAATGAAAATACATGTTATTCGAACATAATATCCTTCGAGCACTGCGTCTCTATTGAACGAGCACCCTCCAGAACTTCTTGAAAGTAGTGCTCGGCAGGTACTCGGCTTCCGTCCAAATCTTGGGCTGCAACGGCGGTGGCCTCCATCTCCGCCCAGTATGTCTTGACATGGGCAAGGGCCATCTGCGCACCCTCCATGCATGCTGACCTCTTCATCGTGTTGATATACGGCACTGCACCAAGGAACTGCTGCACCAAGCTAAAATAAATGTTCGGCTTTGGCCTTCCCGGCCACAGATGATCCACGACATACCTCATAGCAAGTCCGGACAACCTATTCAGCTCGGCCCATTCGGCCAACCGATCAGTCAATGGAAGCGGACGCTCTGGATTGTTGAATTGTGACCAGAATAGCTTTTCCACTTCGCGATCCTTTTGATCTCGGAAGTGTTCGGCCGCATCAGCAGCAGTCGCCGCTAAATCCAGATATGCGTCCGCCGAACTCCACATCCGGTCCAACGGAGCATATTTAGGATCTCCGAACTTCATCCGCGGCATAAAGGGCTTCCCAGACGCGATATCTCTGGCTTGACGCAGCTCCTCCTTCATCGCTCTCATCGCAGAACGAGTTTCCTTGGCCGCCGTCGTGGCCTTCTCCAGGTCTGTCCGCTCCGCCCGGTATTCCTTTTCAAGAAGATTGCAGCGGTCAGCAGCGTTCTTCAACTTCACAGCCCTCTCGGCCATTTCCTCCTTGCTTCGGCAGTGAGCAGCCTGTTCGGCTTTTAGCTCCTCAAACGCCTTTAGGGCAGCCGCATCTCTTTTCCTGGCTTGTTCTTTGGCTCGGGCAAGCTCTGCCCGAAGGTTCTCCATGGCGGCAGCTCCATCTGCATTAAGCACACATGTTATAAGATACTGCATCAAGCTCCTCTTACTAGGTGTCTCCAGAGAAATTACATACCTTGTGCCTCGTCAAGCCGCTTGTTGACAAGCGCGATGTCGGCATCTGCCACGTCAAGTTGCCGCTTTAGCTCGGCAAATTCATCAGTCCGGCTAGCCGCCGGACACTTCGCCACCTGCATATCAAGGCGGCAAAATTAAACCTGGGGCTATGATCCTCTACGTGCCGTCGTCTTCGACAGCACCTAGAGTCTCAGGGGCTACTATCTATACAGGCCGCATCTTAAAGTATGCGGTACTGTCAAAAGGAACGTCATTTCATGTACCTCAAAGCCTGTCAGTAAACTCATGACAGCTTCATGCAACCCGCTCTCCGCGGATGAAATCCTTTCAATTACTATACCCATCAACGCACGATGCTCTTCTGAGATAGATGCCCGCCTAGCAGATCCTTCAGTACCTCCGACCATGCACCAGGCGGTGCCGGACTCGTTCGATTGCTTCTTCCAGAAGCCGGACATGGAGGGCTTCGGGTGGCCATGTGACTACCTTCCGGCCTTGCCGGATCAGGAGAAACCCTCTGCGAAGACACCTCATGAGGCGGTATGGCAGGGGGAGGCGTTCCGCTCTCCATCATCTCTGGAAGAAGATACCCCGAAGACGAGCTCTGCTGAGAAGGGCTAAGATCCGAACTACAAGGTAATTTTTTGGTTATTTTCCTCAAAAGTGAAGCAAGGATTTCTCTCAATATTAAACGCCCTTTTACTTACAGCTCGGTGGAGGGCTGATCCCCTTGAGGGCACAGTACGGCCGGGGTATCCCCTGGCACAGGACCCTCTGACGAAGACTTCTTCCCCTGCTTTGAGATCATTGTCTCCGGGTATTCAGAGGCGGTCCTCTTCTTCCCCCTGAGGAGAGGAATTTTCGATTCCTCCCTTCCGGACCACCTCCTCTACGGAGGCAGTAGCTTCCTTGTTCCCCCTTCATTTTCTTCTAACGGCGCGACCTCCAGCATCCTGGCTAACATGAGATCTGGTGAGGTCTCAGGAAGGGGGGCCAGACACCTGATTAACTTCGCCTTCGCTATCCACTCCTGGTTCAAGAATAGCTCTCTTAAAGGCGATGTGGCGATAAAGGAACAGATAGCGTGTCCGGGCACAGGGCTACTTACTTGGGTATCCGGGCGATTGCAGCTCAGACCTGCATCCTCAGTGATGTCCGGACACATTATTTGTGGTCCGAAGAACAACTTGTACATCTCTTCGTGCGTCATGCCGAGGAAATATTGAATAGCTCGCGGTCCTTCCGGGTTGAATTCCCACATGCGAAGGGGCCGGCGTTTGCAAGGTTGCACTTGACGAACTAGCATAACTTGCACTACCATAACTAGACTGAAATCTCTCTCAAAGAGATCTCGGATACGTCTTTGCAGTATTGGCACGTCCTTGGCTGGACCCTAGCTCAGCCCCTTGCTGATCCATGACATCAGTTGTGGTGGAGGGCCTGAGCGAAAGATGGGGGCAGCTACCCACTTGGCACTTCTGGGAGCTGTGATGTAGAACCACTCCCGCTGCCACAATCCGGACACCTCTGGGAAGCAACCCTCAGGCCATGGAGTGTCAGCGATTTTGTTATGAGAAGTACCCGTGATTTGCAAGATAATCACTATGCCATGTTCATCTGCATCTAGTAGTCTAAGTGCTTTATTATTGTGGATGCTAATGCTTCATATGTTAGATGGTTATGCTTCCCATCCATGATCATGTTGATATCATGTTTATATGTGTCGCGGGATATCCGCGGCCACCTATGGGACCAAGAGGCCCCTTGCTGGTTCGGCAGGGGGACGCCGCGTTGCACAAAGAGCAGACCAGCGCGCGGCAGCACGTCAGAGAGAACACAAGCAATTTACCAGGTTCCGGCCACCATGAGGCGTAAAACCCTACTCTTGCTTTGGTGGATTGATGGTGGAATGAGCATAATGCAACGCAGTACACTTGCCCGGCAGGGGTCGCCGTATGGCAGCAGCGACTACGCGCGTATGGGGTGCGGGTTCCTCAACTCTTCCAACCCCTCCTACGGGTGCCATGGGCCTCCTTTTATAGATTAAGGGGTCACCACAATGGCAAAGTGGTCATTATCCACTGATATGATAGCAAATAGTACTATCATACCTAACTCTGCAGGCTGAAAGGGTGCATTAAATGCACCGCTTTAGTGTCACATCATTGGTTGCCGGGCTCTCTCGCCAGGTTCACGCCTGTTCTATTGACACGTTGTAGGACGGGTGTCATCTGTATGTTCCTTCTGTAGGAGACGGCCGCCATGTGGTGAATGGCGGCCACCTAATCACGTTGCGGCTTGACACCGCACTGATTGATGACATGGATTGCACTTGAGTGGTTGGGTGGGGTGGTTTTGCCTCCGCGAGCCCCGGCAGGCCCTGCCAGGGTGCCTTGGTTGCTTGCTTCTGGTGGTGGCCTTGCCCTTGTCGGGCTCGCCTGCCTGGCAAGGGAGGCCCTTCTCTTGCCGATATACTGCTCCTCTAGCTTGATCTCGATCCCTCTGAGCTGCATGTTGGTTCTTCAGATCTCTTGGTCCTTCAATCTCTAACTCCAACTAATGCTTCAATTTTGTTCTTGTGCCTGTGCACAGTCTGGGCAATGGACCCAGGGTCTGTTGCACCAACAGAAGCCCCCGGGCCTGCCCCAAACGCGCTGCTAAGCATCGTCGAGGTAGTGCCTAATAAGTGCACATGCAGGGTTGCTGAAGGGGTTGGCCCCTTGAGATTTCCATTGTTGCTTCATTAGCCTTGATTTTGGTTCAGTTCTCAGGTTCCCCGTGCATGGCGTAAAGCCGATAGTGGTGGGGCCGCTCCAGTAATGGCCCGTGAATGACTTTAACGCACGGGGTAGAAACTGCCAACTTACTCTTCCCACTGCGCGCTCTTATCCTTGGCCACGTATGTTGCATCCATCGCACGGGGTAGGTAACGGAGGCGCGTGGCGTGGGAGAGCATCTTGGAGAGGGCCCGCCCACCTTGAATTGGTGGAGGAGGACGATGGCCGTCCGTCGATGGAGCAGCTGCCCTCCTCCGCCCATCTTATAAAAGGAAGGGGTAGAGGAGGCCGGACTCATCCACCTTCGCATTCCTGCTCTTATTCCTTTGTTTTTAGCTTCTGTCGGTGATGCCGAAGAGAAGAGCCCGGGGCCAGCCCCCAGGCTCCTGCTTGGGATCCCCTTTGGATCTGGGAGGAAGATTCGGGCGACACGGCGCCGACACCGGGAGTGGCAACCCCGGAGTGCCTGCCGCCGGGTCGCCCGTGGCCTTTATTTCAGTGGGAGGGGACGTGAACGACACCATGTCATGGTTCGAAGCCGGCATGGTGCGTGGTAGTCGATCGCTACCCATTCTTCTTCCTCTTGCGGCATCGGGAAGGAGAGATTCGTCGCCAATAGGGGTGACTCTGGCTCCTCCTGGGCGCAGTCCTCTCATCCTGCAGGAAGGCTTCCGTTTATCCCACACGTGTTCGAGACGTGCGGTGGCTTCTAATGGCAGGGCTCCCAGGGACGACCATGCTCTCTGTGGGAGGATTTAGAGAGCATGGAGCCCGGCGTAGTGGTCGTGCCAAGGTCTTCGGGCGGTAGTGATGCGTACGGCAACGGCAACCCACGACGCACCAAGAACGGGGACGTCTGTTCCGACGAGTCGTGTTTGCTGGTGACTATGTGCCTCCCATCTGGTCCTCCAGCAGCGTCACCACCCACGCCTGCTCTCTGGTTTCTTCCTCCCTGCCAGGGAGTGGCGTCATTGTAACATCCCAAATTTTCAATTTGGAATGTTATAAATAGGTCATTCATGCATATCATATTTTACCGCATTTCATTTCACGAATCCTCGAAATTCTAAGCAACTCAAGGACCCACAGAGAGAGTTGGGAATTTCGTTATTTTCATATTTGAGTTTTCTCAAATTTTGAAAAGAGGATCATTTGGTTTTAATTATTTTTCCTCTTTGAAAATATTTCTAAATATATGAGAGGAGATAATATGACTTCTCCAAAATAAATGAAATATTAGAGGGAAAATATTAAAATCAAATAAGTAATTTTATTTGGATTTTTGTGGCTATTTTATTTGAATTAGAAAAAATGCATTTTAGGGCCAAGAAAATGTTCACTTTGTTCTAAATATTCTATTCAGACGTCGAAAATTTGGTTTCATATTTTTTAGATTTTTATTTTATTTTCTAGGATTTTTCCGGCAAAATCTGTTTAAAAAAATTTTCCTGCCCGACTGGGCCGAAGCCCAGCCGAGCAGGCCGACCCGCCTAGCGCCGCCGCCTCTCCTCCCGTGCGCAAGACGGACTCGCCGGAGTCCGCCTGCGCCACGCCGCCGCGTCGCCCCTTCCCCAAGTCGGCCTCGCCCCAACCCCCCCTATAAGTACCCCGCCGCCGCCGCCCCTCTCCGCCACCCACCACCACACCACCCGACGCCGCTGCCGCCTGCGCGCCTCGACGCCGCAAGCCGCTGCCGCCTCCCGTCCCACGCCGCCGTCGTCCAACGCCGCGCTAGAGCCCCTCGACGGCGCCGCCCCGTCGGAGCCTCGCCGGAGGTAGCCATCGTTCCTTTTTTCTTTTCGGTTAACTGTCCGGGGTTTTTTCGAAACCCTAGATCTCGTTTTTTTATTTAGATCGGTTTTGTTCGGTTTTTCGTCAGTTTAGTTAAATAGCGGACGTTCGTCCGTATGTTCATTTTAACGAATGTTGTTCGTCAGTTAGCCACATATAGCGAATGTTCGTTCGTTAGCCTGTTTGTCTCGTTTTATTTTCCACGGCTTTTTTGCGATTATTTTCGATCGTGATTTTTGCTCTAACCTTCGTTTTAGTTTATCTTTTCGCTCGTTTATCCAAATCAGGTGAAACAAGTGCCTAGATCTTCATCTCGAAGCCCTCTTTCTGTTTAACCAACTTGAACAAGATTTTGGTACTGTAAAATTTGACTTTAGTCCAGATTAGTAATCGGATCTTGTTTCTTTCGTAGTTTGAGTTTCGTTGCTCCGTTTGATTTGATTCTTTTGGCAAACCGGAGTTCTTTAGTTGAACTTTCTAGTTAGATCTTATTATTCAAAGTTTTCCCTTTGCATCTTTGCTTGATTTCTTATGTATTCTATTGTTTGTTTGTGATAGAATTCCCGGAGTGCGAAGCGTGCTACTACGAGTCTTTAGGATTTGCCAATCGTCAGCAAGTCAAGTAACACATTGATCATACTCTTTCATACCCAGTTTTTATGCATTAGTTTCAACCCTCACACATTGCATGAGTAGGATGTGTTTTAGCATGTGGGTTTTGGGAAGTAGCCGATGAGGTAGAACCTATTACCTGTTTATTATCAAACCCTTGGGAGTTACTACTACGTTATGCTTATATTGCCATGCTATGCTCGTAGACGTGGTTTGGGTTTGAGAGTATCCATGACAGATGTGAGTTTGTTAATAAATGGTTCAACTTAAGGTGGCAACTTTAATACACATCTGGGTGGATTGCTTGTGGGCACCTGGGGTTATACCAGTGTTGTCCTAGGAGATCCCGGGGTTATACCGTGCAATCCTCCTATGGTCCGCCACCCAGGCTCAAAGGGATCATAAGATTATTCATGCTTGAAACTTACGTGTGCAGCCACAAGCTATTATGGGATCTATCATAGTGGAGTAAGTTGCATGACCTCTTCCAGTGGTAGACTAGCAGATGTAGGGGATGTAGGTTGGTATGGTCTACCTGGGGTTAGAGTTAATGCTTCTGAAAAACTGTGTCCCGGTCATCCGCTTCTCAAACACCTTGTAGTGCGAGAAATCTAACAGAGGAGATCGAGTCTTGTGGGGAAAAGTGTGCAAACCTCTGCAGAGTGTACAAACTAATCATGGTTAGCCTTGTCCCCGGTTATGGACATCTTGAGTATCTGGTTCTTGAATTATTCTATGGATCTCATCACTTTAAATTAATTTGTTGGGTTGATAATTACTTTTAATTGGGATTGAGATGGGGGTACCATTCTCAATGTTGTTTCAACTACCATGATAGTTAAATAAAATATATTCCTTTGTTGTAGGGAAAAATTGGCTTTTCGCAAAAACATTGTAACCATAGAGCCTCCACCAGCCATATATGCATGTAGTGATAGCATTTATCTGTTCTTTGCTCTACTGTGTTACTATGACAGCATATTCCATGCGCTGACCCATTTTCGGGCTACAACATATCATGTTGCAGACTTTTCAAACGACGAGTAAGGTGCCATAGGCCGGTTGTCATGCACTCAGCTATGCCATTGGAGTTGATGGACTCACTTTATCTTCCAAGTCTTCCGCTGTTATCTTATTTGTATGGCCTTAAGCCATATTTATTGTAATAAGTTCTCTTTTGAGACATTCGATGTAATAAGTATGTGATTGCTACTCTGTTATAAATCCTTCGAGTACTGTGTGTGTCAGCATTACCGATCCAGGGATGCAACTGAAGCACGGAGACTTGACCGTCTGAGGTAGGGTCGCTACAGTCGTCCTGATCCTAGGGAGGCGCCAAATCCTAGTTGTGCCCGCCTCCAGCCGCTTCGACTTCTTCCTATAGGAGATGGATAGGGGCAAAGGCGTAACGGGGCACTTATCTTTTTTCAATCTTAAATCTATAGGAAATCGCCAAATTTTAATTCAAATAATGTAATCTCTCGAGTCCATCTTTGTGTTTTGTAATGCTTGTACTTGTATCAGCATATGAATGAAAAAGATAAACTCTGCCGGGAACCTGTGCATGTGTATGTACATGCAGAGGTGGAATGCCTCTTTAATGTAAATAAACGAGTTTTCCCCGGTAGGTCCTGCCGGCACCCTCTTTATCTGCCGGAGAGCTGCATCTTCCAGGGAACAGACAGAGGGGCCAGCCCCCTGCCAACTATATGCATATGCAAATGCTCATGAGATGCTTATGCAGCGATCTTGGTGTGCTCATGCATGCATGCAATCTTAGTTGCCCCCCCCCCCTCTATAGTGCTTCTTTATTTTCTCTTGCACAGGGTCATTGCCCCGGCTTTGTACAAGGGGTTACATGCAGCTGAGGCAAGGCATGTACAAAAGGGTGGCCGTCGGGCAGTGCCTGGCAGCCTCGTGCCTTACGGGTAGTACTTGCGGAGATGCTCAATATTCCATGAGTTTTGCAACTGAGTGCCATCTCCGATCTCCAGACGGACTGTGCTGGGTCTGGTGACTTGTACCACCCGGTAAGGGCCTTCCCACTTTGGTGACAGCTTGTTCGTACCCTTGGCGGACTGAACGCGCCTAAGGACAAGGTCACCTTCCTCAAAACACCAGGCATGAACCCTGCGACTGTGATAGCGACACGGGGCTTGCTGGTAGCGTGCAGGACGCGTAGCAGCCCGGAGACGGTTCTCCTCGAGTAGCACAGTGTCGTCACGTCGGTGTTGATCTTGCACTACTTCATCGTAGGCAAGCACTTGAGGAGATCCGTAAATGAGTTCCATGTGGATAACTGCTTCTGCCCCATAGACCAGGGAGAAGGGAGTCTGCCTAGTAGCTCGATTAGGTGTCATTCTCATGGACCAAAGAACTACCGCCAGCTCCTCAATCCACCGCCTGCCATGCTTTTGCAGTGTATCGAAACTTCTTGTCTTGAGTCCATGCAACACTTCAGTGTTCGCCCTCTCAGCTTGTCCATTGCTCCGGGGGTGTGCCATAGAGGCAATTGAGATCTTGCATTCGAGGGTATGCACATATTGCATGAAGGAGTGGCTCGTGAAATGGGTGCCATTGTCAGTGATGATCCTTGCCAGAACTCCAAAACAACACACCAATTCTTTCAAGAACTTGATAGCTGACTGAGCAGTCACCTTTCTCACGGCAGTCACTTCCGGCCACTTTGTAAACTTGTCGATAGCGACGAAGAAGAATTCAAAGCCCCCGATTGCTTGGGGAAGGGGCCGAGGATATCGAGCCCCCAGACCAAAATGGCCATAATAAAGGGATTATCTGAAGGGCTTGGGAAGGCAGGTGTGTTCTCTTGGAATGGAACTGGTAGGCTTCACATGTCATGACGAGCTCGACCGCATCTTGGAGGGTTGTGGGCCAATAAAATCCTTGCTGGAATGCTTTCCCAACTAATGCCTTTGATCCAATGTGTGAGCCGCACATTCCTCTATGAATCTCAGCCAACGGTTCCTTTCCATCTTCCCGGCAGACACACTTCAATTTTACACCATTGGGCCTCCTTCTGTATAGAGTGTCATCGACAAACTGATACGTACTGGTCCTCCGAGCTACTTTCTCAGCTTCATCTTGGTCGCCGGGAAGCTCTCTAGTTTGGAGGAAGCGGACGATGTGCCTTGCCCAAGTTGGAGCCTGGGGCTCGGCAACGAGGACTAGCGGCACCTCCTCGGCTGCGGGAGCACCAGCCTCATTCGCGGGGTCCACTGGCCCGGCTGGAGTGGTGGTCCAGCAGGCTGTGAGGACTTGTTTCCGACAGGGTCTCTGCCGGGAGTGGACGACTCGATCGAGAGAGGCTTGCCGTAGTCCAACTTTCTCCTTTTCCGGGCCATTGTGGTTGGTGATATGGAGGGTTGATAGAGACAGAGAACAAAAGTTCATGGTTCCACAGGAAGCTTCTGCACAGCACACTTTGACAGGTGATCAGCTATGCTGTTTTGCGCACGAGGTACGTGCTCTGTTTGCAACCCGTCAAAGTGCTCCTCCAATCTTCTCACTTCCTCGACGTATGCTTCCATCAATGGGCTTTGATAATCCTTGTTGACTTGTCTCACCACAAGTTGTGAATCTCCTCGTATGATCAACTTCTTGATTCCCAATTCTGCTGCAGTTCTGAGCCCGGCAAGGAGCCCTTCATACTCAGTTGTATTGTTGGTGGCTTCTTCCCGGGCAAAGTGCAGTTGGACGACATACTTCAAGTGCTCCCCGGAGGGGGCAACAAGAAGCACGCCAGCCCCTGCACCTTGTAGGGAAAAAGCACCATCAAAATACATAATCCATTCTTGGGGCGATTCCTTGCCGAAAATAGTTGTCTCTGTCACTTCCTCATCAGGGGTTGGTGTCCACTCTGCAATAAACTCTGCCAGCGCCCTGCTCTGAATGGTTGATGTGCTCTCAAACTTCAAACCAAAGCTGGATAACTCCAAAGCTCACTCCACTATTCTGCCGGTAGCCTTAGGGTTTCAAAGTATCATTTGCAATGGAAAATCAGTAACAATCGTGATCTCATGGGCTTGGAAGTAGTGTCACAGTTTCCTTGAGGCCATAATGAGACCAAAAATCAACTTTTGCATGCCAGAGTACCTCGATCTAGCCCCCTGCAACAAGGAGCTGACAAAGTACATTGGGCGCTGCACCACCTTCTTCCTTGTCGCGTCCCTGGGGTTGTTCTCATTATCGTGCTCACTTCTGCTCTGATCCTTTTCTGACTCTGTCGTTATCTGTCCACATTCTACCTCATCCACCTCTCGGTGTGCTACTAAGGCCACTCTGACCACTTGGTTGGTTGCTGCCAAGTACATCAACAACGACTCTTAGGGTTTGGGTGCAACCAAGGTAGGCACAGACGACAGGTAGGCCTTCAACTCCTGTAGAGCTGCATCTGCTTCTGGGGTACATTACATACGCCATGCCTTCATCAAAATTTTGAAGAACAGCGGGGCACGCTCAGCAGACTTGGAAATGAATCTACTTAGCATGGCAACGCATCCCGTCAAGCGTCTCACATCCTTAATTGTCCTTGGCGCTTGGATTTTCTCAATGGCATTAATCTTGTCGGGGTTAGCTTTGATCCCCCGATGGGACACGAAGAAACCAAGTAGCTTGCTGGAGGGGACTCCAAACACACACTTCTCCGGATTAAGCTTCAAGTTGATCTTGCGCAAATTAGCAAACGTCTCCTCCAAATCTTGGATAAGAGTGATCTTATCCTTGGTCTTGACTACGATATCATCCATATAAGCTTCTATGTTTCTGTGTAACTGTGGCTCAAAACCAATCTGAATTGCCCTTGCAAAAGTGGACCTGGCACTCTTTAGTCCGAACGGCATGCGGACAAAGCAGTACGTACCACATGGGGTGATGAATGATGTCTTCTCTTCATCTTCTGTGGACATGAAGATCTGGTGATATCTGGAGTATGCATCCAGGAAGGAGAGCAAATCACACCCTGAGGTGGAATCCACAATCTGATCGATACGCGGCAAGGTAAATGGGTCCTTTAGGCAAGCCTTGTTGAGGTCTGTGAAGTCAATGCAGAGCCTCCATTCCCATTAGCCTTCCGAACTACCACTGGATTTGCTAACCATGTTGGATGTAGTACTCCTCTGACTAAACCGGCTGCTTCCAATTTCTTGATTTCCTCGGCAATGAACTGCTGCCTCTCCAAGGCCTGCTTCCGGACTTTCTGCTTGACAGGTCTGGCGTGTGGGCAGACATCAAGGTGGTGCTCGATTACCTCCCTGGGAACATCGGGGATATTAGATGGTTGCCAGGCAAACACATCGATATTCGCCCGCAGGAAGGCAACGAGCGCACTTTCCTATTTGTCATCAAGGGTGGCACCGATGGTGAAAGTACCATCAACGCCAGCCAACCCTGCCAGGACCTTCTTCACTTGGGGTGCGGTAACCTTGGATCTCTTGCTGTTGGAACACTTCGGCACGTCATCAACTGGTGTCGTGCACTCGGAGGGGGCACGCTTCCCGGACTCCTTGCCAGAGTTCCTACAATCCATTTTCTTTCCTTTACTTTCCTTGGCGGGAACCATTGCTGCCACAGCCTCTGCTGCGACTGCATCCTGGTACATCTTGTCCACGCAGATAATTGCATCCTTCTCATGTGACGGGATAGTGATGACTCCCAGTGGCTCAGGCATCTTTAGAGTGTTATAAGCATAGTGGGATGCTGCCATGAACTTGGCTAGGGTCGGGCATCCTAGAATCCCATTGTATGGCAGGGGGAGATCAACCATGTCAAACACAACCTTCTCCGTTCGGTAGTTCAATTCTCCCCCAAATGTCACCGGCAATGTAATCTTCCCTTTAGGATGGCTCCTGCTAGGGTTAACTCCTTGAAACGTGCTGGTAACCTCTAGCTCTTCCTCTCCTATCTGAAGCCTGCTGATGATTGTTGGGGAAATCATATTCAGAGCGGCCCCGCCATCCACTAACATCTTTGTAACCTTGAGGTTGTGAATTGTCGAGGAGACCAACAAAGGCAAGAACCCTACCGCAGTGGTGCGGTTAGGGTGATCCTCCTCATCAAAGATGATTGGTGTGCGGGACCATTTGAGCGGTTTTCGGGCCTCTGGCGTTGGCTCCACAGCATTGATCTCTCGTGCCGATGGGAGGTGCACAAAGATGCACCCCCATCAACACATAGGGCGTCAGTGGCCTTTTGAAATTCCTGCTCACTGGTTTCCTCTTCATTCCCTTCATCACTCCCATCATCACAAACTTCCTTCTCTTGACCCCTGGTGGGTTTTCCTTGGTTCCTATAGGGCTTGCCAGGGCGATTTGCTTCACCGCCTCAGCCCTTTCTGCCAGGGGCATTCTGACCTTTTTCCTTATCACGCTTGTCATATTCTGCCCTCTGTTTCTTGACAAGCTTCTCAACATGGTAACATTCCTGAAGATCATGGCCCTTGGTCCGGTGGATCTTGCAGTACGGGCCATCACCTTTTCCAGCTTTCTCAGCGGCAGCGGCTTCCCGGCAGGCTATGAAAGCAGCAACTTCCTTGCCAGGGGCCTCAGCCTTAGCCTTCTTGTTGGTACTAGGTGCACCCAAACCTTCTACAATCATTACTGCTTTATCCCTTGACTTCTTATTGCGCTGCTTGCCCTTTCTCTGGCTAGATGATTCATCTTCATTCTCTAAATTAACGTTGATGCAATCCTCCTCTCTGGGCAACTTCCTTCCTTCCTCCATCCGAGCACACTTATCCACCAGCCTATATAGCTCCTTCACAGTCTTGGGCAACCGCACATTCATCTTAAAACGAATGCAATGATTGCGCACATTGGACTGGAAGGCTGCTATAATGGCTGCTGGATGGATATTTGGAATATTCCTATGAACTTCATTGAATCTCTATAAATACTTATGGAGAGTTTCTCCTTCTTTCTGCTGGAGAAGTTGCAGGTCGCTGGGTCTGTCGGGCTCTTGGTGGCCATCAGTGAAGGCACCGATGAACTCGTGGCACAGGTCCGCCCAAGACGAAATGGAGTTCTCCGGCAGGTGCATCAGCCA
This sequence comes from Triticum dicoccoides, assembly GCF_002162155.2. Taxonomy (NCBI): domain Eukaryota; kingdom Viridiplantae; phylum Streptophyta; class Magnoliopsida; order Poales; family Poaceae; genus Triticum; species Triticum dicoccoides. The sequence continues at coordinate 156,121,195 of NC_041380.1, forward strand.
AGACCTCACATTGGACTTGAGGGCCAACGGGAATTAGTTGGCGAATACCTTCTCATCTCTCCCCCCGGCAGCTTGAACAACAATGATGTAGATGCTCAGGAACTCTGCCGGGTTTAGCCTTCTGTCATACTTCTCAGGTATATTTGGCTTGAACGTGCGAATGGACGGCCAACGGACTTGCCGCAACTCCCATGTAAAGGCAGGGCAGCCAACCTCAAAAGGTAGGCACCCGCCAACACTGAGCGCAAGCTTGTCGACGTCGAGGCCGTCGCACCCGTCGGTTTGGCGGAGGTCATCGCGGCATCGATTTATGTTGACGCGCGCATCTCACCATCGCCTATCCTCCGGGGCTCGACTTTGGCCTGGAAGTGCTCGACGGTCGGAAGAGGCCATCAATACGTCATAGGGGTCTTGATTCAGCTGCGCCTGTGCTGGCTGCTGTGGTGGGGACTGCACCGTGGTAACGTCCCCCTCTGTTCGGCCAGCAGTACGGGCGGTTGCCGTTGCTTGGGGAGGCCGTGGCAGGCCGGCTCATCGTGAGCCCCTAGCTTCGGCGAAACCGAGAAGGCTCTGGATGGTGGCATGCCATTCATCCATCTTCTCGGTCGTGGGTGGAAACCTCAGCAGCAACTGAGCTCGCGTCATAGCCTCCATGGCGGTGCTTTGCATGGATGTTGATGATGTCAACCGCACCGTTGCCTGGCTCCTGATGGCGCCAGCGGCGGCGGTGGTGGTGCCGTGTCCACGCAGTTGTGGGGTGACCGTCTGGGCAGCAGGGTTGTGTGGTGGTGGTTCTCGAGGGTCAGCAGCTCCGCCGAGCGCAGTAGTTTGGTCGACTCGTCCGGGAGGAGACACATGGGCCACGGTCGCTCCCGTGGTGTGGGCGACCGGAGGGCGATGTCTCACCCCGGACCGAGCGCCATTGTTGCAGCTGTGCCCGTCAGCGGGGGGAGAGGGCGCAGACGGAGCAACCGCCTCGCCCGCACCTTGCAGAGTGCGACTGCCAAGGCGTTGTTGATGTTGTTCTCCTCCGACATCTCTAGCCCCCGTGTTGGCTGCAGGGGGGTGGTGATGGCGCCACCTGCTCCAACCACGCCCTCCAATAGCGTTCACGTCTTCGCTCGCCTTCGCATCCACCGAAGCACCCGAGGCTGTAGGCGTCGGAGCCTTCGAGGTGGAAGGATGGGCCGAAGGGCCGGACGTCTTCTTCTTAGGCGCCATGGTCCAGGGCACCGTCGAAGACAAAGATGGTGATGAAGATGTCATCCTGCACATACTTTCAGGTTCGTGCAATCAAGCCCCCTACCTGCCGCGCCAAATATGTCACGGGATATCCGCGGCCACCTATGGGACCAAGAGGCCCCTTGCTGGTTCAGCAGGGGGACATTGCGTTGAACAAAGAGCAGACCAACGCGCGCCAGCACAGCAGAGAGCACACATGCAATTTACCCAAGTTCGGGCCGCCGTGAGGCGTAAAACCCAACTCCTGCTTTGGTGGATTGATGGTGGAATGTGGATAATGCAACGCAGTACACTTGCCCGGCAGGGGTCCCGTATGGCCACCGTGACTACGCGCGTATGGGGTGCGGGTTCCTCAACTTTTCGAACCCCTCCTACGGGTGCCATGGGCCTCCTTTTATAGATTAAGGGGTCACCACAATGGCAAAATGGTCATTATCCACCGATATGATAGCAAATAGTGCTATCAAACCTAACTCTGCGGGCTCACAGCGTGCATTAAATGCACCGCTTTAGTGTCACATCACTGGTTGCCCGGCAAGGCTTGCAGGGCTATCTCGCCAGCTCCATGCCTGTTCTATTCACATGTTGTAGTACGGGTGTCATCTATATGTTCCTTCTGTAGGAGACGGCCGCCATGTGGCGATTGGCGGCCACCTAATCACCTTGCGGCTTGATAACCCACAAGTATAGGGGATCAATTGTAGACTCTTTCGATAAGTAAGAGTGTCGAACCCAATGAGGAGCTAAAGGTACAACAAATATTCCCTCAAGTTCTATCGACCACCGATACAACTCTACGCATTAATATTAAGACATGAGTGATTCAAAGCAATAGTCTATCATTTGACATTAAGACAATAATACTTCAAGCATACTAATAAAGCAATCATGTCTTTTCAAAATAACATGGCCAAAGAAAGTTATTCCTACAAAATCAAATGGTCTGGCTATGCTTCATCTTCACCACACAAAGCATTCAAATCATGCACAACCCCGATGACAAGCCAAGTAATCTTTTCATACTTTTGATGTTCTCAAACCTTTTCAACTTTCACGCAATACATGAGCATGAGCCATGGATATAGCACTATAGGTGGAATAGAATATGATGGTGGAGGTTGTGTGGAGAAGACAAAAAGGGAGAAAGTCTCACATCAACGCGGCTAATTAATCAACGGGCTATGGAGATGCCCATCAATTGATGCCAATGCGAGGAGTAGGATTGCCATGCAACAGATGCACTAGAGCTATAAGTGTATGAAAGTTCAAACTGAAACTAAGTGGGTGTGCATCCAACTTGCTTGCTCATGAAGACCTAGGGCACTTGAGGAAGCCCATCATTGGAATATACAAACCAAGTTCTATAATGAAAATTCCCACTAGTATATGAAAGTGATAACTCAAGAGACTCTCTATACGAAGAACATGGTGCTACTCTAAAGCACAATTGTGGTAAAAGGATAGTAACATTGTCCCTTCTCTCCTTTCTCTCATTTTTTTTATTTTTTTCTTTTTTTCTTTTTTTGTAGGCTTGTTTGGCCTCTCTCTCTCTCTCTCTTTTGGGGGGATTCTTTGGCCACTTTTATTTTGATAACCTCACATGGGACAATGTTCTAATAATGATGATCATCACACTTTTATTTACTTACAACTCAATATTACAACTCGATACTAGAACAAAATATGACTCTATATGAATGCCTCCGGCAATGTACCGGGATGTGCAATGATCTAGCGTAGCAATGACATCAAAAAACATACAAGCCATGAAAACATCATGCTAGCTATCTTACGATCATGCAAAGCAATATGACAATAAACGCTCAAGTCATGTATATGATGATGATGGAAGTTGCATGGCAATATATCTCGGAATGGCTATGGAAATGCCATGATAGGTAGGTATCGTGGCTCTTTTGAGGAAGATATAAGGAGGCTTATGTGTGATAGAACGTATCGTATCACGGGGTTTGGATGCACCGGTGAAGTTTGCACCAACTCTCGAGGTGAGAAAGGGCAATGCACGGTACCGAAGAGGCTAGCAATGATGGAAGGGTGAGAGTGCGTATAATCCATGGACTCAACATTAGTCATAAAGAACTCACATACTTATTGAAAACATCTATTAGTCATCGAAAAAAAGTACTACGCGCATGCTCCTAGGGGGATAGATTGGTAGGAAAAGACCATCGCTCGTCCCCGACCGCCACTCATAAGGAAGACAATCAATAAATACCTCATGCTCCAACTTCGTTACATAATGGTTCACCATACGTGCATGCTACGGGAATCACAAACTTTAACACAAGTATTTATACAATCCACAACTACCCACTAGCATGAATCTAATATCAACATCTTTATATCGCAAAACTATTGCAAGGAATCAAACATATCATATTCAGTGATCTACAAGTTTTATGTAGGATTTTATGACTAACCATGTGAATGACCAATTCCTGTCATCACTCTAAATAGATATAAGTGAAGCAAGAGAGTTTAATTCTTTCTACAAAAGATATGCCCACGCTCTAACAAATTTAAATGAAGCAAAAGAGCATTCTACAAATGGCGGTTTTCTATGTGAAGAGAAACAGGCAATCCAAGCTTTAAATGATATAAGTGAAGCACATGAAGCATTCTATAAAGTCGTACACAAAAAATATAAGTGAAGTGCAATCAGCATTCTATAAATCAACCGTGGACTATCTCATACCAGCATGGTGCATCAAATAAAAGTGAAAACTAAATGCAAAATACGCTCCAAGATTTGCACATATCACATGAACCAAACGAATCCGAAAACATACCGATACTTGTTGAAGAAAGATGGGATGCCTTCCAGGGCATCCCCAAGATTAGATGCTTGAGTCTCCTTGAATATTTACTTGGGGTGCCTTGGGCATCCCCAAGGTTGAGCTCTTGTCTCTCCTCCTTCTCCTCACATCGAGGCATCCTCGATCTTCGAACACTTCATCCACACAAAACTCAACAGAAAGCTCGGTAAGATCCGTTAGTATAATAAAGCAAATCACTACTCTAAGTACTGATGAAAACCAATTCATATTTAGTTTTTTCATTGTAGATACTGTAATATAACTTTTCCATGGCTTAATCCACTGATAGAAATCGATAGTTTCATCAAGTAAAAAATGTAAAATCGCGCACTACAGCCAAAGTTTCTGTCTTGCATCGCACAAACCAACAAGCAATGTAAACATCCTAAAGGCAAATCTTGGCACATTATTTTTATTTTTAAACTTTATAAAAGCACACAACAGAAATAAATGACTCACTAAAACTTCCGGGTTGCCTCCCTAGTAGCGCTTTCTTTAAAGCCATTAAGCTAGGCATATAGTGCTCAAGTAATGGATCCACCCGGATCCCAAGGTATATCAAAGCCAATTTGAATCAACAATGATTTATAGTTTGGTAGTGAGCACAAAGCAAAATATGTCAAGCAATGATGAAGTCTAACTCTCTTCCTATGCATCGGCATGTCATACAACAACAATTCATGCACACATAGTAAAGGCCAATGCATAGTATAAACAGTTTCTTGCAATTTTATCGTGTTGGAAACATGGAGAGGCAGAGATGTAGTTCCCCTCTCATAATAATTGCAAGTAGGAGCAGCAAGCACATGCATATTATATCTATCAAAATCATCATTTGTAGTAGTAAAACGCAACCCATCAATATAATCCTTAATAAGGGCAAACTTCTCTGATATAGTGTAGTCGGGAGAATTTTTCAAAAAGATAATAAGACTATCATGCGTGGGTACAATAGTAACAATTTCATGTTTAATATAAAGAACTATAGCAATTTCATCTCCATAAGCATAATTTATATTGGCATCTTGGCCACAAACATAACAAGCATTATCAAAAAGGGATATTTCAAAAGAATCAACGGGGTCATAACAATCATCATAGCAATCATCCTTCGGTAAGCACGAAGGGAAATTAAACAATGTATGAGTTGAAGAGTTACTCTCATTAGAAGGTGGGAACAGGTAGATAATCCTCTCTTCCTCCTTTTTTTCTTCGCTCTCATCCACATCTTTTTCATACAATGAGCTCATAGTTTCATCAATTTCTTCTTCCATAGAGTCCTGCAAAATATTAGTCTCTTCTTGGATAGCGGAGACTCTCTCAATAAAATCATCAATAATATAATTGAATTCATAATTCTCGTAGCAAAATTTAAGTATAGCAAATTTGTTAGTTATGTAAATAGCATCATCAAGATTTTCACGCTCTTTAAACAAAGATTCAATTTCATAAGCACCCATAAAAGCAACGAATTCTTCTATTTGTTCCACATCATAGTAATCATATATACCATTAGCATAAGAAGCCAAGGTCTCATCATCATTAAATTTGCATGAAAAGGGAAGGTGTGGAGCATTCATCCTAGAGCAACAAGTATAATCATATCTCAAGCATAGCTCTTGAGCATACCACTTCAATATATGAATTTGACCCCATAAGAGTTTCCCTTTTTGAGTCAAGCGACAATCCCTAAAGTATTCACGTTGATCCAACGTTACTCCCATTATAAATTTTAATGGGGTTTTCTCAGGATTATCAAAGTAGTACATAATATCTTTCACATAATGAGCATCGAGGGTTTTAGGAAGTTCCCCATCTCCATGAGTAGCAAGTAAACCTAATTTTTTTGGTATTTCGTGTTCCATATCCATAAATAAAGTATAGGGGATCAATTGTAGCCTCTTTTGATAAGTAAGAGTGTCGAACCCGACGAGGAGCTAAAGGTAGAACAAATATTCCCTCAAGTTCTATCGACCACTGATACAACTCTACGCACGCTTAACTTTCGCTTTACCTAGAACAAGTATGAAACTAGAAGTACTTTTTAGGTGTTTTTGGATCGGTTTACAAGATAATAAAGAGCGCGTAAATAAAAAGTAGGGGCTGTTTAGGTAAAGAAGCAATAAATTTAGTATATCGAGTGTGGAAAAGTGGTGGTAGGAGTTGTGAAATTGTCCCTAAGCAATTGACTACTTTACTAGACCGATAGAAAGTTTTATGTGGGAGAGGCCACTGCTAGCATGTCATCCCTGACTTGGAATTATATGCACTTATGATTGGAACTATTAGTAAGCATCTGCAACTACTAACATTCATTAAGGTAAAACCCAACCATAGCATTAAGATATATTGGTCCCCCTTCAATCCTGTATGCATCAATTTCTATGCTAGGTTGAAGCTTCTGTCACTCTTGCCCTCCAATACATAGTCCTATCAACATACAACTAACCCTATGGTGTGATCCACGCGCGCGCTCCTATGATGGGTACCAAAGGACAGCAACATAACCAAAAGCAAATTAAACCAATCATAGTAATTCACCAATTACCGATAGGACAACGAAAATCTACTCAGACATCATAGGATGGCAACACATCATTGGATAATAATATGAAGCATAAAGCACCATGTTCAAGTAGTGGGTACAACGGTTTGCCGGAGAGTGGACCGTTGTGGATAGATGGGGAAAGGTGATGAAGATGTTGGTGAAGATGATGGAGGTGTTGGTTTAGATCGTTGTCGTGATGATGGCCCCGGCGGCGTTCCCGCGCCATCGGGAGAGAGGGGGAGAGAGCCCCCCCCCTTCTTATTCTTCCTTGACCTTCTCCCTAGATGGGAGAAGGGTTTACCCCCTGGTCCATGGCTTCCATGGCAGTGGAGGGGAGAGAGCCCCTCCGAGATTGGATCTATCTCTCTATCTCTCTCTGTTTCTGCATTCCAGATTCTGGCCTTTCACCGTTTCTTATATTCCTGGAGATCCGTAACTCCAATTGGGCTGAAATTTTAACACGATTTCTATCCGGATATTGGCTTTCTTGCAGCAAAAGAAGGGCACCAACCGCCTTACGGGGTGGACACGAGGGCCCAGGGTGCGCTTGACCCCTGGGGCGCGCCCCCTGCCTCGTGCCCCCCTCGGGCATCGTCTCGCATTGATTCTTCTTCCCAAAAATCACATATATTCCAAAAATAAGCTCCATTCGTTCTTATCCCGTTTGGACTCCATTTGATATGGATTTTCTGCAAAACAAAAAACATGCAACAAACAGGAACTGGCACTGGGCACTGGATCAATATGTTAGTCCCCAAAAATAGTATAAAGAGTTGCCAAAAGTATATGAAAGTTGTATAATATTGGCATGGAATAATCAAAAATTATAGATCCGACGGAGACGTATCACGGCTTGACACCGCACTGATTGATGACATGGGTCGCACTTGAGTAGTTGGTGGGGTGGTTTTGCCTCCGCGAGCCCCGGTAGGCCCTGCCGGGGTGTCTTGGTTGCTTGCTTTTGGTGGTGGCCTTGCCCCTTGCCGGGCTCACCTGCCCGGCAAGGTGATGCTTCAATTATGTTCTTGTGCCTGTGCACAGTCTGGGCCATGGACCCAGGGTCCGTTGCACTGAAAATATGCATAGTTGTTTCATCATGTTATTATGGCTCAACTCATCACTAGTCAAGTTAAACTGGACTTTAATCGAACTTGAACACCTGTTGGTTGAGTCATAGTGCCATCGAATAGAGCTGACCAGTGCAGCCACATTTGCCTATATGGGAAGGCCCTAATGCGGTCTATTGTCATGCCTCTCACTCGTTCCTCCAACTAGGGAAGGTTATGTGTGCGTGCTACCCTGGATCGGTAGGCGGCGATAACCTTCTATGCCCGAGTTGTATGGATCCATTGTCTCCGTTTGGGACCATTTTTATTTTTCCACGATGGTGGCCATTGGATGTCACGCGGTGACATCGGGGCCACCCAGGACTTAGAGTTTGTCGGAGTGGCCGGGTTGGTTTTTTTGGAACGTCGTTGGCCCACCCGAATGGGAGCATGAGGCCATGGGTTCTGTGGTGTGGGTACAATGTACTAACCTCTGTAGAGTGTATAATCTACGATAGTCGCGCCCACGGATATGGGCCCAGTTCGTAGTAGGCCACATTATGGGTCAATAGTAAAAATAACCTAAATAATTAACAACCCTGGTTCGATGAGGAAAGAAGTTGGTTGATCTTTATGTGATTGTGAGAGGATCATAGTGGTATCGTTGATACCAAAGTTGGTTGATATCTGTGGAGTCAAGCGATGATCACGGGTAAAGATCAAGCTCCTTGTGGTCCTGTGATGATCACTACGGTATTGTTAATACCAAGCTTGGTTGATCCTGAGGTGATCGTGTGATGTCCATGATGGTAAGTTGATACATATGGTGGTTACGAGGTAACCTCCAAATAGAGTAAGTTGGTCCATGATATGTTAAACATGTGGCATGCTAGTATCATCATTGTTCACATCATGAGTAACATGTTCATGTCATGCTCATCCCGTATTGTTCTAGTGTTATCATGCTCATCATTGTTTAAACCTGTAAATGCCATGTTGTTGTTTGTCTTGATTGCTTTTGGTTGTTGTGAGCTTGGGAGTACATTCAAAGTACTCACCTGGCATGTCATGCCAGATTCCAGGTCATGCCAGGATTGATTGCTTGTCGAGGAGTCCAAGTTTGTGTGCTAGGATCACGTCCCATCTAGAGTCCCTGTGGAGTCGAGTCGATTGTTGTCGTCGTTGTTCCGCTGCTAGAAGTCATTCCATTCCTACGAGTTGTTTCGTCGCTAGCATAGAGCTACCTTTGCAGGCATAGTGTTCTCGTGTCGATGCAATCCTTGCAATACTCGAACTCTTGTACCCCAAGTATTTGTAATAAAGATTTGATTGGTTCTTTGCCAAGCAGTGCCATATTCCAGAAGACTTGATCTACGGGCTGGAATATGGGGTGTTTTGGTCTCTCTGAGCCAGGGTGCCATACTCACGTTGACAATATTAAGTTTATACCATTATTCATGTCAGTATGTACTACGCATATAGTAGATGTCTCTACGTGGATAACTAGTATGACCGAGATAAAAATAAACAGGAGGGGGTAAACGAATTATACCCTCCAGTAGGCAAAGTCATAGCCACGGCGACAACGACGGTGGTGTCCTCGGCAATGGTCTTCTCGGCTTTAGTGGACATGGTGATGTCCAAGGTGATGAGGACATCGACGAAGTAGTATACGAAGACGAGCAGTGGTGAGCAGTAGCATAAGAGACGCTCCCCAAAAACCTAATTGTCGGGGTTTTGGAGTCCTACTCCCCCATAGTCGTGCACACGGTGCACAAGATGGGGTCTCTAGAAGCAGCAGCAGTGAGTGGAACGACAGTGGGCATTGCGAGCATGTAGAGCGGATGTGATCTAATCTGGGGTGGCTAGGTTGCCGACACGTCCTATATATAGTTGGTCATTATACGGAGACATGGGTTGGACCCATGCCAGAGTTGGCAACAGTCCACGATCTAACACCTTAGATCTATGGCACGTCCTTTAATGACTCATAATTAATTGTGAATCAATTATCCATTCCTGACTGACAAATATCATGATATAGGTGTGAGCTTGACTCAAACACAAAACACGACGCACGGACAGGTGATGTGGGCAATGGAGGAGGAGCATGCTCTCCTTTCCTCAAACTCCAATAGCATGTGGAAGAGAAACCCTTATAAAGGGGTCTCAACTCTCCTCCCCTTGTGAGGTGGGACTAAACTTCCCACCACCATGTCATGACACCTACACAGGCCCTTACAGATGTTTTTTAAATTGTTTCATGGGCGTAAAGCCCACCCTATATTTCAACAATCCCCCACCAGATCTTGAAGGCCCGTAGGGTTGTCCTCTATTTCAAACATTGTTTTATATAATAGTACTTTCAGTGAAGACCAATTAAGATTGAACATCCATAAAAGCACATTTGCTCCCTTGGTGGTTTTGGTAATTCATGTCAACATACATGTTGTTGGACTAGTGTTTTTCTCCAATCCATTTCAGGAAACATTCAACCAAGGCAAGTAGATGAATGGAGATGTGGACCCCTCAAACAACAAAGGACAAGCATTGGTAAAAGCTTCAAGACTCTGCATTTTTGGTTAAGTGATCAAAGATCACATTGGGTCCATAGGAAAGCCAATGCTATTAAAGGGGGTGAGGTTTTGATCATGAGTCATTTTCTCAAGTGCTTGAAGATATTGCACCAAAAACCTCAGCCACACTCTCACTATCCAGTTTGTCCAAAACCCTAAAGTGATCCTCGGTCCCACTAAAACAGATACACCCAAACCCATCAAGATACATCAGACAGAGCCACTGCCTAAACCCTAGAAACTCTGTCTCACCGAGATGGCGTTCGGTCCCACTGAAGTGTGGATGCCTAGTTTTTGTAACCCATCAACTTCACTTTGGAATCTCTGAGTGAAACTGATGGGAATTACTGAGATGAGGAAACTGCTAACGTTCAAATCTTTTACACTAGTCGGTGCCTCCAAGTTTTTGACCCAGTTCCACTGAGTTGTGCATAAAGGTGTGTAATAGCTAGATCTTTAGGATGTGTTCGGTCCGAGAACGAAGTGGAACAGAATGTCATGGTTCCATTCTTATGTAATGGGTCGGTTCCATTCCTTTGTTTGGTTGGAGCCGAATGATGGAATCAGTCGGTTCTATTCATGTGTTTGGTTGAAGGGGTGGAATTTGAAAATCAGGAATCAGCTCACCCCTTGCATACAGTGTTGTGATTACTATCATATGCATATGATGTAAAACAGCTCTTTGTAATTTTCAGAAATCATGGGAAACACTCCTGAAGTCATGATGACGCTACTAATAATCTGTAACAATGTCGTCTTCAATAAATTTGCAGTTTTCTGATTCATGTCTTGATTTATGGGAGGGAGCAAATAACTGGTCTTGTTGCTTGCTGCCCCTACTGCTTCGTGCTTGTCAATGCAAGAACACCCAAAACCATCACATATAGACATAAATAACGCAAAAATCAAGCATTCCATCAGATCAAGCTTCTCATGTACTAGTTGCTTGTCAGGTGTGCTCGCTCCTAAGATGTGCTGATCAGAGAAGCTCGGGTGCCTGGTCGTGGCTGGAAGGTCAATGGGCGAAGCAGGGGAACGGTCAGATGGAGGTGGCGCGGCCTGCCGATGGTTGCAAGCTGTCGGATCTGTGCAGGGTCCGATCGAGGAGATGGCCGGTGATGGACATCTGCTGGTGCACTACGCGTGGCCATGGCGGCTCAGCTGAGCTGCATGAGTAGCTATTGGCGTCACCGGATAGGGGCAGGCTATCGAGGGAGAAAGATAGGGGCAGAGCCGTAGAAGTCGTGGACGTGGGCAAGCAAGGCGTTCTGTGTGGTCCGCCCAATTCAAAGGAACCACCCGGTTGGGCATATAGGAGGAATATTCCTCTCCCAAGAATCAATCAATTCCGTTCCAGTTTTTAACTAAACACGAGAACCAGTCCTAGGCACAGGCCCGACCCGTTATGTTCCTTTGCATTCTTCAAACCAAATGCACCCTTAGTGATGGCTATATATACTGCCACCCACCACCTACTCTCGTAGAGAGCAACCAGGGCGAAACCACTAATTCCCATATCAATTTAATGAGAGAGAACCACCTAGCTACACTTGTGTTGAGGTCAAGGCATTCCACTCCAACCATTTGGTCCTTGATTTCTAGCCCCCTCAAGTTGCTTTCCACTCCAATCCTTCTCCTACCCCAAGCCAAATCTGTGAGAGAGTGATTGAGTGTTAAAGAGACTATCTTTTGAAGCACAATAGTAAGGAGTTCATCATCAACAACAACATATATTACCTTTTGTAGAGTGGTGTCTCCTACATTGGTTAGGTGTCACTTGGGAGCCTCCAAATCATGTGGAGTTGAACCAAGAGTTTGTAAGGTCAAGGAGATCACCTACTTCGTGAAGAACTATCCCAAGTGAGCCTAGTCCTTCGTGGGCGTAATCCATGATGGAATAGACAAGGTTGCTTCTTTGTGGACCCTTTGTGGGTGTAGCCCTCTATGAACTCGCGCAGCCGTTACCCTCTGTGGGTTAAAGTCTCCATCAACATGATGTACGACAGGACCACCTATCGGAACCATGCCAAAATCACTGTGTCTTCATTGCGTTTGATCTTCATATCTCTACCTCCCTTTACTTTCTTGCACTTGCATGTTGTTCATTTTTCATTGCTTAATCTCTAGATATGCATGTGTAGATTGTATTGGTTGCCATTTAACTTGTGCTAAAATCTGCCTTAATTTCAAGAGAATCTAAAAACTACATCTTTGCCTTGTTAAGTGTCTATTCACCCCTCCCCCTATAGAACTATCGTCTCGATCTTTCAATCCACATAGAGCTCAGAGCTACACTCCTCCATAACTGAACAATGGACTATGCCTTGAATTGTCGGTTTGGCGTAAAGAAGTTTCACCCATTGTCTTGCTGGTACTAGGCTTTCGAAGTTTAACCCCGTGGGTGCAGTATGCTAGTCACACTCCTGGCCTATATAGGTGTGTTCTTCCAAATATTGCTCTGCAGGATAGCATCTCTCTTATTAAGACACGAGTCAACTTGCCATATAGTTTTCAAGAGTATTGCATCTTCAACGGAGTGGGTTATTAGGTTACTCTCGTTAGTTACCGGTGGCCTGTTTTATCAGGTCCTACTTCACGGGGATCTCCGATCAGATAGGTTGGGTGACTACCATGTCAACTCATGTGGGTCTCACACCCTTCTCCATCGATGCATTTTTTATCACAACACGTGATAGCCCTTTTATGAAAGGATATACACGATTCTTAGCCAATTTGATGTAATCCAATGATACTCTGGAGTTTCTTAAAAGTCTAACAAGCTTTAATCTCCTTATATGCTTTGTGAATTGCATGTTGTCCTTTTAAATTTTTGCCTTGACAATATTTGTCTAAGTGTCATAGTTCATAAGGATGGCCAGGATTGGTTTTTCAACCACTGGCAAGTCCATAAAAAATTCTTAAAGACATTTTGCTTTTGTACACGATTTATCTAGTGTTGTGAGTTTCGCTTCCATTGTCGACTTCGTCAAGATAGTATGCTTGCAAGACATCTAGGAAACACGCCAACCCACTTACCCACATACCCACTTACCCACTTGTGGCCTCCATCTCATCAGCATCTGAGATCCAATTTGCGACACTTTACCCTTCAAGCACCGTCGAGTATCCAGTATAGTGAAGTTCATGACTCGTCGTACCTCTCAATGTGCATCTCTCGGGTTGGAAACAAACTGGATAAGTCTGCTCACAACAAACATGATGTCCGGCGTCGTAGCGCAAGTTAGATACATGAGTGAACCAATAACTTGACAATATCTCAATTGATCTTTATCTATGCCTTCAAACTTTCGAATCCGCACACTAGGATTATATGGTGTTGGAGAAGATTTGTAGTCTGGATATCCAAAGAGACTAAAATCTTCTCAACATAGAGGGATTGTAGAAGTGCAATCTCACCCTCATTATCTCTCAATAGCTTGATGTTCAAGATAATATCAGCTACACCAAGATCTTTCATCTTGAAGTTATGAGATAGATAAGACTTAACCTCCTCAATGACTTTGAGGTTGGTTCCAAATAAAAACATGTCATCAACATACAAGAACAGTATAACTGCTTCGCCCCCTCCATGGCGACAATGTACACACTATAAGAAAAAGACACATCCATGACATCTTGGTCCGAATAAAAAATTTTGATGTCATGGAAGTGACACTTGCATGGCACTAATAGTGAAAAAACACGAATACAAATGGCATGGTGGGCACCTACTTGTATGGAAAAAATATGATGGAAAGTGTGATTTTCATCCCGGGCGAAGCTGGCAACACACATGCATCACCTTCTTTGGGCCTTCCTTGACATAAAAGATAGTTGTAGAAGTGTGGCCGAGAATTTTTGGGGTTTCTTTGCCTCGCACGGTATACGGTGGGTGTGAGGGTTGAGCAATGAAGGGGGTGGTTTGCACGTTTCTTTCGTGCACATGTGTGTGTGACCGAGCCCTTCGCATTACTGAACTCGAGCAAGTGATGACCCACAAGTATAGGGGATCTATCGTAGTCCTTTCGATAAGTAAGAGTGTTGAACCCAACGAGGAGCAGAAGGAAATGATAAGCAGTTTTCAGCAAGGTATTCTCTGCAAGCACTGAAATTATCGGTAACAGATAATTTTGTGATAAGGTAATTGATAATGAGTAACAAGTAACCAGTGTAAATAAAGTGCAGCAAGATGGCCCAATCCTTTTTGTAGAAAAGGACAAGCCTGGACAATTTCTTATATAGAGAAAAGCACTCCCGAGGACACATGGGAATTATCGTCAAGCTAGTTTTCATCACAATCATATGATTCGCGTTCAGTACTTTGATAATTTGATATGTGGGTGGACCAGTGCTTGGGTACTGTCCTTACTTGGAAAAGCATCCCACTTATGATTAACCCCCATTGCAAGCATCCGCAACTACAACAGAAGTATTAAGGTAAACCTAACCATAGCATGAAACATATGGATCCAAATCAGCCCCTTACGAAGCAACACATAAACTAGAGTTTAAGCTTCTGTCACTCTAGCAACCCATCATCTACTTATTACTTCCCAATGCCTCCCTCTAGGCCCAAACAATGGTGAAGTATCATGTAGTCCACGTTCACATGACACCACTAGAGGGATGACAACATACATCTCATCAAAATATCAAACGAATACCAAATTTACATGACTACTAATAGCAAGACTTCTCCCATGTCCTCAGGAACAAACGTAACTACTCACAAAGCATATTCATGTTCATAATTAGAGGGATATTAATATGCATAATGGATATGAACATATGACCTTCCACCAAATAAACCAACTAGCATCAACTACAAGGAGTAATCAACACTACTAGCAACCCACAGGTACCAATCTGAGGTTTGGATACAAAGATTGGATACAAGAGATAAATTAGGGTTTGAGATGAGATGGTGATGGTGAAGATGTTTATGGAGATTGACCCCCTCCTGATGAGAGGATCATTGGTGATGACGATGGTGATGATTTCCCCCTCCGGGAGGGAAGTTTCCCCAGCAGAACAGCTCCACCGGAGCCCTAGATTGGTTCCGCCAAGGTTCCGCCTTGTGGCTGCGGAGTTTCGTCTCGTAAGCTTTCTTATGATTTTTTCTCGGACGAAAGACCTCATATAGCAGAAGATGGGCATTGGAGGGCCACTAGGGGGACAACGAGGCAGGGGGCACGCCCAGGGGGTAGGGCGCGCCCCCCACCCTCATGGCTGGTGGGTGGCCCCCCTCTGGTACTTCTTGCACTCAGTATTTTTTATATATTCTGGAAATAACTTCCATGAAGTTTCAGGACTTTTGGAGCTGTGCAGAATAGGTCTCTAATATTTGCTCCTTTTCCAGCCCAGAATCCCAACTGCCGGCATTCTCTCTCTTCATGTAAACCTTGTAAAATAACAGAGAATAGGCATAAGTATTGTGACATAATCTGTAATAACAACCCATAATGCAATAAATATCAATATAAAAGCATGATGCAAAATGGACGTATCAACTCCCCCAAGCTTAAACCTCGCTTGTCCTCAAGCGAAAGCCGAAATCGAAAAATATGTCCACATGTTTAGAGATACATGTGTCGATAAAAATAAAATACGAACATGAGGGAATCATGATCATTCTTAGAACAGCAACATATGTATATATTGTCATATGATCTCTTATGCTAAAGTAACAATTCAATCACAATTTCAAGTATGAACCATAAACTTCATTGAGAAGTAACAAACTCTAATCTCAGTCATTGAGGCAATTGCAATTTATCATAACATAGGAAAGAGTCAATATAAGATCTTTTCAGCAAGTCCACATACTCAACCATCTTTTAGTGTTTCACAATTGCTAACACTCACGCAATATTTATGGGTATGAAGTTTTAATTGGACACAGAGAAAGATAGGGGCTTATAGTTTTGCCTCCCAATGTTTTACCTCAAGGGTAATGTCAAAAATGATAGTTCATGAAGACTGACATCCAATTAGCTATATATATTAGGATCTTTCCAACACATTGTGCTTGCAAAGGATAAAATTTAAAAAGGAAAGGTGAAGATCACCATGACTCTTATATAAGGTAGAAGATAAAAGTAAAAGATAGGCCCTTCGTAGAGGGAAGTAGAGGTTGTCATGCGCTTTTTTGGTTGGATGCACAAAATCTTAATGCAAGAGAACGTCACTTTATATTGCCACTTGTGATATGGACCTTTATTATGCAGCCCGTCGCTTTTATTTCTTCCATATCACAAGATCGTATAAAGCTTATTTTCTCCGCACTAATAAGTCATACATATTTAGAGAGCAATTTTTATTGCTTGCACCAATGACAACTTACTTGAAGGATCTTCCTCAATCCATAGGTAGATATGGTGGACTCTCATGGCAAAATTGGGTTTAGGGATATTTGGAAGCACAAGTAGTATCTCTACTTGGTGCAAATAAATTGGCTAGCAAGAGAGGGAAAGGCAAGCTCAACATGTTGGATGATCCATGACAATATAATTTATCTCAGATGAAAGAAAACATAACCCATTACGTTGTCTTCCTTGTCCAACGTCAACTCTTTAGCATATCATACTTTAGTGAGTGCTCACAATCATAAAATATGTCCAAGATAGTATATTTATATGTGAACCTCTCTTTCTTTATTACTTCCTATTAATTGCAACGATGACCAAAACTATGTTTGTCAACTCTCAACAACTTTTATTCATCATACTCTTTATATGTGAGCTCATTACTCTCCATAAGATTCATATGATCTCTTTATTTATTTTTATTTCTTCTTTTTTATTTTTTTATTCACTCATAATCATAGGAAGATAATCAAGCCCTTGACTCAACACTAATCTTTATTATATATACCTCACGGACTCGATTACATAGAGGGATCATAAAGCAAAACTCATAACTAGATCATACTAAAACTTTATTCTACTAGATCAAGATATTATCAAAAGGATCAAACTAAGAAAAATGGTAAAGATAAAAGTTGTGATGGTGATACGATACCGGGGCACTCCCCCAATCTTGGCAGTTGCCAAGGGGAGTGCCCATACCCGTGTGATTATGTCTCCTTCTTTGTCGGTGAAGAGGGTGTTGGTGATGATGGATAGTCGCACATCGAGCATACAAGGTCCTCCAACTTGCGGATAATGCCCTTGAGTGCGATGATATGCTCCTTCAACAAAATATTTTCACGTGTGTGATACTTGTTTTGTATACGAGCAAACTCAATCATCTTGAAAGCTTCGATCTTAGTTGGGGTAAGAAGATTGTGATCAAGTTGAAGGATGTCTTCTGCTGCCGGAACTTGGTCCTCCGTGGCCTTCTTGATCCCTTCATCCTTGTTGATCTCCATAGGTTCTTCCCTCTTCAGTTCTATCTTCATTAGCCAAGCATCGTTGTCACCATTGTTGGAGGAGGAGGGAGACGACATGATGCCTAGCCTTGACAACCCTGACAGAAAACAGCTCGAAACAAAGACAGGAGATATTTGCGTGATACGGTGGTCAAAACCTTTGGGAGGTTATATAATGAATTTTTACTGACCAAAAGAAGTATCGTGCAAGAAAACGGAGTCCGGAGAGCACACGAGGTACCCACGAGGCAGGGGGCGCGCCCTCCACCCTCATGGAAGCTCCGTGTCCTTTCCGGTCTGCTTCTTGTTTTCCTATTCTTTTATATATTCCAAAACGGAGAAATATTGCCATTAGAATTGTTTTGGAGTCGGTTTACTTACCGTACCACATACCTATTCCTTTTCGGAGTCTGAAATGTTCCGAAAAGTGTCCCTTATGTATTCCTCCAGGGTTACGGTTTCAATAACATTAGTTTCAACATTTATGGGATTACCTGAGATATAATGTTTGATTCTTTGACCGTTCACCACCCTCAGATTTGTGCCTTCGAAGTTGTTGATTTTTATGGCACCGGAATGATAGACCTCCTCGATGACGTAAAGGCCTTCCCATTTAGAGAGAAGTTTGCCTGCAAAAAATCTTAAATGAGAGTTGTATAGCAATACATAATCACCTACATTGAACTCACGCTTTTGTATCCTTTTTTCATGCCATCTTTTAACTTTTTATTTTAAAAAATTGGCATTTTCATAGGCTTGGGTTCTCCATTCATCAAGTGAGCTAATGTCAAAAAGCCTCTTCTCACCAGCAAGTTTGAAGTCATAGTTGAGCTCTTTAATAGCCCAATATGCCTTATGTTCTAATTCAAGAGGTAAGTGACATGCTTTTCCATAAACCATTTTATACGAAGACATACCCATAGGATTTTTATATGCAGTTCTATAGGCCCATAATGCATCATCAAGTTTCTTGGACCAATTCTTCCTGGATCTATTAACAGTCTTTTGCAAAATTAATTTGAACTCTCTATTACTCAATTCTACTTGACCACTAGACTATGGGTGATAAGGAGATGCAATTTTATGATTAACATCATACTTAGCAAGCATTTTACGAAAAGCACCATGAATAAAATGTGAACCACCATCAGTCATTAAATATCTAGGGACTCCAAACCTCGGAAAAATAACTTCTGTAAGCATCTTAATAGAGGTGTTATGATCATCACTACTAGTTGGAATAGCTTCTACCCACTTAGTAACATAATCAACAGCAACTAAAATATGTGTATACCTAGTAAACGAAGTAAAAGGTCCCATATAATCAAAGCCCCAAACATCAAATGGTTCAATAAAAGTGAATAATTCATAGGCATTTCTTGACGTCTACTAATATTACCAATTTTTTGACATTCATCACAAGACAAGACAAACTTACATGCATCCTTGAAGAGAGTAGGCCAATAAAAACCGGATTGCAATACCTTGTGTGCAGTTCTATCTCCAGCATGGTGCCCTCCATAGGCTTCGGAGTGACACTTGCATGGGATTTGTTCATGTTCATGCTCAGGTACACAACATCTAATAACACCATCTACTCCTTTATAAAGATGTGGGTCATCCCAAAAGTAATGCCTTAAATCATAGAAGAACTTTTTCTTTTGCTGGTATGTGAAACTAGGTGGTATAAATTTAGCAATAATATAATTAGCATAATCAACATACCATGGAGCAGTTCGAGAAGTATTTATGACATTTAATTTTTCATCAAGAAAGCTATCATCAATAGGTAGTGGGTCATCAAGAACATTTTCTAACCTAGACAAGTTGTGTGCAACGGGGTTCTCAGCTCCCTTTCTATCAATAATATGCAAATCAAATTCTTCTAGCAAGAGAACCCATCTAATAAGTCTAGGTTTAGCATCTTTCTTTTCCATAAGGTATTTAATAGCAACATGATCAGTGTGATAGTTACTTTAGAATCAACAATATAAGGTCTGAACTTATCTCAAGCAAAAACAACTGTTAAAAATTCTTTTTCAGTGGTAGCATAATTTCTCTGGGCATTGTCTAGAGTTTTACTAGCATATTGAATAACATTTAATTTCTTATCAACTCTTTTCCCTAGAACAGCACCTACAGCATAATCACTAGCATCACACATAATTTCAAAAGGTAAATTCCAATCAGGTGGCTGAATAATAGGTGCAGAAATCAAAGCTTTCTTAAGTACTTCGAATGCTTCTACACAATCATCATCAAAGACAAAAGGAATATCTTTTTGTAATAGATTAGTCAGAGGCCGAGAAATTTTTGAGAAGTCCTTAATGAACCTCCTATAAAAACCTGCATGACCAAGAAAACTTCTTACACCTTTAATGTCCTTGGGACATGGCATCTTTTCAATAGCATCAACTTTAGCTTTATCAACTTCAATGCCTCTTTCAGAAATTTTATGCCGCAAGACAATACCTTCATTAACCATAAAGTGGCATTTCTCCCAATTCAAGACAAGATTAGTTTCTTCAGATATCTGCAAAACTCGATCAAGGTTGCTCAAGAAATCATCAAAAGAGGATCCATAAACGGAGAAATCATCCATGAAAACCTCATAAATCTTTTCACAAAAGTCAGAGAATATATCCATCATGCATCTTTGAAAGGTATCAGGTGCATTACATAAACCAAAAGCCATACTTCTATAAGCAAAAGTACTGAAAGGGCAAGTAAAAGTGGTCTTTGCTTGATCATCAGCTGACACGGATATTTGAGAGAAACCAGAGTAACCATCTAGAAAGCAAAAATGTGTATGTTTGGATAATCTTTCTAGCATTTGATCAATAAAAGGTAAGGGGTAATGATCTTTTTAGTAGCCTTATTTAATTTTCGGAAATCAATTACCATCCTATAACCTGTAATAATTCTTTGCGGAATAAATTCATCTTTATCATTAGGAACGACGGTGATACCTCCCTTCTTAGGGACACGATGGACAGGACTTACCCACTGACTATCAGCAACGGGATAAATTATACCTGCCTCAAGGAGCTTTAGTATTTCTTTTCTTACCACTTCTTTCATCTTAGGATTTAGCTGTCATTGGTGATCAATAACTGGTTTGGCATCCTTCTCCAAATTTATTTTGTGTTGACATAGAGTGGGACTAATGCCCTTAAGATCATCAAGAGTATATCCAATGGCAGCATGGTGCTTCTTCAGAGTTTTCAATAATTTCTTTTCTTCATGCTCTGAAAGGTTAGCACTAATAATAACAGGATATATCTTCTTTTCATCAAGATAAGCATATTTAAGAGTATCAGGTAACGGTTTAAGCTCAAACATGGGATCACCCTTGGGTGGAGGAGGATCCCCTAGGGTTTCAATAGGCAAGTTGTGTTTAAGAATGGGTCCTTGTTTAAAGAACACTTCATCTATTTCCCTTCTTTCATTCATAAACATATCATGGTCTAGTAAATATTGTTCTAAAGGATCAGTAGGAGGCACGGTAATAGAAGCAAGACCAATAATTTCATCTTTACTAGGCAATTCCTCACCACGGGGTTGTCTACGAAACTTAGCAGAATTAAACATATCAGACATATCCCCTAAACCAACAGAAACAATATCCTTATTGCAGTCTATCTTAGCATTAACAGTATTCAAGAAGGGTCTACCAAATATAATGGGAAAAAGCTATGTTGTGGGGAACCAAGAACAAGAAAATCAGCAGGATATTTAACCTTCCCACACAAGACTTCAACATCTCTAACAATCCCAGTTGGTGAAATAGTATCTCTATTAGCAAGCTTAATGGTAACATCGATATCTTCTATCTCAGATGGTGCAATATCATGCATAATTTCTTTGTATAAGCAAATAGGTATTGCACTAGCACTAGCACCCACACAAGCCATGATAACAATGATCTCCTATCTTAACAGAAATAACAGGCATGCCTACCACAGGTCTATGTTTATCTTTAGCACCAGGTTTAGCAATTCTAGCAGTCTCATCACAAAAGTAAATAACATGCCCATCAATATTATCAGCCAAGAGATCTTTAACAATAGCAATATTAGGTTCAACTTTAACTTTCTCAGGGGGTTTGTGTGTCCTAATATTACTCTTGTTGACTACAGTTGAAGCTTTAGCATGATCCTTAATTCTAACAGGGAAAGGTGGTTTCTCAACATAAGCAGTGGGGACAATAGGATCATCATAAGTGATAGTTTTTTCTTCAACTTTAATAGGTGCAACTACTTTTGTTTCAATGGGAGTATTATATTTAAACCACTTCTCCTTAGGGAGATCAACATGAGTAGCAAAAGATTCACAGAAAGAAGCTACTATCTCAGAGTCAAGTCCATATTTAGTGCTAAACTTACGGAAAACAACAGTATCCATAAAAGATTTAACACAATCAAACTTAGGTGTCATACCTGACTCCTTAGCTTCTTCGAGATCCCAATCTTCATAGTTGCATTTAATTATCTCCAATAAATTCCGTTTGAAATCAATAGTCTTCATCATAAAGGAACCAGTACAAGAAGTATCGAGCATGGAGCGATTGTTGTCAGAAAGCCGAGCATAAATTTTTTGAATAATCATTCTATTAAAAGCTCATGATTGGGGCATGAATATAACATTGACTTAAGCCTCCCCCAATCTTGAGAGATGCTTTATCCTTCATGAGGCCAAAAATTATATATATATATATATATATATATATAATTACGATCACGATGAAAAAAACGCATAGGATAAAACTTCTCATGGAATTCCAATTTCAACCGTTTGTAGTCCCATGATCCCATATCATCACATAGCCTATACCATGTCAATGCATCTCCCTTCAAAGATAAAGGGAAGACCTTATTCTTGATAACATAATCGGGCATACCTGCAAGCTTAAATAATCCACAAACTTCATCCACATAGATTAAGTGTAAGTTGGGATGTAATGTTCCATCTCCTGCAAAAGGATTAGCTAGCAGTTTCTCTATCATACACGAAGGAATTTCAAAGTAAACATTTTCAGTAGGTTCAGTAGGCTGAGGACCAACTATTTGCTCTACCGGTCAGGGTGAAGATACCCCGAACAAGCCCCTCAAAGGATTACTTTCCATAGTAACAAGTGATAGTAAATTTCAGCACACTATATAAATTTTTCCTTACCAAATTCCACCTACCAAAGGCGCTTCACTCCCCGGCAACGACGCCAAAAAAGAGTCTTGATGACCCACAAGTATAGGGGATCTATCGTAGTCCTTTCGATAAGTAAGAGTGTCGAACCCAACGAGGAGCAGAAGGAAATGATAAGCGGTTTTCAGCAAGGTATTCTCTGCAAGCACTGAAATTATCGGTAACGGATAGTTTTGTGATAAGGTAATTGGTAACGAGTAACAAGTAACAAGTGTAAATAAAGTGCAACAAGATGGCCCAATCCTTTTTGTAGCAAAGGACAAGCCTAGACAATTTCTTATAAAGAGAAAAGCACTCCCGAGGACACATGGGAATTATCGTCAAGCTAGTTTTCATCACAATCATCGTCAAGATAGTATGCTTGCAAGACATCTAGGAAACATGCCAACCCCGAGTGTAAACACATACCCACTTGTGGCCTCCATCTCATCAGGATCTGAGATCCAATTAGCGACACTTTACCTTCAAGCACCGTCGAGTATCCAGTATAGTGAAGTTCATGACTCGTCGTACCTCTCAGCTAGCACATAACTCTTTCAACATATCAATGCACATCTCCCGGGTTGGAAACAAACTGGCTAAGTCTGCTCACAACAAACATGATGTCTAGCGTCGTAGCGCAAGTTAGGTACATGAGTGAACCAATAACTTGACAATATCTCAATTGATCTTTATCTATGCCTTCAAACTTTCGAATCCGCACACTAGGATTATATGGTGTTGGAGAAGATTTGTGGTCTGGATATCCAAAGAGACTAAAATCTTCTCAACATAGTGGGATTGTAGAAGTGTAATCTCACCCTCATTATCTCTCAATAGCTTGATGTTGAAGATAATATCAGCTACACCAAGATCTTTCATCTTGAAGTTATGAGATTGATAAGACTTAACCTCCTCAATGACTTTGAGGTTGGTTCCAAATAAAAACATGTCATCAACATACAAGCACAGTATAACTGCTTCGCCCCCTCCATGGCAACA
This sequence comes from Triticum dicoccoides, assembly GCF_002162155.2. NCBI lineage: Eukaryota > Viridiplantae > Streptophyta > Magnoliopsida > Poales > Poaceae > Triticum > Triticum dicoccoides. The sequence goes on from NC_041380.1 coordinate 156,144,996, forward strand.
ATGTACACACAATAAGAAAAAGACACATCCATGACATCTTGGTTCGAATAAAAAATTTCAATGTCATGGAAGTGACACTTGCATGGCAATAATAGTGACAAAAACACGTATACAAATGGCGTGATGGGCACCTACTTGTATGGAAAAAAATATGATGGAAAGTGTGATTTTCATCCCGGGCGAAGCTGGCAACGAACCTGCATCACCTTCTTTGGGCCTTCCTGGACGTAAAAGATAGTTGTAGAAGTGTGGCCGAGAATTTTTTGGGGTTTCTTCGCCTCGCACGGTATACGGTGGGTGTCAGGCTTGAGCAATGAAGGGGGTGGTTTGCACGTTTCTTTCGTGCACATGTGTGTGTGACCGAGCCCTTTGCATTACTGAACTCAAGCAAGTGATGACCCACAAGTATAGGGGATCTATTGTAGTCCTTTCTATAAGTAAGAGTGTCGAACCCAACGAGGAGCAGAAGGAAATGATAAGCGGTTTTCAGCAAGGTATTCTCTACAAGCACTGAAATTATTGGTAACAGATAGTTTTGTGATAAGGTAATTGGTAACGAGTAACAAGTGTAAATAAAGTGCATCAAGATGGACCAATCCTTTTTGTAGCAAAGGACAAGCCTGGACAATTTCTTATATAGAGAAAAGCACTCCCGAGGACACATGGGAATTATCGTCAAGCTAATTTTCATCACGATCATATGATTCGCGTTCGGTACTTTGATAATTTGATATGTGGGTAGATCGGTGCTTGGATACTGTCCTTACTTGGACAAGCATCCCACTTATGATTAACCCCCATTGCAAGCATCCGCAACTACAACAGAAGTATTAAGGTAAACCTAATCATAGCATGACACATATGGATCCAAATCAGCCCCTTACGAAGCAACACATAAACTAGGGTTTAAGCTTCTGTCACTCTAGCAACCCATCATCTCCTTATTACTTCCCAATGCCTCCCTCTAGGCCCAAACAATGGTGAAGTTTCATGTAGTCGACGTTCACATGACACCACTAGAGGGATGACAACATATATCTCATCAAAATATTGAACAAATACCAAATTCACATGACTACTAATAGCAAGACTTCTCCCATGTCCTCAGGAACAAACGTAACTACTCACAAAGCATATTCATGTTCATAATTAGAGGGGTATTAATATGCATAATGGATCTGAACATATGATCTTCCACCAAATAAACCAACTAGCATCAACTACAAGGAGTAATCAACACTACTAGCAACCCACAGGTACCAATCTGAGGTTTGGATACAAAGATTGGATACAAGAGATGAACTAGGGTTTGAGATGAGATGGTGCTGGTGAAGATGTTGATGGAGATTGACCCCCTCCCGATGAGAGGATCGTTGGTGATGACGATGGTGATGATTTCCCCTTCCCGAAGGGAAATTTCCCCAGCATAACAGCTCCGCCGGAGCCCTAGATTGGTTCCGCCAAGGTTCCGCCTTGTGGCAGCGGAGTTTCGTCTCGTAAGCTTGCTTTTGATATTTTCTTTCTCAGACGAAAGACCTCATATAGCAGAAGATGGGCATCGGAGGGCCACTAGGGGGCCAACGAGGCAGGGGGGCGCGCCCAGGGGGTAGGGCGCGCCCCCCACCCTCATGGCTGGTGGGTGGCCCCCCTCTGGTACTTCTTGTGCTCAGTATTTTTTATATATTCTGGAAATAACTTTCATGAAGTTTCAGGACTTTTGGAGCTGTGCAGAATAGGTCTCTAATATTTGCTCCTTTTCCAGCCCAGAATCCCAGCTGCCGGCATTCTCCCTCTTCATGTAAACCTTGTAAAATAAGAGAGAATAGGCATAAGTATTGTGACATAATGTGTAATAGCAGCCCATAATGCAATAAATATTGATATAAAAGCATGATGCAAAATGGACGTATCAGCAAGCCCTTCGCATTCTGAACCCGATCGATCCCTCGCATTACTGACCTGACCAATGGACGGGAGACTTGATCAATCAATCGTTTCTCGTGCGCTTATGTAGTTTTCTAGCCCAGTCAATCGATGTGAGTCTCTCGCTAGCCTCTGTAGCTGGTGTGTGTGGTGCAAGAATCTTTCATGGGCGAGTTGTAGCCACCGTGCACGGTAGTGTAGGAGGCCCTGATCGATTGTGGGCGGTAGTGTAGGAGGCCCCGTTCTTCTTATGCGTGAGTGTGTAGTAGTTGCGCCCGCACGCGATACATAGAGTCAAGACCATCCGGTTGTTGCATAGAGCCCCAGTGCGCGATACATAGAGTTAACCTACTCGATGTACAGTCCCCGTTGCTACCCCGCGTGTGTATGCCCTATCCCATTCGGAGGGGGCGATGAACAAGACCCCTTGGAGGCCGTAGACAGTTGTGAAAGTGCAACTATTCCTAGGTGGTTTTGGTAATTCCTAACAACATATAGCTCATTGAGCTAATGCTATTTGAAGATAAATATTTCAGGAAAGCTCAATGATTGGCATGGCATGGATTAGAAAGTGGACCCCTCAAAATGCTAAGGACAAAAGATTGGCTCAAGCTCAAAGCACAAGACTCTACATTTTACTTTTAGTGATCCAAGATCACATTGAGTCCATAGGAAAAGCCAATACTATCAAAAGGGGGTGAGGTGTTGCTTAATGAGTTACTTGCTCAAAATGCTTAGTTATATGCTCCAAAAACCCTCAACTACTTTCTCATATCCACATATGTCCCAAACCAAAAGTCAAACTCGGCCCCACCAAAATCTTCTATCCGGCGCCACCGAGTTCACTTGACATAGCCACTGCCTAAAACCCTAGTCACTTTGGTCTCACCGATAGGGATCTCGGCCTCACCGAGATGGGATTGCAAACTCTCTGTTTCCCTTCGTAACGTTTCGGTCTAACCGAGATGAGCGATCAGTCCCACCGAGATTACAATACAAACTCTCTGTTTCCCTTTCATAACATTTCGATCTAACCGAGATGAGCGAATCTGTCCCATTGAGTTTGCCTGACCAACTCTTTGTTTGTCTATTACCAAAATCGGTCCCACCGAGTTTGTGTAATCGGTCTCACTGAGATTATGTTATGCCCTGACCCTAATGGAATCGGTCGCACCGAGTTGACATGTCGGTCCCACCGAAATGCCTAACGGTCACATTATGAACCAAATCGGTTTGACCGAGTTTTATGATTCGGTCCCACCGAGTTTTGTGATTTGTGTGTAACGGTTAGATTTTGTGTGGAGGCTATATATACCCCTCCACCCACTCTTCATTAGTGGAGAGAGCCATCAGAATATGCCTACACTTCCAACATACATTTTCTGAGAGAGAACCACCTACACTTGTGTTGAGGTCAAGATATTCCATTCCAACCACATAAATCTTGATCTCTAGACTTTCCCAACTTGCTTTCCACTCAAATCATATTTCTACCAAATCCTATCCTATGAGAGAGAGCTGAGTGTTGGGGAGACTATCATTTGAAGCACAAGAGCAAGGAGTTCATCATCGACACACCATCTATTACCTTTTGGAGAGTGGTGTCTCCTAGATTGGTTAGGTGTCACTTGGGAGACTCCATCAAGATTGTGGAGTTGAACCAAGGAGTTTGTACGGGCAAGAAGATCGCCTACTTCGTGAAGATCTACCCTAGTGAGGCAAGTCCTTCGTGGGCGATGGCCATGGTGGGATAGACAAGGTTGCTTCTTCGTGGACCCTCCGTGGGTGGAGCCCTCCGTGGACTCGCGCAACCGTTACCCTTCATGGGTTGAAGTCTCCATCAACATGGATGTACGATAGCACCACCTATCGGAACCACGCCAAAAATCTCTGTGTCTACATTGCGTTTGCTCCCTCCAAACTCCTCCCTTTACCTTCATATGCAATTGTTTTACATTCCGCTGTTATACTCTTAGAATTACATGTGTAGGTTGTTTACTTGAATTGTGCTAAGTTGCTAAAATCTGCCAAGACTTAAAATTGGGAAAAGGTTAGACTTTTATTTGGTCAAGTAGTCTAATCACCCCCCTCTAGACATACTTTCGATCCTACAAGTTGGCGCTAGATGAATAGGACCCCGAGGTGGGCATTCCACGGTACGCCACACCCCAACTGGTTGGGGTCGATGGACAGGACCCCATTGCGGCCATATGCGGTTGGCACTGGATGAACAAGACCTCGTGGAGGCCATTCCTCGGTATGCCACACCCTAGCCGGTTGGGGTTCGATGAATAGGGCCATGTTGTGGTCGTAGGTGGTTGACGGATGAACAAGACCCCGTGAAGCCGTTCCGCAGTATGCCACACCCCAGCCGATGGAGGGGTCGATGAACAGGACCCCATTTCGGCCGTTTTGCGGCATGCCGTACCGCAACCCGTTAGGACCCGTTGAACAGGACCCCATTTTAGCCGTCCCACCCCAGCCAGTTGGCATTGGATGAACAACACCCCTTCGCAATCGTAGGCCGTTCGCTCTCGCTGTTTCGGCCATCTCATCCCATCATGTTGATGCTCGACAGAACCCCATTGTTGTGTACCCCCACTGTCATGTGCACCATCTGTTGCATGTGCCCCCATTGCTACGTACGTTGCCTCAATGTACAAGAGCCCTACATGTATGTGCGAGTATGCATTCGAGACATGTGTCATATGTATGTACTACGTATTTGGTTGTATATTTTGCAACGTGGTTATATGTATGTACGTGAACACGATTTAAAACGGGACTTCGTGACCTGCTATGTTCGGGGCCAAATTTCCTAGTACGGCATGTGTTGCTCCTTACTCTGGCACAATTGATCATTGGAGAAAGCCTGGTATATGCATACATGTTTGCGACCAGACAGATAACGCTACATATGCTTCAACCTGATGGGTCCCAACTGTTAGAGGGAGAAATCTTACTTTTTGCACGTAATAAGGAGGCACTTGCTTCCGAGTAGCCGTGGATCAAGTGGGTCCTTACTGTCAACCTCTCTACGTACGCTCTTCTTCTGATGGCTATTATTTGTTGACCATGTTGACAACGCCACGCCAAGCGCATCAAGGAGGTGGACAACGGCGAGGCTTCAAAAGGGAACAAATCGGAGCCGGACAAGACGCTACAACGGCGGAGTGGAGTACAAGGGTTGACTAGTTCGGGTGTGGCTGCCAACACCAAAGAATAACGGTAGCTATGAGAAGGTAGAGAGATGGTCTGGCCAGCAATTTAGAATAGGGTGGGGCAACGAGGCATGTGCAGCGGCGCCGCCAGCCGCGAGAGTGAAGACATCCAACGGTTACCGCTGTCAAAACTGTTTGTTAACTAAATTGGCAACACCTTCCATGTGCTTAAACCTTATGAGTCCCATATTTTTTTAGACAACCTTATGAGTCCCATATGTCAGCAGTATAGCAGACATGCCGGCCCTTTTAAAAAAATTACGGTTCATTTGTTGGGCGGGCTAAAAATAAGACTTAAAGTAAAGTTACTTCCAGGCCCCAATTAATACCTCCTCTTGAAAGATTTAAAGCTGCGTTGGGCTGAAAAACAATGTTGGGTTTGCTGAGTATTTTACTAAAACAATAAGTTAGGCCGGGCATGCTCCATGAAAGAAAAAAGGCTTGCTCAATCTAAATAAAAGATAGTAGTTGATCAGATGGTGTGTACAGTTGTCAGACTGGTACTATTGTACTATCTGTCATTTTGAGCGAAAATTTATGCCTTAAGCATCGGAACGGAGGGAGTAGTAGGATTTACATCGGAAGTTGTCGGTGGGAAACGACACCTATGGGGTCACTAGGATCCCTTCTACGGTTGGCGGACGCGGGGTTGTGCAAAGAGCAGGTCTGGTGGTCAGCACACAAATCATTTACCCAAGTTCGGGCCACGGAGACGCGTAAAACCCTAGTCCTGCTTTGATGTATATTTAGGCGTTCTTGTGTTCTTGAACTAGCTATGATGGCTCTCTAGTCCAAAAGATTTGAATCCCCCTCCAGTACGCCTCGGGCCTCCTTTTATTGACAAAAAGGGGTCGCCACAGTGGCACACAGGAGGTGGAAAGGTGTACAGGGGCTGAGTCTATCCCCTGGCATCGCCGGACAAATGCATTTAATGCACTGCCAACATGCCCCTCTTGCTTTATTGGGGACGGCAAAGAAGCTCGTCCCAGCTATCGTCGCCTCGCCTGGCTCCGACGCCCGTCCAAGCTGACGAGGCGTTGTAGCGCCACGTTGGCTGGCTCCTGGGCTGGCACCATGGTGGAGCCTTCATGAAGATCTGCATGCCACCACACAGGTGCTTGCTGAGTTGGTGTAGAGGACGCGCGCTGCAACGCGGATGCTTGTCCAGGTGGTCGAGCTGGCAGCTGTATGGGAGCAGCGGTGGAGTCTTTGACAGACGCGGGTCTACCTGCGGCCCCGCAGGCGTCCTCGGCAAGGATCTTGCCAAGGGCCCAGCAAGGGTGTCGCTGTGGCACGCGGTCATCCCCGACAAGACTTGTGGATTTCCTTGGCAAGGATCTTGCCAAGGATCGTCGTCTTATGGTTCTCATCTGATCTTGTGTATCTATGATCTCTACAAAGATCTGCATGCCACCACGAAGGTGCCTCCCGAGCCTTGGTTCCAATATGGTTGATGGTGTTGGAACCCCTTGGGCTCAAGGGCGGCGCGCTCTGCTGGCATCAGGCAAGTTGCCCCGGCAAGGATCTTGCTGAGGCTGCGGAAGCCACCCCGGTAAGGGTCTTGCCGGGGGAGTCCACCTCACCCTCTTGCTCTCTTTGCGTCTCTGGTCTTGGCGTTGCTTTGGTCGTCTTTTGCTCTGGCTTCCCTCCTCTGCCCTACTTAGTGTGGCTGTGGACGCGGCTCTGACTGCCCGTGCACAAGTAAAGGGGTGCAAAAGGAAAGCCCCTACTTTTTTACACCGACAGGAGCCCCCGGGCCTGGGCCACACATAAGCGCGACGTGTTGTTGGGCTAGGCCCAAAATGGTGCACGGGCAGGTGGGGCGGATTAATACCGCATTAGCTCCTTCGTCCGCTACGCTTCCCCACGACCCGCGTTGAACGTGCGACGTGGAGGGTCATGCGTGACGTGGGGGTCATGCGTGGGGCGGTTTCCGCACGCATGTGTCACATCATGGTAAATAGGCGGCCCACGCCTTCCTCGTAAAAAGGAACAACCATGGGCGCGCTGCTCATTTACCCTCTGTGTCTTCTCCAATCCCGGAACTGTCATCCCCTCCTTCTTCCTCCTCAAGCCCTTGCTCTCGCCCGCCGCCTCTGCATTTTCGTTACCCTTTATCCTCCACCTCTCGCAGCCGCCATGGCACCCAAAACCAGCAAAGGCAAAGGAGTGGCCAAGGATGCCGGGGGGCGGAGCCGCCGGAGAGCGAGTCGGCGGCGCTGCGGACACAGCTCGCCTACTTTCCCTCGACGGTCGATGCGGTCCACCTCCAGGACAACTTCAAGCCCCTTTGGGGGTGCAATACGGGGGGAGAGTCGACGGGGCATCCGGCCACACGCGTCATCCCCGCCGATTGCGCTAAGGCTGCCCCGAATCGGTACCCATTCTTCGTCGACTACTTTTCCTGCGGCCTCTGCCCCCCTTTCTCTGATTTCTTCAATGACATCATGCACATCTATGGCTTCCACCTTCTGGATTTCACTCCAAATGCCATGGCGTGCATGGCTCTTTTTGCCCATCTTTGTGAGGGCTTCGCCGGAGTGCTTCCCAGCATGGCGCTCTTTCGCCACTACTTTTATTCTCGGATCCAGAAGGGAGGCACCATCTCCGGTTGTGTCACTTGGATCCCAAGGCCCCTTGAGAAGGGGACATATCCGGAGGGCGCTCAGAAGGAGAGGTGGGAGGGGTGGCGGAGCCGGTGGTGCTTGATTGAGGAGAAGGACCCACAGGAATTTTGCCAAGTTCACCAGACGCCGCCGGTTCGCAGTGATGACTGGGGCGACGTCGACGCCCAGGACGGGAGGCTCCCGGTCGCCACCACCAGGATCCACCACCTCGCCGCTGCTGGGCTCACCCTGGAGATGATTGGGGCAGATTTCATCCACCGCCGAATCGCTCCACTTCACAACAAGGGGAGGCCGGCTTGCCTTTTTAGCAATGCGGCTGATATCATGAGACTTCGCCCTAGCCTGAACCACAACTTAATGGTGATGGGGCATGCCCATTTCTGCCAGCGGCTGTTCTAGCTCGACGTGAGTCGCGACGGCAGGGCCGAGAGGGCCGGCAAGGCCGCGAAGGCCGGCAAGGTCGTCAAGGAGCCCTTGTTCGGGTTGCCGATGGGGTGGTCCCACTGAGCAACAACTCTCGTGAAACCAACATCATCGCCATGATGTCGGACTTCAATGCGCACGGCCTTGATCCGAATCGGGCCGAGCCGGAGGAGGATCAGGTGCAGGAGTTCTTCGACACCTTGGTGGAGAAGTACATCCGCGAGGAGCCGCGGCTCGTCCAGGACACCACCCAGGCGGAGCTGGACTACATCGCCACCAGGGCGGCGGAGGCGGAGCTCGCCAAGGAGGCCGGCAGCACTAGCGGCATGGAGGACAAGGCCGCGGCGGCCGTGGAGGAGAAGGGGCTCGCCCAGTGGGCGGAATCCGCTGGGGAGGCCAGCAGCGCCGGCACCGGGGCCCCTCTCATCGAAGATGACGTTGATGAGTCATCTGAGGAGGAGGCCGAGGCTGTCAAGCCCCCGGCCACGGGGAGAGGGCATGTCCTGTGGCGGGCCATCTCTGGTGAGCCGGTCCGGCCCGGCAGGACCGCACAACCGCAACAACCTCCCGAGGCGCCCATGCATCAGACGAGGGCCGCAGCGGCGGGGAAGGCGGTGAAGGTTGCAGTGGCGAAGAAGAAAGCAGCTGTCCCTTCTCCGGCCAAGCGTCCCCGAACTCCACCTGCTTCCCCTCCCCCCGCAGGTGATGACACGGAGGTCTTCTTCGACCTTGGGTCTCTTAGCCCGAGGAGGAAGAGGAAGGTCGCGAAAGAAGAGGCGGAGGATGAGTGAGTGTCTTGGTTTTTGTCATCTCCGTCCCCTTGGACCATGCCAGTTTTCTTGACTTATTTTCATCCTTGCAGGGATAGGGAGACGCTGGCCTAGAGGATGGCGAAGAGGGCCAAGGCCTCAGTGGGAGGCCAGCCCCCGGGGGCACCTCGAGTACACCACTGGTGGTGATGGAGAGCAACCTGGAGAGCAGCCCCCGGCGCAGCCCCCAGCGTGCGTTCATCACTCGCTCCCCATTGATGTGCGCTGGGGCACGATTTCTTGGTGCTGACCTTGTCGTGGTTGCAGTAGGAGAATAGCAGCAGGAGGAGCCGCTGAGGTCCACCCCTAACACGCCGCCCCCATCGACCACGCCACCCCGAGGGGGGTCCCCGGCAAGGGCGCCAAGCACCGAGCCCATGCGCACGGAGGAGGAGGAGGCGAACCCGGGCGCCGGCAGCTCCATCCCGGCACCGTATGTCGGTGGGGAGGGGGCCACTTCGTCCCAGCTTGGCACAGGCGAGTTGTTTTCCTCCCATTCCCGCTCGTTTTTCTTCTTTCAAATTTTGATCTTGGCTTCGCCTCATTCTCCTTCTCGGTACCCAGATCCTTCCTCGGTGGACCGGGAGGACGTGGACACCGTCAACGGAGATGTCACCAGAGAGGCCACAGCCACGGCCGAGGCCGACGAGATCGCCGCTGAGGAGGCCACCAAGGATGTTGCTGAGGACGCCGCTGAGGGGCCTGCCGGGGAGGCCGGCGAGGCCGCTGCCGAGGAAGCCGGCAAGGGGCCTGTCGGGGAGGCCAGCAAGGCCGCTGCCGAGGAGGAGGTGGTTGACAACCAGCCTTCCTCCTCCGTTGCTTCTGGCTCGGGCAAATATCTAAAGGTGGGAGACGACTTGTTCGTCCACCTCCCATGGACGGCGAGCACCAGGGCACCCGCTGAGGGGGAGGTGTTCGACGACGAGGTGCTTGCCGCCGCCGGGCTCGAGGTCGTTCATGGACCGAGCGCCGGTGGCGGCGATTCACAGGAAGAGTGGCTCCTCCAGAGCAAGAGCGCCGGCTTCCACAAGCTTCAAGCACTTCACCGTGCCCGCCTGGACAAGGCCAAGTCCAGGATGGCAACGGTGGACAAGGCGGAGGCGGACCTCGAAGGGCGCATCACCAAGGCGCAGGCTTGGTGATAGAGGCAAAGGTGTCCCGTCTTTCAATGAGATGGTGGTTATCGTTTTAGAGGAAGTCGACTTTGACAATCCGACTACGAACGTGCGAGGACGTCGCGCCTTAGCAATTGCTAAACCAACTCCGAGGGGTTATTGACCACGCTAGAGCACGATCAACCTGACCACGAGGGCCTGTTTCTTGTGAGCAAACGAAGAACAAGCAAGAAACTGAGATTACAATCTGGATATTGCGAATATAATATGAAAGCTTTATTGATCAAGGTGGGGTTCTGTGACGTCTTGGTCTGGTCGCTGGATACAAACGAAGTACGCGAAGTTGCAGCTATGGCGAACTTTTAATCTAAACAAAACCCAAAGTCTAAACGACGCCCTAAGGGCTGTATATATGGAGGAAGATGGGGGGATTTCATGGCCCTTGGAGGAGGGGTCTGAAACCAACCCTAACTCTTGTTTCCCCACACATACGGACTCTAAAAACAGCCTATACTTAAGTATTTCGAAAATACATGGGCCTAGCCCAATAATAAGGTGATGCAGCACCTAAAATAGCCTCTGGATGAAATTTATGAAGTGGCATCTTGTATATTTCGTCCAAGGCTTCATGCACTCCTTATGGTGGCTTCAAAGTCCTGAAATCATCACTTGTAACTCCGTTCTTGATCCCCTTGCGCATGCCATCATCTCCATGCTTGAACTTGCTCCAAGGTTCATCTTTCTTGTCCAAGCTAGGCCCTTCATTTGTAAGCAAAACAAATGTATCCAATTTAGGCAGCATCATATTCTCATGAACATTAGAATTGTTACCAAGAAATGAAAGTACGTGATAATTCAATTGGCGTGCGCGAGCTCTAGTAATTGGTCCAGTATGTATAGCAGCAGGAGTTATGGGTGTAACAATGGTATTGATGTCCTCATCATCCTCCCCTTCTTGAAATGAAGTCGTCCTCGACGAAAGTTCATCGTCCTCACCCAAATAAGGCTTCAAATCTGCAATGTTAAAAGTGGGACTAACACCAAAATCTGCAGGCAGCTCAAGTTTATATGCATTATCATTTATTTTCTCTAACACCTTAAATGGACCATCAGCACGTGGCATTAGCTTTGATTTGCGCAAATTAGGAAATCTATCCTTACGCAAATGTAACCAAACAAGATCTCCAGGTGCAAACACAACATGTTTTCTACCCTTATCTCCAGCAAGTTTATATTTAGCATTCATACGCTCAATGTTTTCCTTAGTTAACTCATGTATTTTTAAAATCAATTCAGCACGTTCTTTAGCATCAAAATTAACCTTCTCCGAAGATGGAAGAGGCAACAAATCAATAGGTGCACGAGGTAGGAAACCATACACAATTTCAAAAGGGCACATCTTAGTAGTAGAATGCAATGAACGATTATAAGCAAATTCAATATGAGGCAAGCATTCTTCCCACATTTTCTTGTTATTCTTCAAAACAGCCCTAAGCATAGTAGACAATGTTCTATTGACTACTTTAGTTTGTCCATCAGTTTGGGGGTGACAAGTAGTACTAAAAGCAGTTTAGTCCCCAAATTAGCCCATAAACATCTCCAAAAGTGGCTAAGAAATTTAGTATCACGATCTGAAACAATAGTATTTGGCACACCATGCAGGCGAATAATTTCACGAAAGAACAAATCAGCAACATTAACAGCATCATTGCTTTTATGACATGGTATAAAGTGTGCCATTTTCGAGAACCTATCCACGACAACAAATATGCTATCCCTCCCCTTCTTTGTTCGAGGTAAACCTAAAACAAAGTCCATAGATATATCCCCCCAAGGAACACTAGGTACAGGCAAAGGCATATATAAACCATGAGGATTGAGTCATGACTTAGCTTTTTGACATGTAGTGCAGTGAGCAACAAAACGCTCAACATCCTGTCTCATCTTTGGCCAAAAGAAATGTGTAGCAAGTATATCCTCCGTCTTCTTGACGCCAAAGTGTCCCATTTATCCTCCTCCATGCGCCTCCTGCAACAAAAAAAGACGAACGGAGCTAGCTGTAATGCATAGCTTGTTAGCACGAAACACAAATCCATCGTTAAGAACGAACTTGTTCCAAGTTCTCCCTTCCTTACAATTCTGCAATACATCTTTAAATTCAGCATCATGCACATATTGATCTTTGATGGTCTCCAAACCAAATATTTTAAAGTCAAGTTGTGAAAGCATAGTATAACGACGAGAAAATGCATCAGCAATAACATTTTCTTTACCCTTCTTGTGTTTAATGACATAAGGGAAAGTCTCAATGAATTCAACCCATTTAGCATGTCTACGGTTCAGTTTTGCTTGACTTTTAATGTGTTTCAAAGATTCATGATCAGAATGTATAACAAATTCCTTGGGCCATAAATAATGTTGCCATGTTTCTAAGGTCCGAACAAGAGCATATAATTCTTTATCATAAGTAGAATAGTTCAGACTAGGCCCACTCAATTTTTCAGAAAAGTATGCAATAGGTTTGCCATCTTGTAATAACACACCTCCTAATCCAATTCCACTAGCATCACATTCAAGCTCAAAAGTCTTATTAAAATCAGGAAGTTGGAGTAAAGGAGCATGTGTCAACTTATCTTTCAATACCGTGAAGGCTTCTTCCTGTGTGGTACCCCAAACAAAAGGCACATCCTTCTTTGTAAGCTCGTTGAGAGGTGCAGCAATGGTGCTGAAATCTCTCACAAAACTCCTATAGAATCCAGCGAGGCCAAGGAAACTCCTCACTTGTGTGACCATTTTAGGCTGCAGCCAACTCTCAATAGCTTCAATCTTGGCTTTATCAACTTCAATTCCCTGTGGAGTAACAACATAGCCAAGAAAAGATACTCGGTCGGTGCAAAAGGTGCACTTTCCAAGGTTACCAAACAAACGTGCATCACGTAGAGCAATAAAAACAGCACGTAAATGTTCCAAATGTTCCTCCAAAGATTTGCTATAAATCAATATGTCATCAAAGTAAACTACCACAAATCGTCCAATGAAAGCACGTAAAACTTCGTTCATTAATCTCATGAAAGTACTAGGTGCATTAGTTAACCCAAAAGGCATGACTAACCACTCATATAATCCAAACTTAGTTTTAAATGTTGTTTTCCAGTCATCTCCCAATTTCATACGAATTTGATGGTATCCACTACGCAAATCAACTTTGGAGAATATTGTAGAGCCACTCAATTCATCAAGCATATCATCTAGCCTAGGAATAGGATGACGATAACGAATAGTAATATTATTAATGCATCTACAATCAACGCACATACGCGACGTATCATCCTTTTTCGGCACTAAAATGATAGGAACAACACAAGGACTAAGGGATTCGCGTATATAACCTTTCTCGAGCAGTTCTTGTACTTGACGCATAATCTCCTTTGTCTCCTCTGGATTGATACGGTATGGTGCACGGTTGGGTAATGATGCACCGGGAATTGAGTCAATTTGATGCTCAATCCCTCTAATAGGTGGTAATCCCGGTGGCACGTCTTGTGGAAAGACGTCAGCGAACTCCTACAAAATGTTAGTGACAGCAGGAGGCAAAGAGGAAGGCACATCTCTCGAATGAAAATAATGCCTCTTTGCACACAAAAGCATAGCAAACATATTTGCTAAAATCTAGATCATCAATATCAGATTTGGTGGCAAGTAAACATGCACTTTTCAATTTAATTTCAGAAACAACACTAGATGGTTTATTATTAGGCTTCATTTGTTGCTCAAATTCTTTTATCTGATTTTCACTCTTATTTTTCTCCTGTTTTGCTTTATTAGCTCTATTAATATCATCTTTCAAAATGGAATCAGGAGTCATAGGAAGCAAAGTAATATTTTTATCCTTATGAATAAGAGTATACTGATTGTTTCTACCATGGTGTACAGAATTTTTATCAAATTGCCATGGTCTACCAAGTAATAAGGAACATGCTTGCATAGGTACCACATCACAATCAACATAATCAGCATATGTAGAGATACTAAAATGCACACGAACAGTGCATGTTACCTTAACCTTGCCGCTGTTGTTGAACCATTGGATGTAGTAAGGATGTGGATGTGGTCTTGTGGTGAGAGATAGCTTCTCCACCATCTCCATGCTAGCCAAGTTATTACAGCTCCCTCCATCTATGATGGCGCGAACAGAACGTTGCTTCACAACTCCCTTTGTATGGAACAAATTATGTCTCTGATTTTGCTCAGCTTGTGTAACCTGCACACTCAAAACACGTTGAGCAACTAAACATTCATATCTGTCAGCATCTTCAGCAACCATGTATTGTGTCTCATGGTCAAAATCCTCTCCACCGTGTTCTTCATGTGTAATAAGAGCCAAAGTCTCCTCATCATAGTCACTAGTGGACTCATACCCACCATCCTCAGTAACAATCATCACACACTGAGATTTGCATTCTCTCGCAAAATGTCCTCTTCCCTTACAACGACGACAAATAATATCACTTGTGTTCCCTATTGATGCCATGGAAGAAGAAGAACTCTGTGCAGGCCCAGCAGGTGTGCTCTTGGCAGATAGTGATGGTTGTGCTTGCTTTCTTGTATCACGGCTGGAGGTGGCACCTGATGGAGGTGCTGGTGCAGTGGAAATAGAGGATGCACGTGGTCTCCATGATGAAGATCGACCTGCAGAAAAGTAAGTTCGCGCCAATGCCTGTCGATCCTGCACTTCACGTTCAGCTTTACAAGCAAGATGGAATAAACGAGTGATATAAGTATACTCCTTATACTCTAGAATGGTCTGAATCTCTCTATTTAATCCACCCATAAAACGTGCAAGCATAGCTTCATTCTCCTCAACAATACCACATCTAATCATCCCAGTTTGTAATTCCTGATAATATTCTTCTACAGAATTTTTCCCTTGTCTTAAACGCTGCAATTTTTGAAGTAATTCACGTTGATAATATGGTGGAACCCAACGAGTACGCATAGCAGTTTTCAAAGCAGCCCAAGTAGCTGGAATAGGATATAATCTACAATGTTCAGATGACCAAACACATGCAAAGCTAGTGAAAGCACAAACAGCAGCAGGAACACGTCTCTCCTCAGGATATTGTAAACATGTAAATCGTTGTTCAGTTTCTAACTCCCAAGTAAGATATATATCAGGAACATATCTACCTTCAAATGGTGGAATGTTCAATTTCAGTTTAGGGAGATGGTCATGATCACGTACCTGAGGTGGTTGTGCATCCCTACCATTGCGATGATATGCATGAGGACGACCTGGTGGCAGTGGTGCTGGTGGTTGCACGTAGTTCTGATTTTGATCAACCTCATCCTCGTAATGGTCCTCCACCTCCGTAGTAGCAGCAGAAGCTACAGAAGCATCAACAGCGGCACCAGAATTTTGACCAGGCTCAAGGGGAATGCGCAGTGCCCGTCCCACTTGATTTGGAAGGTGATGTTGTTGTTGTTGTTGTTGTTGTTGTAGAGGTGCATTAGGTGCAGCCGGTGGTGGTGGTGGAAGACGCGCGAGCAATTCATTAAACTTGTTATCGAGCTTTGTTTCGAACGTCTTCTCCATGCCATCTATTTTCTCCATGGCCTCTTCAAATCTGTTTAGCACATCTTGCACCTGTCCACTCATCATTTGCTGAAATTTATCATGTAGCTCTTTGTTCATCATGTTCTCTCAATCTATCTCGTCGGCTTGTGATCCTGCCATGGTTAGCAGGAATAGAAACACACAAGAATATGATCCTACAGACTACTAGGAAGTGGCGGTGGTGGTGTATCACAAATCTGGCAAGCAAATTTCAAATTCTTACCAGTTCTTACCCAACAGCAGGTGGTGATCGGCAACCATTGTAGTCAAAACTCTCAAAGATTGGATAGAGCAATTGCCAGGTGGTGTGGAGCTGGGAAGGCTTATGATATGGTAGCAAAAATGTATGTGGAGCTGGGAAGGCTTATGATATGGTAGCAAAAATGTCAGCAATAATCAATTTAGAGATGCAAAGTTAAATAAACGCTCAACGACGGTACTGTGCTGGTCCTAGGCTAGACCGTACTAGAGACGCGAGCCTAGAACACGAACAAAATCACGGCGCGGCACGTAAACAAGGGAGGAGCACTCTCTGAATTTTTTTTCCTTTTTTTGCACTTTTTTCCTCTCTTTTTTTGCTCCGCAACAATTTTTTTCGAAAAAGTCTACAAATGGTCAAAAAACTGCCTAGCCAGAATTTTCCAGACTTAGGTTTTTTTTGAGTTTGGAACTATTTTTCTATTGCGGGTAGCACGAAAGTTGGGGAGTCCGACTCTGTCACGACTCGAAGTATCGCGTCATCTAAAACTCGAAAACAAAGCAACAAATACTAGACTCAGACTAGGGCTGGTAGCGGAGATGAATCTGGTGGAACTCGGACTGGTGGCGGCGATGAATCTGGTGGAACTCGGACTGGTGGTTGTATATGGCGATGGTATATGCGGACTCGGATTGGTAGTTGTATATGGTGATGGTATATGTGGACTCGGATTGGTGGTTGTATATGGTAGCGGCGATATATATGGTGGGGTGGTGGTATATGGCAATGATGATGATGATGGTGCAGCAGCGGCGTGACAACCTGTGAACAGAACTCGAAACTCTAAGGGACTAGACGCTAAGACCAGCAACTCGACACGACGATGCAACCACAAATTCAACAAAGCAAAACTCTAAAAAAGACTATGCAAAGGCTCAGATTGGTTCGGATATGATGACCTAACCCTATTTTTTTGGCTTTTTTCGTGGACTATAGGTATGAAGAACAGACTCGACCTAAACTATGAAAAACTGTAAAATCTCACCGAGTAACCTGGAAATCTGATACCACTTGATAGAGGCAAAGGTGTCCCGTCTTTCGATGAGATGGTGGCTATCGTTTTAGAGGAAGTCGACTTTGATGACCCGACTACGAACGTGCGAGGACGTCGCGCCTTAGCAATCGCTAAACTAACTCCGAGGGGTTATTGACCACGCCGGAGCACGATCAACCTGACCACGAGGGCCTGTTTCCTGCGAGCAAACGAAGAACAAGCAAGAAACTGAGATTGCAATCTGGATATTGTGAATATAAGATGAAAGCTTTATTGATCAAGGTGGGGTTCTGTGACGTCTTGGTCTGGTCGCTGGACACGAACGAAGTACGCGAAGTTGCAGCTATGGCGAACTTTTAATCTAAACAAAACCCAAAGTCTAAATGACGCCCTAAGGGTTGTATATATGGAGGAAGATGGGGGGATTTCGTCGCCCTTGGAGGAGGGGTCTGAAACCAACCCTAACTCTTGTTTCCCCACACATACGGACTCTAAAAACAGCCTATACTTAAGTATTTCGAAAATACATGGGCCTGGCCCAATAATAAGGTGACGCAGCACCTAAAATAGCCTCTGGACGAAATTTATGAAGTGGCATCTTGTATATTTCGTCCAAGGCTTCATGCACTCCTTATGGTGGCTTCAAAGTCCTGAAATCATCACTTGTAACTCCGTTCTTGATCCCCTTGCGCATGCCATCATCTCCATGCTTGAACTTGCTCCAAGGTTCATCTTTCTTGTCCAAGCTAGGCCCTTCATTTGTAAGCAAAACAAATGTATCCAATTTAGGCAGCATCATATTCTCATGAACATTAGAATCGTTACCAAGAAAAGAAAGTACCTGATAATTCAATTGGCGTGCGCGAGCTCTAGTAATTGGTCCAGTATGTATAGCAGCAGGGGCTGTGGGTGTAATAATGGTATTGATGTCCTCATCACTTGGTTCCGCCAGGCCTGTGAGGATATTAAGGCCGCCCAGGACCAGCTGGCCGAGCGCAAGCTGGAGCTTGTCATGAAGCAGGCCGATGTCGAGAAGGCCCAGAAGGCAGTGAGTCGACAGGCCGCCAAGGAGGAGGCCGCTCAGCTCCAGCACCAGGCCGGGCTGAACTCCTAGGAGGAGGACCTTGCCGCTCGTGAGGAGAAGCTTCACGCGACACTCCATGGCAAGGACGAGGAGGTCCAGGAGCTTGTTGTGCAGCGGACCCGGGAGCTAGAGCAGA
Source organism: Triticum dicoccoides (assembly GCF_002162155.2). NCBI lineage: Eukaryota > Viridiplantae > Streptophyta > Magnoliopsida > Poales > Poaceae > Triticum > Triticum dicoccoides. Next base: position 156,163,201 of record NC_041380.1, read on the forward strand.
GACACGAGGAGGCCCTCAATGCTCAGGCCCAGGCCCATGCCGGCAAGGTGAATGAGCTGGAGGTGGAGCGGGACGAGCTAAAGAAGCAGGTCCTAGAGCTGACGGGGGAGAGGGACGCGGCCAAAGCCACTTTAGCTGACGCGCAAGACACGGTCTTCGCCAAGGCGGAGCTACTCTCCACGAACAATGAGTCCATCAAAGACCTGAAGCTGAAGCTGGAGGGCCTTGAGGGGACGCTCTCGGAGGTCAGGGCCCGGGAGGAGACCCTGACCAAGAATCTGGAGAAGGAGAGGCAGCTGCGGAAGAACGATGCTGCCAGCCACGCGGACTTCGTGGCGGGCGAGAAGCTCTGGATGAGCCGCCTTGTCGATGTCGCCGGCAGGATCACCACGCGTGCAGGTTTTCCATACACAGGGCAAGATCGTCAAGGACGATAACCTTATATATAGAAAGGAATTATTCAAAGTTTTGCATGACTTAGCTTTTCTGCCGCTGCGTGAGCGTTCGCCGCGTCCACCGAGGACGCCATTTGTTCGGTCATCTTCTTTCTTGAAGTGACGACCACGATGAAGCCGCTTGTGACGCCCCCGATTTGACCGTACACTAATCATACACGCAAACATGTACGATCAAGATCAGGGACTCACGGGAAGATATCACAACACAACTCTACAAATAAAATAAGTCATACAAGCATCATATTACAAGCCAGGGGCCTCGAGGGCTCGAATACAAGAGCTCGATCATAGACGAGTCAATGGAAGCAACAATATGTGAGAACAGACATAAGTTAAACAAGTTTGCCTGAAGAAGACTAGCACAAACTGGGGGTACAGATCGAAAGAGGCGCAGACCTCCTGCCTGGGATCCTCCTAGACTACTCATGGTCGTCGACAGCGGGCTACACGTAGTAGTAGGCACCCCAGTGTAGTAGGAGTCGTCATCGACGGTGGCGTCTGGCTCCTATACTCCATCATTTGGTCGCAGCAATCGGGTATAGAATGGGGGAAAAGAGGGAGCAAAGCAACCGCGAGTACTCATCCAAAGTACTCGCAAGCAAGGAGCTACACTACATATGTATGCATTGGTATCAAATGGATTAAGGCTATCATATGTGGACTGAACTGCAGAATGCCAGAATAAGAGGGGGATAGCTAGTCCTATCAAAGACTACGCTTCTGGCCACCTCGATCTTGCAGCTTGTAGAGGAGAGCAGAAGGTAAGTTCACCAAGTAGCATCGTGTAGCATAATCCTACCGGCGATCCTCTCCTCGTCGCCCTGTCAGAGAGCGACCACCGGGTTGTATCTGGCACTTGGAAGGGTGTGTTTTATTAAGTATCCGGTTCTAGTTGTCATAAGGTCAAGGTACAACTCCAAGTCGTCCTGGTACCGAAGATCACAGTTATTCAAATAGATTAACTTCCCTGCAGGGGTGCACCACATTTCCCAACACGCTCGATCCCCTTTGTCCGGACACACTTTTCTGGGTCATTCCCGGCCTCGGAAGATCAACATGTCGCAGCCCTACCTAGGCACAACAAACAAGTCAGCACGCCGGTCTAAATCCTATGGCGCAGGGGTCTGGGCCCATCACCCATTGCACACCTGCATGTTGCGTACGCGGCCGGTGAGCAGACCTAGCCTCCCTTATACAAGAGCAGGCGTTCCGGTCCAACCCGGCGCGCGCCGCTCAGTCGCTGACGTCACGAAGGCTTCGGCTGATACCACGATGTCGAGTGCCCATAACTATCCCCGTGTAGATGGTTAGTGCGTATAGGCCAGTAGCCAGACTCAGATCAAATACCAAGATCTCGTTAAGCATGTTATTTTGAAATATCCGCGAATGCCGACCAGGGCCAGGCCCACCTCTCTCCTAGGTGGTCTCAACCTGCCTTGTCGCTTCGCCACAAAGATCCACACAGAGGGCCGTCGAGAAAGTATGTCCTTCCAGCCCCCAATTCGTGAATCAACCACGGGTACTCCTCGAGCCAACCCAACTTTAGTCATCACATATATCATGTATAAAGTACATATTATATACCCGTGATCACCTCCCGAGTGATCACGGCCCGATAGTATAGCATGGCAGACGGACAAGAATGTAGGGCCACTGATGATAAACTAGCATCCTATACTAAGCATTAGGATTGCAGATAAAGGTAACAACAGTAGTAGCAAGGACAGGCTATGCATCAGGATAGGATTAGTGGAAAGCAGTAACATGCTACACTACTCTAATGCAAGCAGTATAGAGAAGAGTAGGTGATATCTGGTGATCAAGGGGGGGCTTGCCTGGTTGCTCTGGCAAGAAAGAGGGGTCGTCGTCGACGTAGTCAATCACGGGGGCAACATCGGTCTCGGGGTCTACCGGAGAGAAGAAGGGGAAGAAACAGTAAATATAAAGCAAACATAGCATCACAAAGCATAACGTGGCAATATGATGTGTCGGGTGTGACCTAACGCATGGCTACACGATATAGGTGAAGGGGGAATTCAACCGGGAATGTATTCCCGGTTCCGGACCTGTGTCAGACAGATGACCGGAGGGGTAATGTTCCATGTTCAGATAGTTAGAGGCATCTAACAGGTAAACGGACTGCGAACTCGGATTCGTCTCGTCGTTCTGAGCAACTTTCATGTATAAAACTTTTTCATCCGAGTTACAGATTATTTTATATGAATTTCTGAAGTTTAAGCAATATCCTAGATTTATTATTAAACAAAAATAGGGTTATTGCACCAGCATGATGTCATCATGACATCATCAGTCAGCTGATTTGGCCATGGTCAACCCTGACGTGTGGGGCCGGTCAGTGCCCAGTCAGCAGTTGACCAGTCAATGTTGACTGGTCAACAGGGTCAGCGGGGCCCGCATGTCATTGGCTCTTACTTTTTAACAGGGTTTTGTTTTAATTTAATTTATCCTAATTAGTAGGTGGGGCCCATGGGTCAGTGGGGTTAGGAGGGGTTAATTCTGTTAGTTTAGTGGGGATTATCCCCACTAACCAATAGCGGGGGGGCACGCACTGGAGCCGAAGGCCCGGCGGGCACGGCCAGCAGCGGTGGCTGCGGGCAGGTGTGGCAGGGCGGCGGCCACGCCGACGACCGAAGGCGGACGCACGGCCAGGTGGCGGGGCGACGAGTAATTGGGCGGCAGCGGGCGAGCGGCGACGGGCGAGCAGCGACGGGCTCGCGCGCGTGGTCAGGCGAGGCGAGGCGCGGCCGGGACAGAGCAAGGCAGAGGCGAGCTCGGCCGACGGTGGCGGCAGCAGTGCGCAGCGGGCAACGAAGCGAGCAGCAGTGGCAGAAGTAGAGCAGCAGCGAAGTAGCATGCACGGGCAACGGCGAGCGCGGCGGGACACGCGCACGGACGGGTGATGGGGCTAGCAGGGTGCGCCGTGAGCGCGGACAGGCGTGGGGCGGTCAGAGTGGTCCGCAGCAGTGACGGCGGCCGCGGGTACAGGCAGCAGCGGGTCAGCCGCAGCAGGGGAGTGAGGCCGCACGGGGCCGCGGAGCCGCGGGCGCGGTAGCGGCGCCGTTCAGGAGCGGTGGGAGGGTGTGTGCGCACACCAGGAAGGTAGCAGCGGGGCGCGGGCGAGCAGCAAAGTGGCGATAGCGCGGGCGGCAACGCGAGCAGCAGCCGAACAGCAGAGTTGCAGCGGCATCACAGAGCAGGGCGGGCAGACTCGTGCGTGGTCGGACACAGCGGGGGAAGGCAGCTACGGCCAGGGGGAAAAGTAGGGGAGAGAAGAAGGAGGGTTGGGGGCTCACGGCCGTTGCAGAGGAGGCTCGGGGACGTGCTGCGATGGTCAGAGTTGGGGAGGATGGAGCAGCACGGTGTGGCGGCGGCCGACGACGAAGATCGGGGCAGACGGCGTCAAGGCGGCTCGCCGTCTGCAACCCAGCAACGCAGGCGATGTATTCGACGCCGAGGACCTCCCAGGACACGAGCGGACGGATCACAAAGGCCGGTGGCCATGCGCACGGCGAGACAACAACGACGAGCCCGCTTGGGCGAGTGCACCTCGGCGGATCTGAGGAAGGGAGGGGAGAGGGTGAGTGTGTCGGGAGGAGCAAGTGGGAGAGGTGGCAGGGGGAGGCTGAGGCGTCGGCCTTATCCTCTCGCCCACCGCCGGCGAGATGGTCGGGCGGAACCCGCGCCCTGTAGCGGTCAGGGACCGAGGAACAGGAAGGAGCGGGTTGGGCATCCGGTGCGGGGGAGCTGGGCCGGCCAGGTTGGCTAGGCCCAGGGTTCAGTGGGACTCTCTCTCTCTCTCTTATTTACTTTTTAAGCTTTCTTTCTTTTATTTTTGAAAAGCAAATAGTTTCATAAATAAAAACAGGATCAACACCTAAAGTTGTGTTGTAATTATACCACTACCACATAAGTTTGGGAAACTAAAAATAAAATATTTTAATATTTTATTAATTGAAAAAGCATTTAACTAATTGTTTTTCTTCTGTTTTAATTTATTTTAGGTCATTAAAACACCATTTTAAAGTGTTGGTTCACCACCAATATTAACAAATGATTATTTGCAACAACTTGAACTTTTTAGTTTTAAAGTCTGAAACCTTTTATACTCTCACTTGATTTTAAAATTTGAATTTGATCGGGGGTTGAATCAATGCGAGTTTATCAACAGTAATCGTGGTGATGTGGCGTCATTAGCATAGGGTTAGTGTAGCTTAATTATCCGGGCGTCACAATTCTCCTCCACTACAAGAAATCTCGTCCCCAGATTTAAGAGGTTGTGTACGGAGGAAAGTTCTGGTTATGAAATTCTAACGAGTCTTCTCGGTCTTGGTTGCTCTTCTTGAAGAGGTCGATCCGTTACGTCGATGTCTTCATTTCTCTGCTTCAGGTCATCATGGTGAAGTCATCATCCTTTCTTCGGAAATTTCATCGTACTTACGAAAGTACAAGGGGTAACTTCGGAAGAACAGACCTTACAAGGTTGACTATCTGGCAGATAACTCAGAGAATGTGGTAGAAAGTAACTCTCGAATAGATACTTCAGAAAATATCAAGAGTAAAGTAAGAAGGTACCATGAGAATTCTCGAACGGATAGGCAATCTTTCGATGTCTGAAACAACATGCGAAAGGGTTCCGGAGCAACGAGATTGAGTATTGCGTCTGTTACCAGAATAGATCACTAGGACGGTGGCCCATGAATTACATACGAGGCCACGCGCGAGGAATAACTTTGGGAACAGGGGGTGTACAGGAGAGTCAGGTTTCGATCCTGTGGAACTGTGGGTTATGGGCCCACCATGTGGTTAAAAGTGGGAAGGGCATTGACATCTTGCACGGTCATGATAGCAAGACATGTCAGAGGGTAGCCTATCAGTTATGTTGGAAACATTGTCGGTACCAAGGGCGAGGGACGAAGAGAACCATTTTCCTGCTCGTTGAAACGAGGCGGACCAGTAGGCAAAGTTCTCGTCCGTCGGTGGTTACCGGAATGTCATCAACAAAAGTAACAGGGTCTTACTGACAGAATTGTACACCGAGGGCTTTACATAAGCAGGGAAAATTACTTCTTAGATCATATAGATCACAAGAAGGTTTAAACAAACCAATGGAAAGGAAAAAATGATTATCAGGTTTAAACAGAACAATGGAAAGGAAAATGTGTTTAAACACATATTTCAAGGGTATATCCTTCCCAAGGACAAGCAGAGTAAGATATCCATGACAGGATATAATGTAGAAAACTCTTTAGGTAAGGGGAGAGAAATTTCATGACATTACCCATACAGCGGTGTTTGGATAATGGACAAAGAAAAATTAGCATTGTGCTTCAAATGCTCCTATTGAAAAATCGGAGTACCACAGACATGCTTCGAGATAGCATTGACATGGTCTTCAAGCAAAGGTCAGACTTTGGATACTGTAAGGATTCATCAGGAACAACTTATAGAATAAGTATTACAGTTTCCTCATGGAAGAATGAATAAGGAAACTATAACAGTAGGTCCTCCGGCCAGGTGTGTTGGGCATCACATCACCTTACCGGGTCATAAAATGTTATAGCTCTTGGTACGATGTTTCCAACCATCATATATGACCGAGATTCAGATCTGATTGGTGTCAGAATACCTCAGACTCGGGATGCCTGAGAAGAAAAGGTGCAACACAAATTGACGAGAAAACATTGCAAGATTCTTGGGAAAAGAACAATGGAAGTGAGTTTCGAAACAAGAGTTCATCATTAAATCAAGGAGAGGGTGAGGAGGTGGATGATGACTCAGCGACCATTCCTCCAGATTTCCAAAAAGATGGGTTTCCACAATCATGCGAACAAGGAGATAACATTTGTTAGATCAAATGATATAATGGGGTGCTCGAGGAAAGCATACACCATTGAACATTGATTGAAGGTGCACCCGAAATATGGGCTGGGTCGCACGATCAATGTTAGAATGGTGACTAAATGAACAAAAGAAGTAGAATGAAACTATCGACCATTCACTTCCAAGCAATAGAGTTGCTAGAAGTTTTGAATTTACACCTCAAAGTTTGAAGCCGATATTCCGACTAGAAACCGCACGGGACCAAGAAATGAACGAAGATGGCGAGAAGTAATACTATAACAAGAATTCTTAAGAGGTGGAGCATTTCTCACAACATCCTTGATATAAAAGATGATAATAATCCAAGGTGGAACATAACATAAGCTGGATAGCAAGGAGCTCCGTAACAAGATCAAGTTTGTGTTGGAGGGAAGGCAATGATGTCGTCGATGATAATACAAGTCATCGAGGGGAAAGGATGGTATTTCTCAACATGAATTCAATTGATATCCTGGAAGACCTCAGAATGTTGATGATGATCATGACACATTTGTCAAGAGGTTTCAAGAAGATGTAACCGATCGGCGATGACATCAAGCCAACGGAATGATGAAGCGAAAATTTATTGAAACCATAGGTACGACACAAACTTGAAATCAAGCTTGTTGTTCAAGGACAATTGGATGACGAGGAAGATCGGCGTAAGCTTAGCTCCACGTCAAAGTTGTGCTCCGGGATTAAGAACCAGGTAGCACAGATAAAATCAACACGATAATGATATAGCCGATCAGGCTAGGAATGACTTGGAGGGTTATTAAACCCATAAGCAACAACAATTACTTAAGAGTTATTTGAATCGAAGTGTGGACTCGATTCACTATTTGGTGCTCTTGGTTGACGACAACCCAGAACGCAGGAAAAAGTGGATTCGATGAGAAATAATAGTTGATGAAGATCCCATAAAAAGTTATGCAGTTCCATGACAATCTTGAGATACCAGGGGGGTAATACTCGACGACAGATCAAAGTAGAGGTTGGACTAGGGTAATGCTCTTTGGAAGACAAGTGCTCAAACTTGCACGAGAAATGGATTCAAGGAGAAACATGGTCGGAACCACGTCCACGGATACAAGATGAACTTATAACATGGGGATAATTATTTTAAGAGAAGCTTCCATGATAAGGTATACATCGTGTCCATGGGCATGAACACAGGGTTCAAGGTCGACTCCCACTTGTTCGACGCATAACCATTTATTCACCTCTCGTATTTCGAAAATGACATTAGTTGTTGAATTTTTTACCTGATGCAATACCAGATAAGTATGACCCGTGAAATCTTTTGGGTTCACACGGATTAGGGAAGGCATAGGTTCAACCCATCAGGGCATCTTAGGAACATATACCACAAACTTCGGAGTAAATAATACAAGCTCGAAAGTAGGGCATGGTTCACAAAGCAGAGGATACAATGTACCAAAGGCATTACATACCCATGGAAAGGCTCACAAGGTTATTCAATATGAAGGACGTTGTTGGATAAAATCTGACAAAGGGTCTGGTGGTCCACAAGGTATCCGATTTGAGCATCGGTATTCAACCAGAGGAAGAAAGGATGCAAGGAGATCAGATTATAGAAACAACTGACTAACTCAAAGCTCAAATGCAAAAGAATTATGAATTCCAAGACAAGGGATCAGAAGCAATGCTCTGATTAGGGATGGATAAGTTGAATAGCCTTAGGGTTACAATCAATGGCAATTTGATTGGTCGAGATCCAGCTCATGTTTAAAATGATGTCTGAGCCGGAAGGATGAATTCTAGGATCTGATTAAGGATTGCGAGCATTCGCAACATATCGAATCAAGTGACTCGAAATGATAGTGACAGAGGATGTCAACAGAGATTACTAGAAGTATGGAATTAACCATAATGCAGGAAGGAGAGGAAATCAAGAGCAATGGGCTGCTGAGGATCATCAAAAAATTGAATGGTATTGCGAGTACTTTTATGAAACACATGAATATCTAGGGATGAGCAGATACTCGGCAAGTGCGAGGAATTATCCATAGGGGTATTTATGTGGCAAGGAACTGCAAGGCAGTAGGCACAAGTATACCCGGAACAATAGAGAGAATTTCAGGGTATCTTGTAATAACAAGATCAACGGGGAATGATTGTATGAATGGCAAGTGTATGTGGCAATCCATAGGGGTATATCGATGAGAGGGAATTTGCAAAGGTGGTGGGCACAAGTGTCTCGAGAGAACATCGGAGATTATCTTTGGAATCTTTTGGTGCAGCAGACGATCATCTGTAATAAGGGGCTCTCCGAAAGGAAGTAATTACGAGAACCTAGAGTTAGAGTTAGCAAAATATTTTAACCTGAATAGAGGAGAGATCAGAATCCCATAGTACGGATCGACGAGTAAAAGATCCTAATACCACCCAAATGGCGATGTGGGCCCGTAAGGCACACAGCCATGTTAGTAAAAAAGTTTTGTAATGTCTAGACTCGACTTCGGCCAAGGAGTGTGGAAGAGGGATTCCTACAGGCAGTCGACTCTGATACCAACTTGTGACACCCCCGATTTGATCGTACACTAATCATACACGCAAACGTGTACGATCAAGGTCAGGGACTCACGGGAAGATATCACAACACAACTCTACAAATAAAATAAGTCATACAAGCATCATATTACAAGCCAGGGGCCTCGAGGGCTCGAATACAAGAGCTCGATCATAGACGAGTCAACGGAAGCAACAATATCTGAGAACAGACATAAGTTAAACAAGTTTGCCTTAAGAAGGCTAGCACAAACTGGGGGTACAGATCGAAAGAGGCGCAGGCCTCCTGCCTGGGATCCTCCTAGACTACTCCTGGTCGTCGACAGCGGGCTACACGTAGTAGTAGGCACCCCAGTGTAGTAGGAGTCGTCGTCGACGGTGGCGTCTGGCTCCTGGACTCCATCGTCTGGTCGCAGCAATCGGGTATAGAAAGGGGGAAAAGAGGGAGCAAAGCAACCATGAGTACTCATCCAAAGTACTCGCAAGCAAGGAACTACACTACGTATGTATGCATTGGTATCAAATGGATTAAGGCTATCATATGTGGACTGAACTACAGAATGCCAGAATAAGAGGGGGATAGCTAGTCCTATCGAAGACTACGCTTCTAGCCACCTCGATCTTGCAGCGTGTAGAGGAGAGCAGGAGGTAAGTTCACCAAGTAGCATCGTGTAGCATAATCCTACCCGGCGATCCTCTCATCGTCGCCCTGTTAAAGAGCGACCACCGGGTTGTATCTGGCACTTGGAAGGGTGTGTTTTATTAAGTATCCGGTTCTAGTTGTCATAAGGTCAAGGTACAACTCCAAGTCGTCATGTTACCGAAGATCATGGCTATTCGAATAGATTAACTTCCCTGCAGGGGTGCACCATATTTCCGAACACGCTCGATCCCCTTTGTCCGGACACACTTTTCTGGGTCATGCCCGGCCTCGAAAGATCAACATCGCAGCCCTACCTAGGCACAACAGAGAGGTCAGCACGCCGGTCTAAATCCTATGGCGCAGGGGTCTGGGCCCATTACCCATTGCACACCTGCACGTTGCATACACGGCCGGTGAGCAGACCTAGCCTCCCTTATACAAGAGCAGGCGTTCCGGTCCAACCCGGCGCGCGCCGCTCAGTCGCTGATGTCACGAAGGCTTTGGCTGATACCACAACATCGAGTGCCCATAACTGTCCCTGCGTAGATGGTTAGTGCGCATAGGCCAGTAGCCAGACTCAGATCAAATACCAAGATCTCGTTAAGCATGTTATTTTGAAATAACCGCGAATGCCGACCAGGGCCAGGCCCACCTCTCTCCTAGGTGGTCTCAACCTGCCCTGTCGCTTCGCCACAAAGATCCACACAGAGGGCCGTCGGGAAAGTATGTCCTTCCAGCCCCCAATTCGTGAATCAACCGCGGGTACTCCTCGAGCCAACCCGACTTTAGTCATCACATATATCATGTATAAAGTACATATTATATACCCGTGATCACCTCCCGAGTGATCACGGCCCGATAGTATAGCATGGCAGACGGACAAGAATGTAGGGCCACTGATGATAAACTAGCATCCTATACTAAGCATTAGGATTGCAGATACAGGTAACAACAGTAGTAGCAAGGACAGGCTATGCATCAGGATAGGATTAACGGAAAGCAGTAACATGCTACACTACTCTAATGCAAGCAGTATAGAGAAGAGTAGGCGATATCTGGTGGTCAAGGGGGGGCTTGCCTGGTTGCTCTGGCAAGAGAGAGGGGTCGTCGTCGACATAGTCGATCACAGGGGCAGCATCGATCTCGGGGTCTACCGGAGAGAAGAGGGGGAAGAAACGGTAAATATAAAGCAAACATAGCATCACAAAGCATAACGTGGCAATATGATGTGCCGGGTGTGACCTAACGCATGGCTACACGATATAGGTGAAGGGGGAATTCAACCGGGAATGTATTCCCGGTTCCGGACCTGTGTCAGATAGATGACCGGAGGGGGAATGTTCCATGTTCAGATAGTTAGAGGCATCTAATAGGTAAACGGATCGTGTATTCGGATTCGTCTCGTCGTTCTGAGCAACTTTCATGTATAAAACTTTTTCATCTGAGTTACAGATTATTTTATATGAATTTTTGAAGTTTAAGCAATATCCTAGATTTATTATTAAACAAAAATAGGGTTATTGCACTAGCATGATGTCATCATGACGTCATCAGTCAGCTGAGTTGACCATGGTCAACCCTGACGTGTGGGGCCGGTCAGTGCCTAGTCAGCAGTTGACCAGTCAATCTTGACTGGTCAACAAGGTCAGCGGGGCCCGCATGTCATTGGCTCTTACTTTTTAACATGGTTTTGTTTTAATTTAATTTATCCTAATTAGTAGGTGGGGCGCGGCGGGACGCGCGCGCGGACGGGTGACGGGGCTAGCAGGGCGCGCCGTGAGCGCGGACGGGCGTGGGGCGGTCCGAGTGGTCCGCAGTGGCGACGGCGGCCGCGGGTACAGGCAGCAGTGGGTCAGCCGCAGCAGGGGAGCGAGGCCGCGCGGGGCCGTGGAGCCGCGGGCACGGTAGCGGCGCCTTTCAGGAGCGGTGGGAGGGTGCTTGCGCACACTAGGAAGGTAGCAGCGGGGCGCGGGCGAGCAGCAAAGTGGCGATAGCGCGGGTGGCAACGCGAGCAGCAGCCGAACAGCAGAGCTGCAACGGCATCACAGAGCAGGGTGGGCGGACTCGTGCGTGGTCAGACACAGCGGGCGAAGGCTGCTACGGCCAGGGGGAAAAGCAAGGGAGAGAAGGAGGAGGGTCGGGGGCTCATGGCCGTTGCAGAGGAGGCCCGGGGACGTGATGTGATGGTCAGAGTTGGGGAGGATGGAGCAGCGCGGTGCGGCGGCTTCCGACGACGGAGATCGGGGCAGACGACGTCAAGGCGGCTCGCCGTCTGCAACCCAGTGACGCAGGCGACGTAGTCGACGCCGAGGACCTCCCAGGACACGAGCGGATGGATCACAAAGGTCGGTGGCCACGTGCACGGCGAGACAAGGACGACGAGCCCGCTCGTGCGAGCGCACCTCGGCGGATCTGAGAAGGGGAGGGGAGAGGGCGAGTGTGTGGGGAGGAGCAAGTGGGAGAGGTGGCAGGGGGAGGCCGAGGCGTCTGCCTTATCCTCTCGCCCACCGTTGACGAGATGGTCGGGCGGAACCCGCGCCCTGTAGCGGTCAGGGACCGAGGAACAGGAAGGAGTGGGTTGGGCATCCGGTGCGGGGGACCTGGGCCGGCCAGGTTGGCTAGGCCCAGGGTTCAGTGGGCCTCTCTCTCTCTCTCTTATTTACTTTTTAAGCTTTCTTTCTTTTATTTTTGAAAAGCAAATAGTTTCATAAATAAAAAACAGGATCAACACCTAAAGTTGTGTTGTAATTATACCACTGCCACATAAGTTTGGGAAACTAAAAATAAAATATTTTAGTATTTTATTAATTGAAAAAGCATTTAAGTAATTGTTTTTCTTCTGTTTTAATTTATTTTAGGTCATTAAAACACCGTTTTAAAGTGTTGGTTCACCACCAATATTAACAAATGATTATTTGCAACAACTTGAACTTTTTAGTTTTAAAGTCTGAAACCTTTTATACTCTCACTTGATTTTAAAATTTGAATTTGATCGGGGGTTGAATCAATGCGAGTTTATCAACAGTAATCGTGGTGACGTGGCGTCATTAGCATAGGGTTACTGTAGCTTAATTATCCGGGCGTCACACCGTTGCTTCATCCAGACCGGATTTTCACAACTGCGCACCCCCTACCTGGCGCGCCAGAGATGTCGGAGGGAAACGACACCTATGGGGTCACTGAGATCCCTTCTACGGTTGGTGGGCGCAGGGTTGTGCAAAGAGCGGGTCTGGCGGTCAGCACACAAATTGTTTACCCAGGTTCGGGCCGCGGAGACGCGTAAAACCCTAGTCCTGCTTTGATGTATATCTAGGCGTTCTTGTGTTCTTGAACTAGCTGCGGTGGCTCTCTAGTCCAAAAGATCCGAATCCCCCTTCATTACGCACCGGGCCTCCTTTTATAGACAAAAAGGAGTCGTCACAGTGGCACACAGAAGGTGGAAAGGTGTACAAGGCTGAGTCTATCCCCTGGCATCGCCGGACAAACGCATTTAATGCGCTGCCGACGTGCCCCTCTTGCTTTATTGGGGACGGCAAAGAACCTCGTCCCAGCTATCGTCGCCTCATCTGGCTCCGACACGCGTCCAAGTTGATGAGGCGTTGTAGCACCACGTTGGCTGGCTGCTGGGCTGGTGCGGTGGTGGAGCCTTCACAAAAATCTGCATGCCACCACGCAGGTGCTTGCTGAGTTGGTGTAGAGGCCACGCGCTGCCACGGAGATGCCTGTCCAGCTGGTGAGCTGGCAGCTGTATGGGGGCGGCGGTGGAGTCTTTGGCAGACGCGGGCCTAGCTGCGGCCCCGCAGGCATCCTCGGCAAGGGCCTCGCTGCGGCACGCGGTCGTCCCCGGCAAGATAGGCCTGGCTGCGGCCTCGCAGGCATCCTCGGCAAGGGCCTCGCTACGGCACGCGGTCGTCCTCGGCAAGGATCTTGCCGGGGGTCTCGTGGATTTCCTTGGCAAGGATCTCGCCAAGGATCGTCATCTTGTGGTTCTCATCTGATCTTGTGTATCTATGATCTCTACAAAGATCTGCATGCCACCACAGAGGTGCCTCCCGAGCCTTGGTTTTAATATAGTTGATGGTGTTGGAACCCCTTGGGCTCAAGGATGGCGCGCTCTGCTGACGCCAGGCAAGTTATTGCCGAGGCTGCCGAAGCCACCCCAGCAAGGGTCTTGTTAGGGGAGTCCACCTCGCCCTCTTGCTCTCTTTGCGTCTTTGATCTTGGAGTTTCTTTGATCGTCTTTTGCTCCAGCTTTTCTCCTCTGCCCTGCTTAGTGCGGCCGTGGACGCGGCTCTAACTGCCTGTGCACAAGTAAAGAGGTGAAAAAAAGAGACCCTACTTTTATACACCAACAGAAGCTAAAGCACGGGAAGGCAACGAGTGAACAAAAGTAGAATAGCACATTAGCACACACCTACGAATATATAGTGACCAGCTCCATGACTCCATCCAAGAATGAGCTCATCATACTCGCAATCGAACACATCCTGAGACATCACATGAGATCACAGAAACTGTATGCGGTAGAGTCCGGCCACCCAGGCACAGCTCTAAGTTTGTACAATTTTGCTGCCTACCTCAAGGGCAAAATATCTAATTTGAACTATATGCATGATGGGCTACATTTAGATCACACCAATTTTTTACATTCTATGGACAAGAGAATACAACAACACATCACCACAACATACACTCTTATATATAACCTTTGTAAACAGAAAACACAGCAGCTTTGCCATCTATGATCTATCAACTCTATTAGGAATACCATTGCCCTTCAAAACTCCATCATCTAATCGCAAACCTGAAAGTCGTTAAATAAACTCTACATACTAGCCAAACAAAATGGAACTTATGATACCGTTCTTCCATAACAAATGGAGGCCAAGTAGAGATTTTTTGCCCATTTCTCCTGCAACAATATGAATCAATAGTTGGTCAAGAACAGCTAAAACACGGATATCAGATAAAAGGGAGGGTATATTAGATCACCTTCACATGCTGGCTGGGGAAAGCAGATGTTCTTAGGGTTTCCTGCGTTTCATCAGCAGGCTTTCTTCTGGGGATGCTCAAGATAAGTGCTGTCTGGTCCCATGTAGCAGCAGTAGCAGTGATGCGATAACCATTATCCCAACGCCGGTGAACTCCCTCACTTGGATACAAGAAGTCAAGCTCCACAACCTACAACAGAAAATAGTTTAAAACACAAAGCACAGGCATTAAACTGTATTCTCATAATTTTTATAGCATATGCCCCATCGAACACTGAGATTCAGCAAAGCACAGACACACCTGATCTACAAAGCCAGCATTCCGGGACACGACCACTGCCCATCGGCTTCCTGCAGTGGCCATAGCTGTGACGTAAAAACCCTCCTTCCACTTCTTGTTTATCCACTTGAAGGGAAACGAGTCACCTACTTTGTAGGATTGCTGTGCATATTGTGTTCCTGGAGGCTCAAAGTCAGTTCCAATCTTTTAAACATATGTATTCACAAGAACACTGATATTCAGGACCTCCAACTTCAAAAGCATTTTGTAAGGAAGATCTGCCAATACTTATCCACACTAATGCTGAACTGACAATCCTACACTATCTGGAAGAAGAGACAAGATTCCAGAGAAACGACAGTACCAGGACACAACATGATCAGAGTCCTGGTACTGCCAGTGCAAGTGTAGTTATTAAAGTCAGACCGGTAATCGAACCGGCAAGGTCCCCCACTTCACCGGCCCATCTGGCAATTCGCTGGTTCGAGCACCAGCCTGCAAATATTAGTTTCCCACGCACTAGTACCACTACCAAGACAACATATAATGCAATTCCAAGATAAACATACACATACACAATCCCACTAGAGCATGAAACTCAACGACCACAATCCCCACATACGCAGCATGAGATCCATTGACTGAGTTATCCCTGGCAAGTATCTACTCGCTGTCACCTGGGATGCCATGTTCAATCAAGCTGCTACCCCTGCTACTTGCCCAGCTTGCTAGCTAACACTGCCCTAACAGAGGCTGGATGACAACCATGGCGCTTTTATCAAATCGAAAGTAGATGATTTCACATGAGATTGAGGCTCTGTATGGCCGAACTGAGGGAGAAGACAGAAATTAGACTAGAAAAGAAAAACATAGTGAGAATGAGGCAGAGGGACGAGAAAAACCCTAGAGTATCTTGTGAAGATACACAGCAGAACAGGCCAATTAAACCAGGAAGGCCCAAGACAATGTCTTCATTGCTATCCGATTCATTAATTTTCACCAAATACAAAAAGAAAAAAACAGTTTTCACAAAAAGATGCCTGGTTTGTCTTGGTTTTTCCGTTTATTGCATGGTTAGTTTTTTAAGGAAACCAGACAGCTAACGTCTCTGTTCCGATTGACCGCCGTTCCAGTCGAGTGCAAGTAACGTTCTTCAGCAGACATCATTGCAATTACCTCTAGACATGACCACCAGAGAACTACCATTGTTTGCACCTGCTAACGCAGTGATATAGAAGTTCTTCTCCCACTGCTCCATTATCCATTCCTAAGAGCAAGAAAAGCAAATATATTGAAATAAATTGCTCCATTGATACGCTGTAGAAACGAAAGAGAAAGAAAGATGTGCAATGCAAAAGAAGTCAGCATGACTAACCTTGTGAAGAAAATATGGAGAAAGTTCATAGACTTGAGAAGTAAAGCCAGTGCCAGCATCCATTATTAGAGCCCACAAATTTGAGCAAGAGGCAACTGAGCTTATAAACAAGCCATCTTCATTTCCTTTTGAAATATGTTGTGCTAACCTACCATCTGCAACATTATAGTGGTACCTGCAAAAGAAGTGTGGTTGGAATGGAAATGTTTACTTTCCATCTAAAGCTAGCTTTCCTCTATGGGATTCATACCTCTGCTTCATAGGCCGCCTCGCATTGTAAACACTAACCCATTGTGTTGCAGGCATCCCCATCCTGATCTTCTTCTTGGGTTGGTCATCGTCATCCTCCTCCATCATGAAGCGACCTCTCTTCTGGCCAACCTGGTATATAAGCTGGTACAAATTCAACAAATTATTAGTATGCTAACTCACATTGCACAGCTGAAATGATATGAAGTCAAATTCCACGGTAAGCATTAAACCATGACGCCCAAGAACTTCCCGTGGAAGGTTAGCTAGGAACAATCTAATGCTACACAGTTACATAGTTTTAGCATCTGAGCATGGTCATAACTCATAACACATTATGAATTAGTGAGAAGTAACAAGGGACGACACGCAGTACCTTCTGAGCACCATCAGTGTTGATTGGTCTTATGTCTGGATTGGGGCCAACAATTCCATCAAAAAGAGAGATGCACTTTGCATAATTTGGTTCTTCATCAAACTTTAAGTTCACAACATACTCAACAAACTGTCGGAAAGGTTGTGGACAAAAGCAACACAAAGATTCTGGAGAGGTTGCCATCTTTTTCTTGCAAACAAGGAAACCTTTATTTTCTCCCTACAATTATTCCACAAAAGTCTTGGGTAAGGAAAAGAACCAAATGCAAAATGAAAATTTTACTCCCAACCAAACTTCACCTGATATCCTTGCCAAGGAAGGCGACCACGCAGAAGAAAAACAAGTGTGTAGGCAAGGGATTCAAGGTCATCTCTCCTGCTTCCAGTTCTTCCCAAGTGAGCGTGCACACTAGCATACCGAACGGTTCCTCTGTAGGAAAAACAAGTAGAAAAAATGTCAGTGTAGTAACTAATAAACTACTAATAAGAAAAGGAAGGCTTCAGGGCTTAGTATTTCTCCTGCAAACCTGAAGACATCAGGCCTCTGATCATACTCAACTAGTTCTCCTGTACCAGTGTCTTTCCATTTAGTAGCTGCAGAGAGGAAGAAATGTTAGCACCCCACTGGACACAGTAGACACTGGAAAATCGTTATCAAAAGAACAGTGAAATAAGATTACCTAATCCAAGGTCAACAAGAAAAAGCTTCTTCTCTTGCAGTGTGCCTGGGGGTCCAAGCAGAAAGTTCTCAGGTTTTACATCACCATGGACATACCTATGATAAACAAGAGTTGTTAGCTATGTTTTTATATGCCAAAACAATAAAACAAAGCTCCATTGCCAAGATACAAATAAATACCCTTTCGAGTGCATCTTCTCCAGTATGGAAATGGCTTCTATAGCAATACAAGCAACCATTTCAACAGACATTCTGTAACAGAAAGACAAAACTCAAATTAACTGGGCAAACCAGCGGAACATTAAGGAATACATACAAAGGGAAATGACTAGTTAGATACTTACGAGTGGGAATTATTATTCCATACATCCCACAGGCTTGGTCCCAACATGTCCATAATCTGAATATATATATTACATTAGAAAAAAAAACATCCTAGTTTTGCAATGGAACAAGCAATCAAAAAGATGTGGGAACATCTTGGCGCCAAAATTGTCCAAAAGTTGGCTTGGTAGATGCGGTGTGATGCACTGGTTATAATTGCATTTCCAACAATATATCATTACTTATTTCAACTCACTTCATTCTCTCTCCTCTCCGATCTGTTCTCTATTTATTTTTCTCACTGGACCCACATGCCATACTCTTTTCTCCATCTACTTCTCTCTTCCTGTATTCTTTCTTCTGCAACAAATGGACCTCACACACTCCAATACTTCTCTCAACCACATCAGATCCGATTGTTGGAGATACCCTAAACAAAAGAACTAGACTTTCAGACTTACCTAGAAAAATTGTGATTTTTACTAAACAGTACTCCCTCATCTATGCACATATATTCTTGTGCATTGATGTTAATCTGATGCTAACGAAACAAGTCCTCTGATCCAACTGAAGTTTTGAGTACGTTTAGGATCAACAGTGACACTGAGATTCACTCGAGAAGGTGAAAGACTACTATATAAATATTACTATGTGGAAATAAAGTTCAAAACCAACAGTGAACAGCTATATAAACAAAAGCAGAGTGCTTCAGAAGCAATGAAAGGTTAATGATTTTCGAATTTAAATGAACTTTCACGCCCTAACTGGTCTCTAGTATTTATTAAATTATTTACACACTTGATTAAGACCTTCTACCTCAAACCATTACGTCTTCATCAAATTCAATCTACTTTATTCAATAAATAGGTACATTTAATCAGTTAAACAAACTTAACACACATGGAGCATGCCAGCAATCATATGTGGTGGCTTGGCTAATGGCTTATTTTGGATTGTGGATACAATTTATTTATTTTGGTAAGTTTTGTACTCCCTCCGATCCAAAATAAGTGTCACAGTTTTGAACTAAGGTTAGTTCAATCTTAGTTCAAAACTGCGACAGGATCCAAAATAAGTGTCGCAATTTTGAACTAAGGTTAGTTCAATCTTAGTTCAAAACTGCGACACCTATTATGGATCGGAGGGAGTAGTGATTCAAACACAAAATTTAAACATTTCTCATAAGAGTTACAGGCCCTTATTTTCGTAAACAAGAAATATGCTACTTCTGTCTTCTGAGCCGTTTACAAAACTTTAATTCCATAATCCCACCAGCATACCAAAAAAGACAGGAACTTTTCTACTCGGTATGCCTACAGTCTACACCATTGGAAGAACAACTTTCGTCATTACTCTCATCAGTTACAGGGCAGAGCACCAACGGACAAGGGCATTCTATGTGGTTTACTGATAAAGGAAACGCAAAAAGGGGAAATTCAGTGTTATACTGTATGTCATAAAGGTAGCGAGTGAGAAGGTAATCAAACAAGCTACCAAGAGCGCATACTGTGCCAAAGAGAGAGAGAGGGCGGGGGGCAATGGTAAAACCAGAAATCAACTACTAAGTGTCTATGCACTCAGAATCACCACATAAAAGGAGGCAAAGGGTACATGCTCCATTACCATGATATAGTACTCCGATTGCTTCCCTTTGTAGTGTACTCTTGGCACGCCATGAATCCCGCTAAGAGTGCTGCCAGATGGATGTTTTACGCAAACAAAGTTAACATGCATTCTAGAAATGCCAATTGCAATCGCAATTTGTACAGAGAAGCAAGACCAAAAAGGAAATTGTACAAAATGTAAATAAGTTGCAGGAACAAAAAAATAGAACAGACTGAACACTTACTTGTAAACCTCCCACTCATAAGGAGCTCCATAATTGCAGCCTTTACTGGTTCGGTGTTCAAATTTGATTGCAACCTAACATAAACAGAAACATGATATAAATATAATGCAATTATTAAAATACAAAGAGGCATCCAAAGAAGACAAATTGACCTCCAAAGCATTTGCACCAGGTGTCCTGTCACTGAGACTAGGAGTGGAAATACGGCGACCAACATATACTTGCCCAAATCCTCCCTTTCCAAGCTTTCTGTCAAGTTTGTAGGTAGGTGAATTGCCAATCTGGATCTGTTCCACCTCAATGAAAAAGAATATGAGTCATGCAATCACCAAAACGATGCAACCATGCTACACCCGTCTTGAAAACCAGATATTCCTACTGCGCAACCAGGTATTCCTACTACGCCTACTTGCTAAGACTAATGAAAAAAGTTAGGTTCCTGCACATCAAATGCTAAAGATTCTTGGGCAGTGAATAAACTCAGTGAATCTTGCACAGCTGGATGAACAAAGGCTCATCCCGTGTCAGGAGAAAAACATTAATAACTTCTACCTGCAAGAACTCTTGACTGTTGGGGCTATTACCTATTATAATTTTTCCATTGGGTAGTAATTTCCAAAGATTATAATAGGAGGCATATGCCTGCACTGACCTATTAAGTACATCAACCATCATTTTTAGAGCTAGTGCTGTGGTTACAACTGCTAAGAGTTATATTATGCTCCATGTATAGCCTGCATATTTTCCCCGTTGTATGAGGGGTTTCCTGCATACTTACAACTTGTATATTTATATTTATATTTATATTTATATATGCTGGGCATTGGCCCCTAGGAAATTCAAGTTGCACATTTCCTAACATGGTATTAGAGCCTAGAGTTTTTTTTCGCATGTGCAACTCGTGCTGTGATCCCCCCGTTGCGCCGCCACCATCCCCTTTTTTTGGCAGCCACCGCCGTGTCCTTCTCACGGCTGCTGCTGCCTGCTGTTCACCTTGCCACCTGCCCTCGCATGATGATTCTACACTTGTCAACGCCCTGCTGGATCCCGATTCCAAGCCGCAGGTCTACATCCCCCAGCCAACGCTGCCAGTCTCCTGTAGCTGATGTCGCCCCGCCTCCACGACCTGCAAATCGTCCTAGATCGGCGTCGCCCCATCGGATCCATGCAGCCACCTCCATTTCCGCCCGGCCACTGGCTCGTTGCTCTGCACCTCCACCGCCGGCCACCCGGCTCCATGATTCCGCCGCCCAGCTCTGCACCTCCGAGCACTCGCCGCTGCAATTCTCATGCACCCTGGCCTGCTGCTCACTCCCCGTGCGCCCACTGCTGCTACCCGTGTCTCATGTGTGAACGCTTTTGCTCTTGCTGTCTCCCTACCTCTGCTTGCACGTGCTTGTGTTTTGCTTGTTTCGGGCTGCTCCGTCGGTACTTCTGATCAAGGCTCTTCTTTTATGTCTCATCAATTTCGTGAATTTTCCTAATCTTTTAGAATTAAATTGTTAAATTCGTCGCCTTATTATGCTCAAGCTTATGGACAGGCCGGATCTTGCAATAAAACTTTAATTAAGCTTATAAAGAAGAAAATTAAGGAGCATCCGAGATGGCGGCATGAAGTGCTCTCGAAAGCTTTATAGGATCATCATATATCTAACACGGAATGACTCAAGTGCACCGTATGAGGTAGTGTATGGGCAGGAATCAGTGCTGCCCGTGGAGATTAATTTGCAAGCTCTTAAGAGTAGCCAGACAAAATGATTTGT
The DNA here is from genome assembly GCF_002162155.2 of Triticum dicoccoides. Lineage (NCBI taxonomy): Eukaryota > Viridiplantae > Streptophyta > Magnoliopsida > Poales > Poaceae > Triticum > Triticum dicoccoides. The sequence goes on from NC_041380.1 coordinate 156,184,599, forward strand.
CGCCTGTGGATTACAATAATTTAATGATGGATAGGATAGATGATGTTTCAGAGGAAAGGTTGAGAGCCTTGCAAGAGATTGAAAAAAAGAAATTATGAGTGGCAAAGGCTTATAATAAAAAGGAAAGGTGAAATTTGTTTCAAATTGGAGAATTAGTGTGGAAAACGATTTTTCCTATTGGAACTAGAAATAATAAATACGGCAAATGGTCGCCGAGTTGGAAAGGTCCGCATAAGGTTGTAGAGATTGTTCCTGGAAACTCATATTTTCTACAATCTTTGCAGGGGGGAAATTGCCCAAGTGGAAAATATTTGAAGAAGTACTATCCTAGCATGTGGCAAGAAGCTTGATGGCACTATGGGCGATATTATCTAAGTTGTTGCCCTAAGCAAAACATGGCCGATATGATCTCAGATAGCCCCCTAAGCAAAATTTGGCCAGTGTGTTATTGTACATCGCCTAAGCAATTGATATGGCCGGTGAAGTGGTTGAAATCATCCCAAGATATTGTCATGGTGTTTTTGGTAAATAAAATTGCACCAAAAACAGGGGGGCATGTGTTGAGAGTCTAATTTGGATCCAGCTTGAATGGTCACCCAGATTATTTAATTTTGGTGGTTAAGCTAATTGGTTGATGCATTGTTTGAGAATGGCCACATGATTGCAAGTACAGACGATAGGTGCAGCAGGCTGGATGCAACAGAATTGTGTGCTGGAGCTCACGCGTGAAGAGAAAGAAGGAAAGTGATCTGGTTTAGAATGCTTGAGATAGAAAAGATTTTGCATGATCAGCTATTCGGCCAGAACAGAGCTAATATGGAAGGTGTACTATTATTGGGCTCAGGTTGGTGCTTTTACAGGTCTAGCCGAATTAATTAAAGATTAGGAATTTGGCTTGTATGCCAAGAAAACAGTACGTGACTAGTCAGGAGCCCTATTCCAAATTGCCAAAGGCCAAGCGTGCCCTAATATATATGGGTACATGGCCGATTGAAAAGTTACAATCAATCGATCCTTTTGCAACTCTGCGTTACTTTTTTCTCCTTCCAGCACCTAGGTCATAGCTTCTGCCCAGCCCTAGCAGCCCTACGGTTTGGCTCATCTTTGCCGTTTTGTATAAAAAACGATCGGTTTACCTCCACGTAAGCAAGGAATCTGTGGTGCTGTGCGGATCAATTTCCCGCGGCAACAGGGTGAGTTATATTATGTTCCATGTATAGCTTGTATATTTTCCCCATTGTATGAGGGGTTTCCTACAAATCTACCACCCGTAGATGTATATATATACTGGCCATTAGCCCCCAGGAAATACAAATTGCATATTTCCTACCATTTCCTAACAACAACAATTCCAGGCTCCCATGCATCTTTGAATTTCATTATATAACACCCTGACCAAAATAGGTAGTAATACCACATATAAAACATGAAGCAAAGGACATTTTGAGCTTTGCAGCATGTAGGCATCCAGATGTTTATTCTGGAATGCCACCAACAGGCAGTCTAAAAAGTATATGTGATCAAAACTACTAGTCTATTGAAGATGCTAATATCCATTTGAAGAGTAGTTATTTTGACATTTTGTGCCATAAATGGCATGCACGGGTCAAAAAGGAACACAAAATCAGCACTGAAGAAGGTTTTGTCTTACCAAGACATAAGCAGAGTGCAACTCAGTTCACAGCCCTAGAAATCATACACAATTTGTTCTGTAAAAAGAAACAGTACGCACTTGCACAGCATATTCCGACCAACCTATGCGGCTGCATTCCCACATTTCCTTTTCCAAATTTAGAAATCTCAGTTAGGCACTGCTTGTTGCATTAACTAGCTCCTATGGTTCCATAACAACTACAGTAGCATATTCAAACTCGCGCATCTACTTCCTGCTATGTTAAATCAGCATATTTACTCCGTTTGTGCCGTGAAAAACACGAGTATAGTAGGTTAAGAACAAAGACCTGCACGCCATCCATAACACTAGGAACTTCTCGGACAGCATGCTCATGTCACATTTTCATACCTCTGCAGGTCCTGCCATTCAATAGCGACCATTCCTGCCATATCAGACCTAAGAACATACCGAATTCATGTCTACTCGCGTTTCTAGCATGGAACCTATAGTCCTAAACAAGATACCTCCATCCCCAGCTCTTGGAACCCTGCGGCCGCACGAGATTGTGCCATTTCCAAGCACGAATCGCTCAACTCCGAGCGATACCGCACAAATAAAGACGTTCAATCACGCGGATGAAATCTAAACAGCGGACAATTCGAAACAAACACCCGGTGCTTGCATAATAGAGGAGATCCTCACCGTCTCAGGGAGCGGCGTGGAGCTCCCGTCGTCGCCCGGGGGGGCATCGTCCTTGTCTGCACTCCGAGCGACGCTGTCGCCGTCGTCCATCCCTGTCACGCGCGTGTCCAGCACACAGCTCTGAATCTCCTGCGTCCGCTACTGCTGCTACAGCGGTGGCGGTGGAGGCGGCGGGAGGTGGGCGCTTGCTTCCTCCTTATGCCTTAGTCGTGGCTAGAGATAGGTCTGGGGGAGATGTTGGTGGGGATGCGCGGGAGGTGGAGGAGGCGGTCCCGTCGGCAACGGCGAGCCGGGAGGAATGGGAGCGAGGAGAACAAACGGGAAAGTGAGAGGAGAGGGGATCGAAACTTCTGGACTAGTATATCGTGCGATCTCCCGGAGCCAGAGGTAGGCTCGTGTGTAATTTTGGCCATCTCGATGCACCAAAAATTTTAGACTGCACCAATCTTAAAACACCTCTTCACCAGACCGGTTAGGAATGACCAAATCGATCGTTTTCAAACAGTTAATCTCTTCGTGTACAAGGAAAGAGGAATGTGGCGCCGACCTCGTGCGAGCAGGGAGATAGCGCGAGCTCGCCCGCATCCTTGAAAAATTGGTGAGAGCAATTCGGTAACCTTTCATTGACGGTGTCCCATCTAAGGGACCCCTCACTATGTCGACTCTCGTCTAGTAGGCCTGACTGAGAACTTCTTCTCGGTTTCGACCTGGGCCACGTTAGAAGGCCCATGGCATATAATAAGGTTCCAGAAGACTTGTTGTACATGACAAGGTGTTGGATCTATGAAGGACCCTCCCTCCTCATAAGTAGCTGACTTGGATCTTGTACCCTAAGAACCCCGTGCCTATATAAACTGAGGAGCGGCCTGACTCATAGACAACAATAAGAAATCTTTTGGTAGAAACATGTGCTTTGTATTTAGTCCAACGCAATAAACACAAGCATGACATAGGGTATTATCTCCTTAAAGAGTCTGAACCTGGGTAAAATCCATGTATCTATGTTGCCCTCGTTACAAGACATCTAGCTTAGGATCCCCTATCTCAAGATTTGCCGGTTTAACTTCTGTCAGTGGTGGCCCATGCAGGCCTGCTAGGTGATCGTCGCAGATCAATGGGAGTCAGGATCAACGAGTAGATTAGTTTCGAGGAGATCTTTGTGTTGGGGCAAATGTCCATCTTCGGTGGCGTCACCCTTGTCACCAACTCAACTGGCCACCTTGGCCAAGTCAAATCCTTTGCTCCAAGCTAGACCGTCGGTTCGGCAACAAGGAGTACACCGCAAATTTCCACGGAGAGTTGATCTTCACAAGCTTGGTGTCGCGCCTAGTCGAGGAGCGGCATGAACCGCTTGTCTCGGGCCCGATGTCAGATCAAGCTCGGGATGAGCGTGAGCGTGAGAATCCTATTATGTGGTCAATCCTAGATCGGACCGCGATGCTGCTCCTTGTGACCCCTGTAGGGGTTGAATCTAGTGGATCTCAAGTAGGGGGTCCCGACTTGCTGATCTTAGCATGATGGTAACAAGACAAAAGGGACACGGTGTTTTACCCAGGTTCGGGCCCTCTCGAAGAGGTAAAATCCTATGTCATGCTTCTGTTGTATTGATTATGGATGGGATACGAAGTACATGATGATCTACCTCGAGATCGTATGTGTACGTCTCTAACTTAACCCTATGGACTAAACCCCTCATCTTATATAGGCACCGGGGTACTTAGGGTTACATGTAGGTCAGTTACATCTAAGGATAAACATGCCAATGATTCAAACGTGTCTTGAAGTGTGTGCCAAGTCTTCAGAGGATTCCATCTTGAGTATGTCGTGGGTCATGGGAAGCATGGCCCATTCTTCGGTTGTATGGGGGTTCTTGGCCTGGCCCATGACTGGCAGGCTGACGTGGTAAGCCCTAGTCTAGGACACCGTCAGTAGCCCCTGAAATAGTCTCCAAGCCGAGGATATTGATTGACTCCTCGCAGTCGTGGCTTCTTCGGTCTTCGGCTTCGTAGGCGAGTTCAACAATCTTGATATTCGAGCTTTCCAAATTAATCCCTTGTCCGAGGACATTGGGCTTGAGGCCTTCTGCGCCGAAGTAGGTGTCTTATGAGCTAAGTAAGCTTCTTTCGAGGACCAATAGGGATCACATCTGGCTGTTCTCCGGGTACACCGCCATCCAAGGCCCCACTATTGACATGTCCAATCAAGAGAGTTGTAATGGGCCCGACTTTTACTTTAGCGGCATTATTAACATCCGCCCTCGATTGGCGTGCACACATAAGGCACAACGCCTAGGAAACACACAAATTTACTGCTGCGGGACTCAAGCGTCCTGCTATCCCACGACCAAGATTTTCCATACAAAGTAAAGGAGATATACGAGAGATTTCACATCCCTTCCACCTCTTCTCTTGCCTCCGCGCGGATCTCATCCTCTTCCTTACCTCATTGCTGCTTTGAGAGCTCAACACTATGGAAAACGTCCCAGACTCATCTACTCGCCCTGGTGGCCCCCTCGAAGGAGAGTAGAACAGTTGTTCGGTTGCTCAAGGGCAATTGAATCGTCTTGCCACACAAGGGTATCTCCCTGATTCGGAGTTCGCGCAGATTCACCCAGGGTTGGTTTCTTTGGATGGCGGCTGAGGAAGTCCTGGATTAGGGGGTGTTCGGATAGCCGGACTATACCTTCAGCCGGACTCCTGGACTATGAAGATACAAGATTGAAGACTTCGTCCCGTGTCCGGAAGGGACTTTCCTTGGCGTGGAAGGCAAGCTTGGCGATACGGATATGTAGATCTCCTACCATTGTAACCGACTTTGTGTAACCCTAACCCTCTCCAGTGTCTATATAAACAGGAGGGTTTTAGTCCGTAGAACAACATTAACAACAACAATCATACCATAGGCTAGCCTCTAGAGTTTAGCCTCTCCGATCTCGTGGTAGATCTACTCTTGTACTACCCATATCATCAATATTAATCAAGCAGGACGTAGGGTTTTACCTCCATCGAGAGGGCCCGAACCTGGGTAAAACTTCATGTCCTTGCCTCCTGTTACCATCCGGCCTAGACGCACAGTTCAGGACCCCCTACCCGAGATCCGCCGGTTTTGACACCGACATTGGTGCTTTCATTGAGAGTTCCTTTGTGTCGTCGCCGTCGGGCTCGATGGCTCCTACGATCATCAATAGCGATGCAGTCCAGGGTGAGATCTTCCTCCCTGGACAGATCCTCGTCTTCGGCGGCTTCGCACTGCGGGCCAATTCACTTGGCCATCTGGAGCAGATCGAAAGCTATGCCCCTGGCCGTCAGGTCAGATTTGGAAGTTTAAACTACACGGCTGACATCTGCGGGGACTTGATCTTCGACGGATTCGAGCCACTGCCGAGCGCGCCGCACTGTCACGACGAGCATGATCTAGCACTGCCGTCGAACAGTGCCCTGGAGGCCGGACCCGCATCGGCTTCGACCCTTAATTCAAAGCCAACTGCGCCGATCGAGGATGGGCGGTTGGACGCCGCCTCGGGGGCTGCGATCCCAACGGCGATCGAGCCGAACACAAGCCCCGCACTCCGCGAGACTCGTGACTCCAAGGAGCCGGACTCCTCTCCGGACTCCGAACCCTCCGCGCCCCTGCCGATCGAATCCGATTGGGCGCCGATCATGGAGTTTACTGCCGCGGACATCTTTCAGCACTCGCCTTTCGGCGATATTCTGAAGACGCTAAAGTCTCTCTCTTTATCAGGAGAGCCCTGGCCGGACTATGGTCAGCAAGGTTGGGATACGGACGATGAAGAAATTCAAAGCCCACCCACCACCCACTTTGTAGCCACTGTCGACGATTTAGCCGACATGCTCGACTTTGACTCCGAAGAAATCGACGGTATGGACGCCGATGAAGGAGACAATGAAGAACCAGCGCCTATTGGGCCCTGGAATGCCACCTCGTCATATGACGTATACATGGTGGACGCACCAAAAGATGACGACGAGGAGCGAAAGGACGAACCGAAGGCTTGTTCCCTCGAAAAGTAGTCAAAGCGGCGACGCAAGCGCCGCCCCAAATCCCGCCTCGATAGAAACAGCGATCACACAGACCCAGCACTGGAGCAGGGCAAACCGCTACCGGACAACGGTAATCCGGATAATCAAACCAAACAAACAAATGCTAGCAAGGATAATGGTCCGGACGATATAACGCCGGACAGGCACCCGGAGCAGCAGAATGCCCATAAAAGGCTTGTTGCCACCGCGAGGAGTCTTAGAAAGCAGAAGCAAAGGCTCAAGGCTGCGCAAGACACACTCCAAATTAGATGGAGTAAAATACTCAATACAGCAGCGAGGTACAGCGACAATCGCCCCTCCAAGAGCTACCCAAAGCGGAAGCTGCTACCAGAATTCGATGAGGAGGCCTCAGACCCCCCACAACCAAATATCAAAGCAGCCACCTGGTCGGATAGACGACCCCTCTACCAACACAGAGCGGCATACAACGCCGCTCACAATACAACACGCAACCCATGCGAGGGCTCGCACCCAAAGGACGGCGCAACAAGATCCATCTATGGACCACGCAAGCGCGCCCCAACATACAATGCAACACAACAAACATCCGAACAACGCGGTACACCCAGCTACAGGGGTGCCACACACCCCCTATGTTTGACCGATGAGGTGCTGGACCATGAATTTCCAGAGGGATTCAAACCCGTAAACATAGAGGCATACGACGGAACAACAGACCCTGGGGTCTAGATTGAGGACTACATCCTTCATATCCATATGGCTCGAAGAGATGATCTCCACGCCATCAAGTACTTACCCCTCAAGCTCAAAGGGCCAGCTCGTCACTGGCTTAAAGGCCTCCCCGAAAGCTCCATTGGAAGTTGGGAAGAGCTCGAAGACGCCTTTCGGGCAAATTTTCAAGGGACTTATGTCCAACCTCCGGATGCGGACGATTTGAGTCATATAACTCAACAGCCCGGAGAGTCAGCCCGAAAGCTTTGGAACAGGTTTCTTACTAAAAAGAACCAGATTGTCGACTGTCTGGACGCCGAAGCCTTGGCAGCTTTTAAGCATAGCGTCCGTGACGAATGGCTCGCCAGACACCTCGGCCAAAATAAGCCGAGAACGATGGCCGCATTAACAAACCTCATGACCCACTTTTGCGCGGGTGAGGACAGCTGGCTAGCCAGATGCAGCACCAGCGACCCTAGTACATCTGAAGTTAGAGATGGAAACGGGAAATCACGGCGCAACAGCAATGACAAACGCCGGAATAAAGAAGACCGCATGAAGGGCATGACAGTAAACGCCGGATTCAAAAGCTCTCGGCCAGGTCAAAAGCCGCCCTCTAAAGGCACCAGGGATGAACTATCCAGCCTCAACAAAATTCTGGACCAAGTATGCCAGATCCATAGTACCCCTGGAAAACCTGCTAATCATACCCACAGAGAATGTTGGGTCTTCAAGTAGTCCGGCAAGCTCAACGCCGTACACAAGGGGGAGGATACACCAAGTGAAGACGATGACGAGCCTCCCAAGCAAGACACGGGGGAACAAAAGAAATTTCCACCAGAAGTTAAAATAGTAAACGTGTTACACGTGATCAAGGGAAAAAACAACACGGCACTCCCAGGAAAATATACCCAAGTGCCTGTGACCGCGAGGTCCTGCCACTGGTCGTCTCAACCGATCACTTTCGACCATGGCGATTAATCAGCAAGTATCTGACACGCAGGATGGGCTGCCCTGGTATTAGACCCAGTAATTGGCGGATATCACTTAACACGAGTCTTGATGGACGGCGACAGCAGCCTAAACCTAATATATCAGGATACAATCCGCGGGATGGGGTTAGACCCAACACAAATTTGCCATAGCAATACTACCTTCAAAGGAGTAACGCCAGGCCCAGGGGCCTGTTGTACGGGCTCCCTCCTACTACAAGTTATATTCGGCTCCCCGATAACTTCCGTCGCGAGCATTTAACCTTCCACATCGCTCTGTTTCAAAGTGGCTATCAAGCACTGCTCAGACGTGAAGCTTTCGCTCACTTTAATGCAATACCACACTACGCCTCCCTCACACTCAAGATGCCCGGTCCACGTGGCATCATTTCAGTGCACGGAAATATCAAGCGATCTCTGCGCGCCGAAGAGAGTGAGGCTGCCTTGGCAGCCGCACACTAAAGGCACCTGGACCAGCGAAAGCATCCAATAGGTCGTCAAGACCTCAGACACAACTAATCGAGTCCGACGCCGCTACTTATACCGAATAAATGGTCACACCCCTGTTTGTCAATACAAGGGGCTCAACGCGCGCAGACAAGTGGCAATTTCTTCTCATCTTGAATTATACATGGTTTCTTTAAAAAACTATCTTTTTTGCACGACAACTTTTTCACTTAAATTACTCTCTTTTATAGACGATCATCGTGCTACACCCATCCAGGATACGGCAGAACGGAGACACAGGCGCAGACGTGCAGCAGGGACCCACTCCAAGGATTCTTTTTAGATTAAGACCCTGTGTAAACCTTTTTTACTATCTCTTGTTGATACATATCCACCGCCGAGAAGGATGCTGACGTCTTGGCATGTGGCCACGCCAGAACAATGCACGTATCTGGACACAAGGGGCTTCTTACAAAGGCCATTATTTAGGCCCGGTTTATACCACAAAGACCGAATACCTTAGGGAGTGTTCGGCGTCGTGAGTTTGGCCCTATATGCATCAGCTCCGAATCATTGTCTTTGGTCAAATGTTGGGTTCGCCCGGCTCCTGTGTTTTGGTGCCTTACGTTCCACTTTACCGGCTAAGGTATCACCAGGAGAACTATTGCGATTGTGCCCTGGTTCATCCGGACGAGCACCTCAGTAGAGAAAGCCGAAAACTGACTGTCATGATATAGCGTGAGACTAGTCAACCACTCGATGACCTGTGGGAATGTTAGAATTCCTCCGCCTTAACGAAGGGCCGTTTTCCGGCCAGGCATGTATGCACCCCGGAATCGGGAGAGTGCGGAGCCACCAGGGGCTATCTAGTAGCCCCACTGTCAAATCCCTATGGCTAAGTGAAAGTGCTAAAGCATTATAGTCCGGTTGCCTCGCTCGCTCCGCTATCACCTCCTTAATAGGACCAAGACGTTGGGTTAAGTGTGAACGCGTGTTTTTGCGAGCACCTCCGCATTATATGCGTGGGGGTTGAAGCCGACGACTTCAATCTTTCAGGTTATACACATGTATACATAAACGGCCGTCCAGGAGGCATCATATTACTTACAGGCAAAAGTATAAAAATAGCCTTATAAAAATTTATACAAGCATTTCGCTTACAATGAGATTACATATCACTCAAACATAATATTTTTTGAGCACTGGGTCTCTATTAAACGAGCACCCTCAAGAACTTCTTCAAAGTAGTGCTCAACAGCCATTTGACCTATGGCCGAATCCCGTGCTGCAACAGTGGTAGCATCCATCTCCGCCCAGTATGCTTTAACACGGGCAAAGGCCATCCGTGAGCCCTCTATGCATGCCGACCTCTTCATCGCATTAATGCGCGGCACCACGTCAAGGAGCTGCTACACCAAGCTGAAATAGCTGCTCGGTTTTGGCCTTTCCAGCCATATCTGATCCACAACAGACCTCATGGCGAGTCCGGACAACCTATTCAGTTCGGCCCATTCGGCTAATTGGTCAGTCAATGAAAGCGGACGCTCGGGAGAATGGAATTGTCTCCAAAACAGCTGGTCTACTTCACGGTCCTTCTGACCCTGGAAGTACTTGGCCGCATCGGCAGCACTCGCCGCCAAACCCATATACACCTCCTCCGAACTCCACAGCCGATCCAGAGGGGCATACCGTGGATCTCCGAACTTCCTCCGCAACATAAAGGACTTTCCAGCTACAATATCCCCGGCTTCCCGCAGCTCCTCCTTCTTTGCCCTCATAGCAGAGCGGAGGTCTTTTCTCGTCGCAGCAGCCTTCTCAAGGTCCGATACCTTCGCTTGGTTTTCCTTTTCAAGAACCCGGCAACGGTCAGCGGCGGCTTTTAATTCTATGGCCATCTTGGCCATCTTGTCTCGTCTCTCTCCATGCGCGGCCTTCTCGGCTTGCAACTCTTCTGCTGCCTTCAAAGCAGCCGCATTACCCAACCTCGCTTGTTCCTTGGCTCGGGCAAGTTCTGCCTGCAAGGCTTCAACAGTGGCAGCTCCATCTACAGTCACAACATATTAAAGATACTGGCATCATGCTGCTCTTCCTATGTGGCGTTTACCAGATAATGACACTTACCCTGTGCCTCTTCAAGCCTTTTGTTAACAAGCTCGATGTCGGCGTCTGCTGCATCCAACTGCCGTTCTAAATGGGCAAACTTGCTAGTCCGGCTAGCCACCGGAGCTTCCATCACCTGCACATAGAGACAGTATGGTTATTACTGGGAATATGATCCTCTGTTCGTCGTCGTTTCCAACGACAACCAGAGTCTCAGGGGCTACTATCTACACAGGGCACACCTAGCATGTGCAGGACTATCATACATTATTTTACATAACTCAAAGCCTGTCAGTAGACTCATAAAAGCTTCATGCAATCCGCTTTCGGCGGACGAGATTCTCTCCATCACCGTATTCATCAGCACACAGTGTTCATCTGAGATGGCCGCTCGCCCCACCAACTCCCTCAGAATGTCCGATCGCACACTAGACGGTGCCGGACTCTTTTGTCTGCTCTCTTCGGGAGCCGGACACTGGGGGCTTCGGGGGTCAATGGGATTATCTTCTGGCCTCACCGGACTCGGAGAGGCCCTCCGCAATGACACTTCAGGGTCGCCCGCTTCCGGAGCGGAGGAGTCTGGAGGAGGTGTTTCACTCTCCATCATCTCTGGAAGAAGATCCCCCGAAGACGAGCTCATTTGAGAGGGGCTAAGGCCCGAACTGCAAAGATATATGCGGGGGTTATTTTCTCAGAAGAAAAATATGGCATATCTGTACTATTAAAGTATTTCGGGTCACTTACGACTCGCGGGAGAATTGATCCCCCCGCGGACTTTGTGCGGCAACAGCGCCCCCCAAGGTAGGACCCTCTGTGGGAGACTTCTTCTCCCGTTTGGAAGCTTCGGCTTCTGAATCCCCTGGCACGGTCCTTTTCCTCTTCTGGTCGTCTTCCTTCATGGAGACGCTCGCTCCCTCAGTCAGAATGGGCAGCGTTGGGGGCCCGCGTCCGCCCGTATTATCCTCCACGGTATCTTCCTTCAAGGGCTCCGGGCAAGGTGCGGTCTGGAGCATCTTTTCCAATATCGGATTTTCCAAGCCCTCAGGGAGGGGGGCCGAACAACGAATCAACTTTGCCTTTGTTAGCCAGTCCTGGTCAAAAAGCGAACTCTCAGAAATAACTTCGTAACAAAGGAGAGATAGTATGTTCGGCCGGAAGATGCCTTACCTGTTCGGCGGCGCGGTTACTACTCAGGCCCACGTCCTCGGTGATTTCCGGACACTCCACCTGAGGTCCGAAGAATGACTTGTACATCTCCTCGCGCGTCAGGCTGAGAAAATTTTGAATGACACGCGGTCCCTCGGGATTGAACTCCCACAGGCGAAGAGGCCGGCGTTTGCAAGGCTGGACTTGACGAACCAGCATAACTTGTATTACCACAACCAAACTGAAATCTCCATTGAAGAGATCTCGAATGCGGCTTTGCAGTATAGGCACGTCCTTGGCTGGACCCCAGCTCAGACCTCTGCTGATCCATGACATCAGTTGTGAAGGAGGGCCCGAGCGGAAAACAGGGGCGGCCGCCCACTTGGCACTTCTAGGAGTCGTGATGTAGAACCACTCTTGTTGCCACAATTCAGACACCTCAGGGATGGAACCTTTGGGCCACGGAGCTCCCGTCATCTTGCGTATTGAGGCACCTCCACACGCTGCATGTTGCCCCTCGATCATCTTCGGCTTTACTTCAAAGGTCTTGAGCCATAGGCCAAAGTGAGGGGTAACCCGGAGGAAGGCCTCGCACACGACAATAAATGTCGTGATATGAAGAAAGGAGTCCAGATCTAGATCATGGAAGTCTAGCCCGTAATAAAACATCAAACCCCTGACAAAAGGATCCAGAGCAAGGCCTAGACCTCGGAGGAAGTGGGAGACGAACACGACGTTCTCGTTGGGTTCGGGGGTGGGGACGGCCTGCCCTCGGGGAGGCAGCCGATGCAAAATCTCAGCGGTCAGATATCTGGCCTCCCTCAACTTTTTGATGTCTTCTTCCGTGACGGAGGAAGGAACCCATCGGCCTTGAAGGCTAGATCCGGACATGTTTGAAGGTTCGGAGCACCTGACCTGAACTTTGGGCATTTGAGCTTGAGGTGGGGGAAGGATTTGAGTGAGCACGGGAGGGAAAAAATAAAGGCCTTGTCCCTTTATAAAGAGGGTGAATATCAAGCGTCCTCTCCGTGTCCGTTTGGACTTGCCTGTAATCTAGGAGTCCTAGAAGTGGTTGGGTTACCCACGCCCGTATTGATGGGAATCCCGGAATAAGGGGACACGATCTCTGCTTTAACAAGACGTGCCAAGGAAACCGCCTCGCATGACGCGCCGAGGTGGGATAATGAAACGACTCGGATAAAGGCTTGGCCGTGGTGTGTCACACTACGGAATACATCAGCAAATTGGATTTGTGTAAATATTATTCTCTCTATGGCAATATGTGGAAACTTATTTTGCAGAGCCGGACACTATCTTTGTGTTCAAAATCTTCTATGAAGTACTTGGAGGAGGAACCCGCCTTGCAATGCCGAAGACAATCTGCGCGCCGGACTCGTTGTCATTGAAGCCTGGTTCAGGGACTACTGAGGGAGTCCTGGATTAGGGGGTGTTCGGATAGCCGTACTATACCTTCAGCCGGACTCCTGGACTATGAAGATACAAGATTGAAGACTTCGTCCCGTGTCCGGAAGGGACTTTCCTTGGCGTGGAAGGCAAGCTTGGCGATACGGATATGTAGATCTCCTACCATTGTAACTGACTTTGTGTAACCCTAACCCTCTTCGGTGTCTATATAAACCAGAGGGTTTTAGTTCGTAGAACAACATTAACAACAACAATCATACCATAGGCTAGCCTCTAGGGCTTAGCCTCTCCGATCTCGTGGTAGATCTACTCTTGTACTACCCATATCATCAATATTAATCAAGCAGGACGTAGGGTTTTACCTCCATCGAGAGGGCCCGAACCTGGGTAAAACTTCGTGTCCCTTGCCTCCTGTTACCATCCGGCCTAGACGCACAGTTTGGGACCCCCTACCCGAGATCCGCCGGTTTTGACACCGACAGCGGCGTTCTCGCTAACAACTTTCCGACCCGCAAGGCGACGAGCGAGTATGCTTTGTTCCCTTCCTTCTCCGGGTTTAGGCTTCCCTATCCACTCCTTCCTCAAGGTCCTTCTAAAATTCTACGGGATCCAACTCCACCACCTTACGCCCAACATGATCCTTCACATAGTCGACTACATTAATTTATGTGAGGCCTTCCTCGGTTGTGAGGCCCACTTTGACTTGTGGTGCACATATTTCTTCCTTGTCCTGTGCATCCGGGGCAACAATCTTTTTGAGGTTGGAGGGGTCGAGGTGTGCAGAATTGCCGGAATTGGATACCTTGCTAGCACCCCCAAGGAGGACAGCATGACATGGCAAAGTGAATGGTTCTATATCTTTGATGTGCCATCCGAAGACCCTCTTCGGCAAGGACTTCCCCCTTCTCTCTTGTTCCTACAAAGAAGCAATGTAACTGGCGTCTGAGGACTCAGTCCCGAGATGGGGGTTCAGAGGTAGCCAGGCTGGCTGCTCAAGTAGCCCGCCTCATCCATCACAAGCTTACCATCATCAATGTGATGGCGCTAGCTATAGCCCGAGGTGTCCAACCTCTTTATCAACACATCCACCCCTTGTGGAAATATAATGGAACCAATGACACGACCTCGGCCACCAGGAAAGGGTTCACGAATCGTCAAGCGATTGGGGCCACGCCGGAGGCCATATTTAAGGGCGAGAGGGTCGACCTTATCAAGGAGCCGATGTTTGATAGCTTCTATTAACATAAGCCCATCGAAGCAGTGAGTTATTTATCAGAATCTCATTTCTTGAGCTGAGTATTTATCTTCCTAGTCCGCTTTTAACATTTATGAACAGAACTAGAAATGGTGGATCGAGACGGTGAGCTCTCCTGCTCCTCAATCGGAGCTCCATGTTCGAGATTCCTCATGTAATCGAGTCCATTTGTTAGGGATTGATCCCTAGTATCCACTATGTTCTGAGATTGATGTTGCTATGATTTTGCTGTGCTTAATGCTTGTCACTAGGCCCCGTGTGCCATGATTTCAGATCTGAAGCTATTATGTTTTCATGAATATGTTTGAGTTCTTGATCCTATCACTAGTAGAAAAAGGACCTAATGTGAGACACATTAGTGCCGGTTTGATTTTAGCCCGGTACTAATGGTACCATTAGTGCCAGTTCGAACGGCTATGCATTAATGCCGGTTCGTGTTGAACCTTTAGTACCGGTTCGTGCCACGAACCGGTACTAAAGGGGTGATGGCAGGCTGGCGTCAGGCCGGGGCCCCACGATCACCTTTAGTACCAGTTCGTCTCACAAACCGGTACTAAAGGGCTAACCTTTAGTACCGGTTTGTGCCACGAACCGGTACTAAAGGGGTCTGACCTATAGTACCGGTTTGTGACACAAACCGGCACTATAGGGCAATTTTCAAACTCTACCCCCCCCTGTGTGTCGCCATTTCAGTTCTGAAAAAATCAAAAGAAAATGATAAAAACTTCAAAAAATAAAATCCTTCAAGAGGTAGTTATATTACTACATCTACTAGTTAGGAAAATTTGAAAACTTAAATTTGGACATGTTTTGCAAAAAGTGTAGGGAAAATGTAAAACGGCTATAACTTTTACATACGATGTCAGAAAAAACGTATAATATATCAAAAAATTCAACACGAAAATCCGCATTTGATGGAGATCGCCTACGACCTATTTGCAATTTTTTAGAATCCTCAAATTCCAAAACGAAAAAAAGATATGGTCAAATTTCAGTTTTTTTAAAAAAAAATTGGTTAAATCTGGTCAAACTACTTATTCAAGAAGTATTAATGTTACTACATAATTATTCAAGAATATTAGTGTTACTAAATAATTATTTCAATTTTTTAAATTTTGGTCAAATCTGGTCAAACTATGGTCAAACTGTGGTCAAACTATGGTCAAACTTATTCAAGAAATATTAGTGTTACTAAATAATTACTATTTTTTAGAATAATATTTTCAAACTCAAACGGTGAAACGTGTGACCCAATGCTCAAGCTAAACTGCTGAGGGTTAATAGGATTGACAGCTTACATTTGTCAGGAAAACAACAAGTGCAGACTTGGAATGTAGGGGGAATAGAATTCCGAAGTTAAGCGTGCTCAGGCTGGGGGAGTGAGAGGATGGGTGACCGGCCGGGAAGTCAGGCGATTTGGAATGAGTGATCCACACTTGAGCAGTTAAGAGAGGTGATTAGAGACTAAATCATCAAATAATTTAGAAAAATTAAAAATAAAAAAAAAATCAAAATTTTTCCCAAAATTTTCAAAAAAAAATTCAAAAAAAACCTTTAGTACCGGTTGGTAACACCAACCGGTACTAAAGGCCCCCCATACCAGGGCGCGAGCTCACGCCACGTGGTGGCACTTTAGTGCCGGTTCGTGCCGAACCGGTACTAAAGGTGGGGGGGCTTTAGTGCCCACACTTTAGTGCCGGTTATGGAACTGGCACTAAAGGCCCTTAAGAACCGGCGCTAAAGCTCCATTTTCTACTAGTGTATCTTGCAAGTTGTATGCACCTGTTATTGTTTTGGACCATAGACCCCAAGGTAACAATAATTGGGATACTCTTCGGGAATGATTGTAATTTGAAGAGTTCATGTATTCAGTATGTGTTAATGCTTTGTTTCAGTTTTCTATTAAAAGGAGCGCCTTAATTACCCTTAGTTTCCATTAGGACCCTACTGCCACGGGGGAGTAGGACAAAAGATGACATCCAAGTTCTTACCGCAAGCACGTATGACTATATAAAGAATACATGCCTACATATGATTTATGAATTGGAGCTATTGTGTATCGCTCTAGGTTGTGACTGTTACATTATGAAATTCATCCAAATATCCATCGCTACTCCATGCCTACACTTTTCATAATATCATCTTTGCTTGAACTACTATTGATGTTGATGTTCCATTTGTACAACACTACTACTATTACCGTTACTACTATTACCACGGCTATCCAAACTATCATACTATTGTACTATTAATACTTTATTGCAAGGAAGTAACTTCTCAGGTGTGGTTGAATTTACAACTCAATTGCTAAGGTGTAACACCCCGGATGTAACTTTCCCAATTTATATTCCAACTCTTGCCGTTTCCGGCGTTAAGTTAATTTATTTTCTCGGGTTCGGGTTTTTGTCTCCGTGTGTTGTTGTCGTGTCATGCATCTCATATCATGTCATCATGTGCATTGTATTTGCATACGTGTTCATCTCATGCATTCGAGCTTTTTCCCCGTTGTCTGTTTCGCATTCCGGCGCTTCGTTCTCCTCCGGTGGTCATTTCTACCTTTCTTTCGTGTGTGGGGATTAAACATTTCCGTATTGGACCGAGACTTGCCAAGCGGCCTTGGTTTACTACCGGTAGACCGCCTGTCAAGTTTCGTACCATTTGGACTTCGTTTGATACTCCAACGGTTAACCGAGGGACCGAAAAGGCCTCGTGTGTGTTGTAGCCCAACACCCCTCCAATTTATCCCAAAACCCTCCTAAAACCTCTCCATCATCTAGAGCGTTCGATCACGATCGCGTGGCCGCAAACCGCACCTCATTTGGACTCTCCTAGCTCCCTCTATGCCTATATATACACCCCTCCCGAAAATTCGGATCTCTCCCTCGTCCCTAACCCTAAATCTCAGATCCGCCACCGCCCCCGCGCGCCCACTCCCGTTCCGCCATGTGGCATCTCCGCCGCCAGCCGCCTCCGCGGCCCGGTGCGCCCGCAGCGGGCCCGCCCGGCCCATCGTCTCCGCCTCCCCGCCGCCCGAGCGCCGCCCGCGCTGCTCCCGCCGCCACCGCGAGCCATCGCCTCCACCATGCGCCCACGCCGGCCGGCGTGCCGCCCCGGCGCCGGCGAACGCCGCCTCTCCTCCCGGGCCGCCCCGACGCCCCCGCGGTGCCACTCGCCGTCCCGGCCGCCGCCACCGCGCCACCTCGCCGCCCTCCGCCGTCCTCCCCGGCGACCCCGGCCGCCGTCGCCTCGTCGGTGAACAGTACCTCCCCGGCCGTCCTCGGTTCGCGTGCTGTGAACAGTAAACCAAGATCTCGGAGATTGTTTTTCTTCTAAGTCCCGAAAATTCCAGATCCAAGTGCCTATGTTCATAGCTCCGTAACTTTGCATCCGTAGCTCCGATTCATGCATATAGCATATCAAAATGTTCATCTCTGAGAGTACATCATTTCATTCCATGTCATCATTTTCATTTGAGTTCATCTTGATGCCCGAAATGCTGTTAGAAGAGGGCTACTTGAGATAATTGTCAGATCTGCTGCTCCGTTTAGGTTTTTGTCATTTTTGCCATGATTATTGTGTGCATGCTATGCCCATGAGTTCTACATATGTTTTGTTAAGGGTTTTGTCATCTTTCCAGAGGTGCATCCCATGTATTTTTGTGATGTGTGTGGTGACTAGTGCAAGCTTGCAAAGTGAGGCACTCGGTAATTCTGTTTTCAGGGACTTGGCAATTCCACCAAGTCCTTGATCTGTTTATCTCATGTTGCCATATGTTCATGTTGTTTCCTAGTGATCCGTGCCTCTTTTGAGGATGATCAGTAAGGATGTTTTGTTAATCTTGTAGTGCTCTATCCATCCATGTCTTTGTTTGCAATTATGAAGCACCCTAGCTTGAGTCAATCGAGCTCTACTTTTGCTACTTTGTGAATCTGGGCAGATTGTCAACTTGTTTGCAATTTTGCCGGTGATGTTGTAGTTGATCCGTGCATGCTATGCTATTGTTCTTGCCATGTCTAGCTTGCGTTTTGTGCCTTCTTGATAGATGTATGCTTAGTGTGTCATGACTTGCACCGTAGTGAGTGCATCGAGCTCGTAAACATGCCTACTTGAGATATATTTCAGCATGTGTCAGTTTTCACTAAGTCTGAAAACTGATTATGTTTTTGCGATGTTCACGTGCTTGTTAGTATATTTTCTGATCCCTTTTGGCTCAAGGTCACTAAGGGACTTTTGTTAAGCTCTTTGAGTAGCTCCATGCCATGCTTTACTTTGCCATGTTCAGTTCCTGTAGCATGTAGTTTTGTTGCTCCGAAGAGTGCTACCTGATCTGAAATTCCAGACAAGTGTTAATTTCACTAAGTCTGAGATCTATTTGCCATATGCATTTTTGCCATGGTTGTTTGAACCTGTTAATGGATGAATTGGTCGTAGCTCAGTGCTAGACTTTTGTTAAGCATCTTTTATGCATCCCTGCCATGTATTTTGTCGTCTTGTTTGGGTGCTGTAGCATGTTCATCTCATTGCATTTACATGGCTACTTGCTGTTAATCGCAGACCGGTGTCATTTTTGAATCGCTTGCCATTTCCAAACCGTAACTCCGATTCCGGTGTTCTTTATATCGTTTTCAAGCGATTTCATCTCATCTTTCCAGTGGCACGCTTGGATTTCCAAGTTGAGGCCAGGTTCTTGCATTTCCTGTCATATCTTGCATTTTGCATCCCGCATCGCATCCCGCATAGCATATCATCATTGAATCATATTGTTTGAGTCTTGCACGTGGTTGATTGTGTCCTTGTTGCTTGTTTGTCTTGTTTGGCTAGACCCGGGAGACGAGTTCGCTAACAAGGAGCCCGTTGAGTTTGCTTTCGAGGATCCACTCAACTCTGACAACTGTGTAGGCAAGATGATCATACCCTCGAAATCACTACTATCTTTGCTATGCTAGTTTGCTCGCTCTTTGTTATGCCAATGCTACGATGCCTACCACTTGCTTTCAAGCCTCCCACATTGCCATGTCAAACCTCTAACCCACCTTGTCCTAGCAAACCGTTGATTGGCTATGTTACCGCTTTGCTCAGCCCCTCTTATAGCGTTGCTAGTTGCAGGTGAAGATTGGAGGCCATTCCTTATTGGAACATTTATTTACTGGTTGAGATATCATTATATTATCTTGTTATCTTAATGCATCTATATACTTGGTAAAGGGTGGAAGGCTCGGCCTCTCGCCTAGTGTTTTGTTCCACTCTTGCCGCCCTAGTTTCCGTCATATCGGTGTTATGTTCCCGGATTTTGCGTTCCTTACACGGTTGGGTTATAATGGGAACCCCTTGATAGTTCGCCTTGATTAAAGCTTTTCCAGCAATGCCCAACCTTGGTTTTACTATTTGCCACCTAGCCTGTTTTCCCCTTGGGTTTCTGGAGCCCGAGGGTCATCTTATTTAAACCCCCCGGGCCAGTGCTCCTTTGAGTGTTGGTCCGAACTGAGCTGCCTGCGGGGCCACCTCAGGGAAACTTGAGGGTTGGTTTTACTCGTAGCTAGTCTCATCTGAGTGTGCCCTGAGAAAGAGATATGTGCAGCTCCTATCGGGATTTGTCGGCACATTCGGGCGGTGTTGCTGGTCTTGTTTTAACCTGTCGAAGTGTCTTGAAGAACCGAGATACCGAGTCTGATCGGAACCTCTTGGGAGGAGGTCTATTCCTTCGTTGATCGTGAGAGCTTGTCATGGGCTAAGTTGGGACTCCCCTGCAGGGATTTGAACTTTCGAAAGCCGTGCCCGCGGTTATGGGTAGATGGGAATTTGTTAATGTCCGGTTGTAGATAACTTAAACCTTAACTTAATTAAAATGAATCAACTGAGTGTGTTACCGTGATGGCCTCTTCTCGGCGGAGTCCGGGAAGTGGACACGGTGTTGGAGTCATGTTTGCGCAGGTTGTTCTCTAGATTCTCGCTCGCGCTTTGCCTCCTCTTCTCGCCCTCTTTTGCGAAAAAGTTAGCCACCATATATGCTAGTTGCTTGCTGCAGCTCCACATATTTTACCTTGCCTTACCTATAAGCTTAAATAGTCTTGATCGCGAGGGTGCAAGATTGCTGAGTCCCTGTGGCTCACAGATTACTATTACACCAGATGCAGGGCCTGATGATTCCGCTCCAGGAGACGCGTTTGAGCTCAAGTGGGAGTTCGACGAAGACTCTCAACATTACTATGTTTCCTTTCCTGATGATCAGTAGTGGTGCCCAGTTGGGGGTGATTGGGACCGTGTCGCTTGTTGGGTTCTCTTTTATTTTGGCGCCGTAGTCGGGCCATGAGTGTTTGGTTGATGTAATGTTAATTATGTACTTGATTGACGTGGCGAGTGTAAGCCAACTATGTTATCTCCCCTTTTATTATTTATATTACATGGGATATTGTGAAGATTGCCTAACTTGCGACATATGCCTTCAATGCGATTATGCCTCTAAGTCGTGCCTCGACACGTGGGAGATATAGTCGCATCGAGGGTGTTATAAGTTGGTAATCAGAGCCTTCCCCGACCTTAGGAGCCCCATTGCTTGATCGTTTTTAGCGGCCGAGTTATGTCTAGAAAAATGTTTTGAGTCATTTAGGAATTATATATCGGAGAGTTTAGGAATTATTTTTACTTCCCAGTCTCCTCATCGCTCTGGTAAGGCATCCTGACGTAGAGTTTTGACTCTTCTCTTCTCAAATTTCACTAAAAAAAATTTTAGGATCACGCGGGTATCTTGGAATCGTTCTGATGGTTTTATGATGAGAACATTGTCTTGGTGCCTCCTGTCAGGGGTTTAGTGGAAGTGTCCCGGGGAGTTGAGCTCTGAGGTGTTGTCATCATAATTTTATCGTTGCAGTTCTGGAATACCTGAGTTTAGTACGCCGACATCGAAAATCTCTTTTATGCAGTTCGTTGGTGAGATAACCTCGACGCCACCCAGTACTGGGGCGGGAGTTCGGGAGTATCGCCATAACTTGTATAACAGATGCTTTTCGAAGGTTGAGGTAGATGGTTTCCGAAGGTTTCTTGGTTATGTATTGTAGGATGGATACAACTGGATGTAGGATTTGCTAGTTTGGGTGAGATATTATGCTTCCCCTGTATCCCCAACACCTGATTGCATAACCGGAAAGGTTCGAGAGTTTCATAGGTGGGAATTCTAGTAGCTCTAGTTCTTCTTCCACGGATATTGGTTTGAGATTGGGATTTCTTACCGATTATTCGTTCTTGATCCGTACCTTGTTGATTTATTTCTCTACCTTAATTCTAAGTGGCTTCTCAATTTATGGATATGTGACCATTTCAAGAGGAATGCATTCGTTCATTTTGTTCGGATGTGAAGACTATATGTTGCAATTTTCATTCCGTTGGATTCAGCTTCAATATTTATCTGTCAATGTGCTAATGGTGGTCAACCTCTTCAGGATGGCTCCTCCAACGCGCACGACTCCAAATCCTAATCCGCCACCACCTCCACCTCCTCCGAAGGCATGGCAAGCTGTGATGGCCGCAACCAATGCAAACACACAGTTGATCATGCAAATTCTTCAAGAGCGCAATCAAGGCAACCAAGGGAATCAAGGCAACAATCAGAATCACTTTGCTACACCCAACCAGTTCCTTGCTAACGGGCCAAAGACTTTCAGCAATTGTGTTGAGGCAACCGATGCTGATGATTGGCTAGTGGATCTGTGCAAGCATTTCGAGTGCAGTAACGTCAGGCCTGAGGACTTTGTTAAGTTCGCTTCCTTCCAACTCAAAGATCAAGCTGCAGAATGGTTCCAGCAGTACAAGTATTCCAGAGGTGGACGTGTTATCACCTGGGATGAATTCCGTCGAGATTTTCGAGCTCATCATATTCCCCAGAGCGTGGTTGAAAGAAAGCATGAGGAATTACGCAACCTGAAGCAAGGCTCTTTGTCTGTCTATGACTACAACAAGTTGTTCCAGAAGCTCGCCCGCTTTGCTAAGCAGGACGTACCCGATGAGAGGAGCATGATATACCAGTTCAGGGGTGGTCTCAGAGAAGAAATTCAGCTAGCTCTTGTTCTCTTTGAGCCTTTGAGATACGATGAGTTCTACAACATGGCACTAAAGCAAGAGGCTGCTCAGTTGAGGTGTGATGCTTCCAAGAAGCGAGACAGAGATGTTACTCCTTCTTCCTCTACTCAAGTGGCCAAGCAGCAGAAGTATTGGCTTCCTCCTCCTCCGTTTCGTCAGCCATATCAGCAGAAGAGCAGAGGTGGCAGTGGATCTTCCCACCCACCCAACCCTGGCTTTCAGAACAAGACTTCGTCTCAAGCTCCAAGATCGAGTGCTCCATATCACCGTCCGCTTTCAGAGGGCACATGCAGCAAGTGCCAACAGAAGGGTCACTATGCCAACAAGTGTTTCAACCAGAGGCGTCTTCCTCCTCCTCCTCCTGTCAGATCGGCAAGTACAGTTGTGGTCAAGCATAACCCGAAGTCTGCCAAGGTCAACTTGATGAATGCAGCTCAGGCAGAGGACTCGTCAGATGTGATCATGGGTAACTTTCTTGTTAATGATATTCTAGCTAAAGTTCTTTTTGACACGGGTGCATCGCATTGTTTCATCTCGAGACCATTTGTTTCTAAGCATGAGTTGCCTTTGCAAGATTTGCCTAGACAGTTATCTGTTGTTTCTCCAGGTAAATTCATGAATGCAAGCGCTATTGCCCCAGATGTCACTATCACATTGGGTGACTACAAGTTTCTCTCTTCTCTGATGGTTCTTGGTAACTCGGATATTGATCTTATTCTCGGAATGGATTGGCTTACTAAGCACAAGGCACATCTTGATTGTGCAGCCAGGCAGATTCAATTGACTCATTCGTCTGAGGATGTAATTGTCTTTGCTGCTCGTGATAATACTATCCGTCTGTTTTCTCTCAATGAGAAGGGTGAATTGGATGCCATCTCACAAATTCCAGTCATTTGCGAATATCAAGACGTCTTTCCAGAAGAGCTTCCAGGAATGCCTCCGCACCGGCCAGTTGAATTCGTTATTGATCTTGAGCCTGTCACAGAACCTGTGTGCAAACGTCCTTACAAGCTCGGACCTGAAGAGTTGAAGGAGCTGAAGAAGCAACTCGATATTCAAGAGAAAATGGGTCTTATCCGGCCTAGTTCTTCTCCGTGGGGTTGTGGTGTTCTTTTTGTGAAGAAGAAGGATGGAACGGACCGACTTTGTGTTGATTACCGCCCATTGAACAAGAAGACCATCAAGAACAAATACCCACTTCCCAACATCAACGAGCTGTTTGAACAACTCAAAGGTGCCCAAGTATTCTCCAAGCTTGATCTCCGTATGGGTTATCATCAGATTCGAATCCATGAGCAAGATATTCCCAAGACGGCTTTCAGGACAAGCTTTGGTTCATATGAATACACTATCATGTCTTTTGGCCTCGTCAACACTCCTCCGACGTTCTCTCGCATGATGAACTTCATCTTCAACGCCTACACCAATGACTTCGTTTTGGTCTATCTCGACGACATTCTGGTTTTCTCCAAGAACAAGGAAGATCATGAAGGAAATATGCCCTAGAGGCAATAATAAAGTTATTATTTATTTCCTTATATCATGACAAATGTTTATTATTCATGCTAGAATTGTATTAACCGGAAACATAATACATGTGTGAATACATAGACAAACAAAGTGTCACTAGTATGCCTCTACTTGACTAGCTCGTTAATCAAAGATGGTTATGTTTCCTAACCATGAACAATGAGTTGTTATTTGATTAACGGGATCACATCATTAAGTGAATGATCTGATTGACATGACCCATTCCATTAGCTTAGCACCTGATCGTTTAGTATGTTGATATTGCTTTCTTCATGACTTATACATGTTCCTATGACTATGAGATTATGCAACTCCCGTTTGCCGGAGGAACACTTTGTGTGCTACCAAACGTCACAACGTAACTGGGTGATTATAAAGGATCTCTACAGGTGTCTCCAAAGGTACATGTTGGGTTGGCGTATTTCGAGATTAGGATTTGTCACTCCGATTGTCGGAGAGGTATCTCTAGGCCCTCTCGGTAATGCACATCACTTAAGCCTTGCAAGCATTGCAACTAATGAGTTAGTTGCGGGATGATGTATTACAGAACAAGTAAAGAGACTTGCCGGTAATGAGATTGAACTAGGTATTGGAATACCAACGATCGAATCTCGGGCAAGTAACATACCGATGACAAAGGGAACAACGTATGTTGTTATGCGATCTGACCGATAAAGATCTTCGTAGAATATGTAGCAGCCAATATGAGCATCCAGGTTCCGCTATTGGTTATTGACCGGAGACGTGTCTCGGTCATGTCTACATTGTTCTCGAACCCATAGGGTCCGCACGCTTAAGGTTACGATGACAGTTATATTATGAGTTTATGCATTTTAATGTACCTACGTTTGTTCGGAGTCCCGGATGTGATCACGGACATGACGAGGAGTCTCGAAATGGTCGAGACATAAAGATTGATATATTGGAAGCCTATGTTTGGATATCGGAAGTGTTCCGGGTGAAATAGGGATTTTACCGGAGTACCGGGAGGTTACCGGCTCCCCCCGGGAGCTATATGGGCCATAGTGGCCCTTAGTGGAAAAGAGAAGGGGCTGCCCAAAGTGGGCCGCGCACCCCTCCCCTCCCTTGGTCCTAATAGGACAAGGAGAGGGGGCCGGCCACCCTCTCTCTTTCCCCCCTCCGCAAATCCT